>NC_139231.1:21157678-21757678 GCF_977018435.1 Lepisma saccharinum | reverse complement strand
ATGAGAACAAATATGAAGTACAGGAATTGTTTAATCAGCCAGATATTTTAGTGAAGATCAAGCAGGATAGAATACGACGGGCTGGGCATGTTCAGAGGATGGAAGAAGCACGGGTTGTCAAGAAAATATTCAATGGAAAACCGGAAGGGAGAAAGGGAAGTGGTAGGCCCAAGAAAATATGGATAGAGGACTTGGAAGAGGACCTAAGAAAATTAGGAGTTAAAGGTTGCAGAAGAAAAGCAGAGGGTCGAGATGAATGGAGAGAGGGAGTCGGAAGGCTAAGGATTTGCATGGACTGTAACGCCGACTAGTAAGTAAGTTTGTAAGTTAGTATTTATAGAATAAGGATTTTCTACATTTTCGTCGCTGATGAGTCTACATCAAATCAAAGATAAGAAGATACGAAAGGAAAATTGAGGAGTTGAGAGCAGACGAAGGAAGACGAAACGCAGAGAAGGGACATGGGGAGTTTATGGAAAAGGAGAGGAGAAGAAAGGAGAGAAAAGAACTGGAGAATAGAGGAGGAGAGTAGAAGAAAACGGCGACATGAGATGAGAGAAGAGGAGACGACGAGATGAGAGGAGCTAAGAGTAGAGTTGAAGAGAGAAGAGAAGAGAAGAAGAGCGCCGTGATGTAGGGAATCAAAGACAGGTTAGAAAATAAGAGGAGTGTGAATGAGTTAGGTGGGGACAAGAGGAGAGAACAGGAGAGAATTTGAGATAGGTCCAGAGGAGAGAAGAAGGGAAGATAGGAGAAGAAGTGAGGAGGGTAGAGAGGACAGGAGAGGACAGGAGAGGAGAGGAGAGGAGAGGAGAGGACAGAAAAGGAGAGGAGAGGAGAGGTAGTTCTAGAAAATATTGCCCGAGCGAGATGAATTGATGCACTGATACAATTATCAACATGATGGAATTCTAAAATGGCAATGTAATATATTATTTTAGATGAGGTCAGGGCAATATAGGATCTTGCGCCTGAGATTTTCGATTTTACCTGCGATTATACCACTAAAACATGAACTAAGTATCTATATTTATACCGAGCCCAAATTTAATCCACACCACAGTCCACAATTGTTTGGAATGAAGATTTTAATTTTTTGATATTTCTACCTTAGTGACAATCAGAATCACTGCATTTCACCCGGGGTGTATTGATTGATTGATTTTTTGTTTTATGTCCACTTTATGCACAGAAAGGCTAATCGAGTTTAAAGTGGGATCCGAACCACTGTGTGCACCAACCGGGGATCGAACACGAGACCCCTTGATTACAAGACCAGGACAATACCACTGTGCCATCGGGAAGACCCTGACACACGGCGTGAACAATAAACACAATCAAATATACGTAGAACTTTAAAAAAAATTCTGCAACCGGAGGAGTTTGAACCTACGACCGCTACCTTAACGATAACCACTACTTTACAAACTTACGATTTTTAAAAAAATAGACTCAAGGAACTGACCAAAGTGAAATGTAGATAGAACTTGTCTCCTACATGTATTGTGTGAAAATAATTAATAGTAACAAAGTAACATTTAACTACAGTGAAAAAAGGATTAATTTAGTATGTGTTGAATTCACACATTTTACACTGCTATTTTACAGGATGTCATGACGTTCTTCTTTAATGAGAAAGATAAAAATACAACAATTCGTACCAAACCTGGAATCTCTTGTATTCAATTTCAAGGAAGAAAGGAAGAGAAATAAGGAAGAGAGATACAAATATAAATAAAGGGAGATAGAGATATAGAAAGGAAAGATGGAAGCGATATAAAGGAGAAAAAATAGAAAGGTAGAGAAATAATTAAGAGGGAGAGAAACGAAAGTAAGAGAAATAGAGGCAGATAAATAGAAATGAAAAAAAGACAAAAGAATGAAGCGAAACAAATATATTTTATACTGCTATTAAAAAACTCTTTTCTAGTACAAGGAAAAGTCAAGAAAACATCTCGTAGAGAGGATCGAAAAGAAAGTTGAGTTGTATTATTTCTGAGAATATTACAACTTTTTATACAAGATATTTCATTCTGCTATGGAAGTAAGATTAATTACCACAATACATATATACATATATGATACACTGGGACTGAATGCATACAAATCAGATTAATATTTTCAATCTGACATTGATATTAGTATTTCTTTAAAATTATTCAAGTGTGATATTTTTACACATAATTGTTGCACTCACACTCATATTTTTCTACAACCTTTATAAATAAGTAATTGATATTGTAATACATAAATTTTACAATTTTCAAAACATACATATTGTACATTATTCATTGTAGAAAAAAATATTTTTTTGAGAATATTTGATTTTGCCTGCCACGTTTCTTGAGAGTCATTTGATTCCAAATAGCAAACAAAACAATGAATTTTCTTTCTTCATACCATATTATTCTTATAATATATATATTTTTAATGTTATTGGTAATATTCACGACTTGTCTCATTCAGTCTTGAAAGTAGCCCCGTGTGAATTACTTTATTCATCATTCTGCTTGAAATACATTGAAAAATAAATAAACGTAAACTTACTCCTTCATATGTCTCCAACATTCCTTAACATTTTATGCTGGCCTCGAACTTTCGTCAACTTATGAATCAGAATCAGAATCAGCAATCTGATTGTTAATAGAAGCAGCATTATAAGCCTCTTCATTTTCATCGTGGATTTCTAAGCAGTGGCGCAACCACAGGGGGGGCATTTCCGCAACCTTGTTCGGAAATGAATTCTAGGGGGGCAATGGGGGCAAACATTGACGGCCAAGTGTACCTGCAGGAGGCAATTACCGCCCAGAACTTTAAATCTTATGAAAATTAAAATACTTCTCGTATTGGTGTAAAGCAAATAAAGTTAATCTAAACCATAAGAAACGCAGGGCCGTAACAAGTTGCGATCAAGAAAGCAACTCCTTGCAATTTCCTGCACCCGTACAAAATCCGCAGAAATGGCTCCCCTGCGAAGAATGTGTAGTTTGCATAACGAATGGTTGGACATTTATAATAAATTTTCTTAGTATAAACGATATTTAATTGACAACATTCTTAGTTAATTTTATTTTTGTTTTTTCTTTACTTCCTTTATGTATATATATATATGATTCATTTTTTATCCACGGTGATATATGTAACCTCTCTGTGTATTTTCCTTATATCTGAAAATGTGTATAAATATTATTTTTGTGTTAAAATCCAGAAATGTAAGATATTTACTGTGCACTGTAAAATGGCAGATGCCTGTACGGAGGATAATAAATAAATAAATAATAAACGTAAATAATAATAATAATGATGATGATTATGATGATGGCAGGAGTGACTTAGAATTTGTAACAGCATAATAAAAATGAAACATATATTTTAGGATACATACATACGAGTGTTGTTCCGAAAGTTCGTGGACTAAGATCATTATTCGGAGTCGGAGTCAGTACAAGAATTGGTGTATGTTTCCATTAAAAATAGCGACCTTCACACTCTTTACACCTATTCCAGTGATGCACTAGCTTCTCAAACACATGTTGCAGACCATTTTCTTAGAGTCGGTGTAAAATAGTGGATGTGACAGCTTTTACTTCCTGGTCGGTGCCGCTTAACTGTTTCTTAAGTATTGTAAATGCCCAGAAATCGCAGGATGCGAGGTCTAAGCTGGATGGAGGATGGTCTAGAGACTGGCCACCAAATTTTTCCAAAGCATTAGCATCATAATCTCTATTTACAGTTTGATTACTTGGAACCCAGTGCTGCAGTACCTACTATTCCACGGATATCAAAAAAACAAAATTAACATTAATTTCTTTGTTCTAATCGTTCACTGATGTTGATGGACGCCCACTTCTCGCCTTATCCTGAAAATTGCGTTTACCTTCCTTAAAATGCTTCCACCACTTGAATACGGCCGATCTACCCATTGCTTCGTCACCGTAAGCTTCTTTGATAATTTCGAACGCTTCCTGGCAACTTTTGCGTAACTTCATACAAAATTCAAATACAAATTTCGGAACCTACCTCCTAGATTGATTTGAATTGAATTGTTATTTTCAGTCCACGTTATGCACAGAAAGGTTAATTGGGACTGGACCAACAGTATAAACAGGGATCCGAACCACTATGTACCTCCAACGTGTATAGAACCCGGGATCCACTCATTACAAGGAGACGACGCTACCACTGCGCCATCGACGAGGACTATACATAATTTGAATTAGTCCTTATTTTCGTATCAGTAATTTACTAAAATGCTTGGAAAACATTCCGTAAAAGAAGTAAGGACCTACTGTGGAATGTATGCTTAGCATCCAAATGTATCACATGCGATACATAACAAAGGATACAATTTTTAATTATCAAAACAATAAAATATTTTGCAAAGCTTTCTATAACTGTTAAATAGTATCTATCACTCAACTATCTTCTAATTATATTACATCTTGAAAATATAATTATAATATGGTACTAACCTGCAGCTTTCTTGTTCATTGTGAAAAACATAGCTACTAGTAAGAAAGAATCAGCTCAGTAGTGCCACCTATCGGAGACACCCAGAAGCACAAAGAAAGTACTGACACACTGCACGGAATGTTCAGAATGAGATACAACAGGCGCTTTTCAGTTCTGCTTTGAAATAAGCGTGTAAATATTTGCAAACAGCATTTATCATATATGATACAAGGGGTCTGAAGAGGATATAACTAACTACAAACAGACAGCTCTTATCTAGTTTGTTGTTAAGAAATATACAATCATGTTTTGAATATTTGTGTAATATTGGATTACGTTTGCACATAACGTTGCGTTCTAAACTTTTCAATGGACTTTTCACTTGTTTCCGTTCTTACAATACTATATGCATATATTTCAAAATTCATTAAGAATATCGAGGAACCCTGTAACAGGGAGCAACTGTACTATATACTCCTACTTAATATGCAAGGTAATTGATAAAAAAAGGGGCCTCCCCGATGGCGCAGTGGTAGCGTCGTCGCCTTGTAATCAAGGGGTCCCGGGTTCGATGCCCGGTGGAGGCACTAAGTGGTTCGGATCACACTTTAAACTGTAGGCCCAGTCCCAATTAGCCTTACTGTGCATAAAGTGGACTTAAAGCACCAGATCAATCAATCAATCAATCAATTGATAAAAAAACCTATTATACCTCATGTGTAATACGTAAGTGTAAGATTCAACGCGATTTCATAAATTTTCCACCACTAAAAATCGTGCTTTTATTTTTAAAGATAATAGCACCCCCCCCCCTCCAATTACCAACCCAACTTTTTAACAGGGTTTAAACAATTCAGTAAAAATAAAATTTCCTGCCTTTTTTCAGGTTTTCCAATCCAAGTCATAGGGCAATTCATGTATTTAAAAATGTTTGTAAGAATATCACTACATTGTAGCTAGGCTTAGAATCTCACTTAACCATGTTAAAAGTATTAACGAGAATAGAAACTGAATAGAAATTTGCCGTCGGATAGGAACATGAAGGGAAGGCGTGAATTTCTTTTTACATATTACTTGCTGTGATTGGTTAATGTTAAATAAAGAATTCCTTTCTTATTAAGAAATCATATCAATTAGAGCACAAGTAATACATAATTATAGTAAACATTAGTACCATATGTATTGATCCTAATATCAATCAAACACAACCAAAAATTGCAAGAATAAAGTGCCAGTAGCCACTTACTGTAGTATACAGTGGAACCGATTAGGGGGGCAAAGGGAGACGCAGTTGCCCACTACTTTTCGCCAATTTTGTCCATTCACCATGCCAAACCTTATCTACAAAGGGAAATACATTGCCTCGGCCTCCCCAGTTTTGGTTTGATTGATTGATTGATTGATTTAGTTTATTTTACTTCTCGTTTTGTGCCTCTTGGCTAATTTGCGAAGATGGGGATGAGTGATGAAATGATGAAATTGATGAATGGACATTCACAAACAACCAAGCCCGACCGGGATTCGAACCCGGGACCTCCCCAGTTTTGGCACTTTTCCCCAAACCCGGTTTTCGAACCCAATTTCCACCTACGTGAAAATAGTTCAAAAAATGCAATTTACACAGTGACTACTGGTAATATTCAGTACATCAAATTGAAGTATAGTTTGCCCCCAACAAGTTGCATATTTCTTGATTATACTTTCGTCTATGTTTAATAACTTTACTTCTTATTACAGTATTGCAAAATGATTCATTTTTACAGAAACATCGTGATTTTTCCAGGTTTTCCAGACTGGTAGACGGTCTAACGTGCAATTTGACAGTGGCAGAAACTTCTATTACGTTCCTCTGATGAGGTAGTCTCACAAATTCTGTCGGAATTTGAAGGTTTAGATTGACTGACTCATCTATCTGTTCTGCTAGAAGTCTTTCGAAGACCTCTGTACGGAAATAGGTTTTTGAAATGTGTTGTTGTGAGCTGTCAGTCCGTATTCACCATACGATTGCATTGCTCTCATAGCAACTGCTATCTCTTTACAAAACGGGAAAAGTATAATGAGAGTAGGACGTTCTTCATTTCCTTTATTACCTCCATTCGAATTAACTATGTCATTTCAGCTTTCCGCCATATTTATTTCAATAACAATAGCGATGATCATTATAAGGACGAAGTTTCCGTTTCATATGAACTTACAGGAAACTTTCAAGGCGATCTCCTACGTCGCAGCTCGATTAGGGGAGGAGCTAACATTGCTTCCTGCATCATGGCCACTATATATACCAGTCAGCCAGTTGGGGAGCCAAGGTGACTTTTGACTCAGACCAAGATGCTGCTGCAGATCGTTTGCGTGTTCGCTGTCATATTCGCTTATGTGAGTATACCATTAGCTTTCTTATATCTTAGAATACAGGTTGATTCATAACTGACCCTGCAAACTGTGAGGCTGAAAAGTGCACACTGGAGGAAGCACAAGATGTCAACTTCTGTTCACTAGAGGAACATTTGCGAAAAAATGCCGAATATTTCAGCATATGTCGGAATCCACCAATCACGTTATCTGCTGATACTCATGCACTCTTGCAGTATTCATCATGCTCGCCATGCTCACTTGCTAGAGTTTGGTTACTTCTTTATAGTTGAAATTGCAGAGAACACCTGGCGTGTCCACTCGCAATTCCACTTCGACTGACATGGGACATTTTGCAATCACAAGGGACCGAATGTTCCTGGCGAGACGAACCAAAGAACGTCGGATACAGAGCATGTTGCCAATCATACTGTAAATCGTGAGAGAGACAGATAGTTGATCAGCGCCGTTACTAGACAAAAGTTGCACAATAGTACACAAAGCACGGAAAATTAGTATACGAGAGACCCAAATACTGTACCAACAAACCAATAAAAAGAACTGTAAAAAAGACGTGCGTTTGGCAACGTTGTAACGGGAGAGCGATATTATCCCTACAGCTCTTATTTCGCAACTGAAGTTGTTGACACTCATTGAGGCACACACCCTCGAAGACGATTGGTTGACAGAGAGAGCTATGTAGGTCAGCAGCCAATTGGGATTGCGATCAGTATAGCTAATAAATCCCATTCTGTGAGAAGTGTATGTGGGTTATTATATTAACTCCCACAAACAAAACAATGATAGTCTATACTTAAGTATAGATTAATGTGACTTTTCATTTTCAAGCGTTAATATACAGAGGGAGTCAAATGTCCCAGGACACCCTAATAAGTAGAAAAGAGAAGGAAAAATGAAAGATCTGAGGTCACAAGCAAAGAATGGGGCTGGGGGCGAACCTTTTGAGGTAGGTCAGGAATGTGGCCTCCATATTGGATACAAGTCAAAATTTTCAAATGGAAAGGAGGTCATGCGCCATATCAAATTGAAATTTTCTCAGGAATTCATATCTGTAATTACATTGGACCTATCTCGTGTGATAGAAAAGTTATGGTACAAAACTTTGATCACAGCAAATGCTCAATATGCCCACACTCTTGATGAACACAAAGCCGCAGGCGCCTGATCCAGTCGTGATGCACTTTTAAGAGAGTAGCTATCTGCAGTAATTGTGTGACAGGCCTCCACGATGCGTTGCTCAAGATGACGCCCATCACGAATTTGCACCGCATACACAAGTTGATTCAGATGACCTCAGAGATAAAAATTGAGTGTTGGTAGGTGTGGTGATCTGTGTGGCCACTCGATAGCATCCCGACGCCAATCCAATGCTGAGTATGCTGAATAACTAGCCAGTCGCGAACAATTGGGCCGTAATGTGGTGGACCCCCATCATGTTGGAAATATGACGGGAAACTGCCACCTTAAGTTACAAGGGAGGGGAACACTATCTGCTGTAGCATGTTCAGGTAACGCTCAGCATTAAGGGTAATGTCGAAGAATATTGGGCCGATAATACGGGTGATTCATATGCACACACATACCTTATCAGACATGCCTTTGGATAGACACTTAAAGAGAGCATCTTCATCAGGCTACAACTTGAACCACCGGCACGACATAGTTCGCTTCATGTAGTACGCTGCCGCTACAAAGCGAAGGGAAAAGAGTTATGTTGCTCCCGCTGAATTCTTGGATTCCGATGAACCAGTTCAATTTCACGATATTGTCATGCTAATTATTTTCATACGCGTAACTTGGGATATAACTTGAGGGGGACGGGGTGCAGAGGAGAACTTGGAGCTTAACTTTGGAGTGCAGACTCAACAAGTTTTCAAACCCATAAAAATACCATCCACGATTATTTTCATAAATAACTCTTGAAAAATTATAAAATAAATTGAAAAATTATAAAAACATTACTGGTTACTTTGCTCCTTAGGTTCCAGGAGGTTAAAAAAATTACCAATTGTAAGCCAAGGGTCCCGGTTTCGAATCCCGCTCGGCCTTTGTGCATGTCCATTCATCAATTTCATCATTTCATCACTCATCCCCATCTTCGCAAATTAACCAAGAGGCACAAAACGCGAAGTGAAGAAACTATATCAATCAATCAATCAATCAATCAATCAAAAACTTGTAAATTTTCATTAAGCTGAAAATTTTGGTTACGGAGGGCAAGTGCTCCCTTCAACGCCAAGTAACGCCTGTGGTCATAGACTTTTATATTCCTTATAGGCTACAAACACTACAAACTATCCATTTTACAACGTACCAAAACATAAGTTTTCAGTCTGTTTTCACTTTAATACAGGGTGGCGCAAAATTCAGCTCATTCAAACAGTCAGAATCACGCTACGTCTGTAGGTTGAGAGGAGTATACCATGTCCTTAAATTATTATTTTTGTAGTAATTACTTCCTAATTCCACCATTCTATTAATTATGTGGAACTTTGTGAGTCCATAAGTAAACACTCCATATTATTGATATCAAAGAGTTCAATGTTTCACTTCGTAAACGACGGTTGAAGTTGAAAATATTCTATTTTGCAATATGTCACTGTTTTATTTAATCAGGATTAGTATTTTTTTTATAGTAGAGTAAATTCTGGCTCACCCCCCAAAATCTAACCATTTTATAGTTATCTCTTCAAGTGTAATTTAATCAAATATAAAAAATTAGCTGTTTTTCTAAGTGTAAAAAGTGAAAATTCGATTTATGCAAAAGTTCAAAATTCAATTTTTATAGAGTAAAATTGCAAGATTTAGATAATTTCCACATATATTTTTTAAAATATCACTTTATAAAAAATTCTAAGTGTAAATAAATAACTAATTTAAAAAAATGTTATTTATTTGTTTCGAATAGGGTTGAATTTCAAAATCCTCTTTCTATTGCAGATTTTTCTAAGCAAATTGAATATTAACACATATGTTGCAGGAATTATCATGTAACCTAGTTTTTACTCAGACAAATCAAATTCTTTGCATTCCAAACATTCCCGAGTGTGCGTGTGTGTGGAGATTGATGTGCTTATAGGAGCGTGTGAACATTGAGGCATTGACCTGTTAAGAATGTCACCCCCCATATAATGCCCAAGAATGTTTTCGAGTTTAAGAAACGTATTCAACAAATAGAGAGAATTCCAGTAAACAGATATCATTAGGGATATTCATCGTAAATTAAGAGGCCTGGCTTTCATCTATCTAAATAGTATCTGGAATCAAGTGGATGAAGATACAGGTAAACAATTACATGTATTTAATAATAACCAACCATCATATAAAATTCCTGTCAGTGGAAAAAATCAAATAAGTATATTTCCATCCAATGCAGAAGTTGTACACATAGATCGAAATTTGTATAGAATTAAACACAATAATATGATTCCCAACACAACATACGATGTGGAAGCAGGTGATTTCCTCTATGTTGAACTAATTGGAGAGTATGATAAATTAATTCCTCTCTTCATCGAAATAAGAATAATCTATCCTCTCATGACTATATAAAAATTCCAAAAACAAAAAAATAAATATATATATAAAAATAATGGATATATTTGGAAATAGAAGGCGACAAGATATACCAGATAATTCCAGCGACATTGCCAAATTAGACGAGCGTCTTAATAAACTAAAAGCTGATTTATTAATTTTACAAAATTCACTAAATTTAAATATACAAGGTGAGATTACAAATGTCCAAACTGAATTAATTAATCCAATAGTGAAAATGGATGGCGAACTGAAATCAAATCTATACTCCAAAAATATACCAACTTAGCCTCCATTGATAATGTTCAAAATTTAGAAGAAAGCATAGCTAAGTTGAAAAATGAAATTAATAAATTCCGTCAAATCCAACAAAGCACTTCAGAACAATTAAAACAAGAATTAGAGAATCAAGCAAATAGTACTATTGTTACCGAACTGCTTTCTATTATTCAAAATATCAAAACAAAGGAGCAATACGAACAGTTAAATTCTAGTATTCTCGAATTAAGAGAGCAATTTCTATCTTTCGAAATTCTTACACTTGAAAATATTAAAATTGAATTAAAAACAGATGAGTTTCACAAAGCCATAACAGAACTTCAAGCCAAACTACAAACGTTGGAAGATTTTATCAATAATTTACCTTCATCTTCCGAATTAAATGCCTTCGCCCGCTGTGTTGCCAGCATTAAATTACGGTTGGAGACTTATGAAGATTTTGGGAAGATACAGGGTACCATAGCTCATTTTGAAGACACTTTGACAACCATGAGGAAATTAATTGACAAATGTACAGGAAACTCTGGAATTCAAGTTGCCAAGTATAACCGAATCTTTAAATATAATTGAAGAACAGATTACTAAATTAGAAAACCTGGATACCGAATCTGAACTATCCCATTTTCATCATTTCATAGATGATATTAAGAACAAATTACAAATATTACAACAACTACACCTACACAAGATGACATACAACAAATTAAAAATCTTTTGAGCAATATTGCAGATGCTACGGAGTTGGATGCTGTCAAACAAGCTTTGACTACACTTCAAGATACTGTAGCTAATTTACCCACTTCTCAGGAGTTAAGATCTCTTAAAAGAGCAGTAAATCGAATACTCAAATCGGAGGACATCAAGAACATTCACGCGGAAATTGCGGTAATTCAAAACATGATGGATATTTCAAATCAAGAAATCAAGAAACAACCTCTGGATGATCTTCAGACAAGTTTAAGAAATCTCTGTTTTAAATTCTTTCTCGCTTATCCATTCGTAATTACCGATTGGGAGTGATTGAGTCATCACATAAGCATATAAACTGTTCATATCGATGTAAAATATATATTTAGATGGTTGACGAGGATCATAGCTAGATAAATATTTATTGTTTGCTTTTGCATATCTTAAAGGACACTGGACTATACCACCACGTCTAGCAGATTCAACAAACATGAGCTAGTCGATATCATTAATAAGACCAATTTCAACTTTTGTATTTAAAAGCATAGCTTGCCAGGATAAACCGGGTGTTGTGTACATAAATACAGGATCTAGTTCATATAATTTAAAACAACGTTCTCGAAAAGTTTCGAACACATCAGCTAACAAGAGAACATCTAGATTCAAGTACTTGTCATGATAATATCCCATTGTCTTGCAATTTAGTGTTTTCCAGATTCTCTGTGCATATATTGATAATCTTCCTCACAACATTCTTCATCCTGATATTTGTTATAAAATTTATCTCTCGATAGTAACTGTGTCTCATTGAATTTATTAAAACTATCTATGCAATCATATGGGTAAGCCCCTTTTCTTTTCAGCAATTCTATGTTATAATCACCAAAACATCCTTTTGTATGAACAGTCGTTCGTTAATTCACTTACCAGAGTAGCTAAACTGCTGGAAAGAAACTGATATGAAAATAGGAATCTAAGAACAATTTTTTTTCAATTTTTCTAATTGGATAGTTTTCTCTATAGCAATATATTTATCTTTACTGCCTGGTATAATATTGATATTCTCTGCATCATACCCCAATTCCTTGATAAATAAATGTGTATCAAAATTTTGTAAATTGTGAATAAATAATGGAATATAATTTGGTTTCTGTATTTTCAAGTTACAAGAATTAAAAATTGTACGAATATATTGTCCATTAAAATGGTTCTGTTGTTTCTTTTGTTCACTATCAGAAATAAAATATCTATTACAGTATTTCCAACTTAAACTATTATCATCTTCTAATTTTTGTTGTGGTGTAAGATTGTTCATTGGTTTTTCATTATGTAACATTGGAGCAAGATTTTACACCCACTCTCAAAGTGTTTGAATAAATATTTGAGGTGCATCTTCGCCTCGATAAATATATGGAGGTGGACTGTTTTTTTCATGTTTTACTAATTTTAGTCCAAAGCTTCAGGCTTCATTTTTAGCTATATTTGTTGTACTTGATACATTCGAATCTGGGATACATGTTGCCATTGGTTTCTGTATTGTTTCAAAATCAGCATAGATTACAAATGGATGTTGTATTAATGAATTATAATTAGAAAATTTTATATTTTTGGATGGAAATTTGTAATTTACATGAGGATAAAGATAACATTTTTCAACATGTTCCTCTAATTGCTGTTCGCATGATTTGTTACCGCTTCCATAAAATATTAACAGGCATCTATCTCATATAGTAATTTTATGATGATCTGATGTTATTTGTTTTCTTACTAATTTTGCGAGATCCTGTATGAGACAATAGTGTTTCTTGTTTGCCGTGTTTTCTTGTTATCCTTTTTAACATATAATAATCTTATAATATGTGCACCATATGGTGGTGAATGGTGTCTAAGTATATTAATATCATGATTTTCATTATAACAATAAACATGCACAGCTATCGATTGATTATTATACTGTTTATATTGTTTTTCAAATTGCTCGATAGCTGAGATGTGAACTGGATATTTTATTCCTGACATGGCTTTTTTAAATTTTGTTTCAAAATTTTTGTATTGGGAGACACGGTATTTTTTTAACTGGATGAAAATATGCTACGATGCACAAGAGAAAATATTTATTATCATTATTTTTAATATTCAATACTGCTTTTTTGTTTTCAATCTGTTGGGGCAGTTTAATATAACTAGATCCACCCAAAAAAGGGTATATTTTGTTATTTTCAATTCAAGTTTATGGTTTGTGTCACAAAGTGACAAACCCGAACCTCTCCCTTCGAACTCTTGTTGTTTTAACTTAAGTTCTTCACAAATTTTGTCATAAATATCATCTAATTGATGAATGTCATCATTGTGTCAAATTTACACACGGGTAGGATGAAAATATTTTTCCTTTTAATTACGAAGATTTTTATACATGGATGATAAAATAAAATATATTTTGAGGGAAAATTCTGTAAGTTTTTACAGATTTCATTTTTAATTTTGCATTTAAGATTAACTAGAAAATTTGGAATATCTAATGCTTCATTATTTATATTTGTTGCATCATATACAACATGTATAATTTCTTGTTTTTGGTTAATTTTAATTTGTTTCTTATTCATTTTATTTTTATAATTAGGTGTTATATATATAAAAAATAGGTTAATATATTTAATTAAAAATAATTATAAATTTATATTATTAAAATCTGTAGAAAAATAGAAAATTTTATAAAAAATATACTATACACTGCAATAAATATTTTTTATATGTTTCTTCTCAAAACTATATAATTTTAGGTAATTAATTTTTAACAAACCTCTTCATACAACCTCTAATTCACAAATAAAAATTTAAGACAGCAAACCTCTATTTATAAGCTCAATTTACTAATCGGGAAATTCCCCTTAGCCAACCAATCAGCACAAGTCACATGACCGCTCCCACAGGGGGAGGGGGCATTACATTCCCGAGCTAGTATTATTGATGTGACATTCTTAACAGGTCAATGGTTAAGTGCATCAATCTCTACACACACACACACACACCCACACACACACCCCCCCACACACACACACTCAGGAATGTTTGGAATGCAAAGAATTCTCGAGACAAGACTATTAATAGGAAATTCCCCTTAGCCAACCAATCAGCACAAGTCACATGACGTCCCCCTGTAGGGGCCATGACATTCTCGAGCCAGTATTATTGATTTGACATTCTTAACAGGACAATGCCTCAATGTTCACACGCTCCCATAAATGCACAAATCTCCACACACACGCATACTCAGGAATGTTTTGAATGCAAAGAATTCTCGTGACACGACTATTGATTTTGTTACACTAGGTTACATGAGAATTCTTGCCAACATTTCTGTTAATATTCAATTTGCCTAGAAAAATCTGCAATAGAAAGGGGACTTTGAAATTCAACCCTATTTAAAACAAACAAATAACATTTTTTAAAAATTAGTTATTTATTTACACTTAGATTTTTTTAAAAAGTGAGGTTTTTAAAAAATAAGAGGAAATCATCTAAATCTTGCGATTTTACTCTATAAAAATTGAATGTTGAACTTTTGCAAAAATCAAATTTTCACTTTTTACACTTAGAAAAACAGCTATTTTTTTATTTTTGATTAAATTACACTTGAAGAGATTACTATAAAATGTTTAGATTTTCGGGGGTTGAGCCAGAACGAAGCATTTACTCTACTTATTTGTATATGTACCTGTAAACATACAGTATGTGTTATACTTCTCGGGTTAAGTGGTAGAGCAGCCACAGGCTGAACTTCGCCCATGAATAAAGAAATTCTAATTCTAAGAAATTCTAATTCTAGTGCATTGCTATACACTTATATAATGCATAATCAACGTTACATATAAAGTATGATGTTGCGTAATTATATTTAATCACAGTATAGTGATTTTTTGTTCAGCTGATTAAATCGATGTTCCCTGATATATATATAATCTAGTTTTGAGAGTTAGTGAATGTAATTACAGTTTTTTAATGTTTTTAAAGTATTTTTTCGTAGGTCCCTACTGTTGATATTAAAAACTAGCTCCCCACTTCCCCGCCTCCCAATCTCAAGTTGAAAGAAATCGGTATTTATGCTATGCTTAGCATTGATCCCCCTGAAATATCAGAAAAAATCAGCGCCTATGGCCGAGGTTGGTTTTGTAGATTCAAACTGTTTACGACACGAATCCGTCCATTTCCACCTAATATTCTTCTTTAACAGATTATGGAACTCATTAAATATTATCCTTAAATTGGATATACATCTCTTGCAAAAAAAAATAACCGGCCACGTGGCGGAGTGTTTATCACATCGCGCTAACGCCAGGGTTTCCGGGATCGAATCCTGGCCGGAACATTCATGTTTGTGAGTGTCCATTCATCAATTTCATCTCATCATATCATCACTCATCCTCATCTTCGCATATTAGCAACAATTGGCACAAAAGCGAAGTAAAACAAAGCAAATTAATCAATCAATCTTCTAAAAATAATTCCACAAAGAAATGCTTTAACCTGAAGAGCATTTCGACGCTCAGAAATAGCAACAATGCCTTTATTTAATTTCTGATGATCTAATCCCAGACCTACTCAATATATTCGATTTTACGTATGTACTTAAGTTGTTTTGAATCCTGTCATCTTGTTTGTTGTGAGAACTTTTACAATTACAACGAAACATCTGATTGGCATTAACATGCGTGTAATATTCCTCATGCCAAAATCTGATTTTCTCCGATTTAATGCCACTAATTACAGAATCATAGAAAACACATTGGCAAAACGATATCATTAACGCACTGCTCATCTATTTTTAGTAACCGTATTACGAAATCATCAAATCCGCTCGTCATATTCTTGTTTGAAATTTGGAGTTTTAACTTTTGCACAATGAAATTGCTAGCTGGGCTGTAGTATGAAATTTCCTCATATGTCTTGATTTCTGGTAGAGATGGAACAAACAATTCTCGAAGAACTTTATAAGGTTGTGTTTATCTTTACTCTCGGCTGTAACGTGCTGAAAAAATATCTAGTTACTAAATCTCTCTAGATGTGCATTAATTAATCCAATTTGAGGATCGTACTTAACGAATGTTATTACATAAGATATTGTTAATAAACTTAATTCTTGTACGTATTCTTAATTATCTATTCGTCTTAACATTGGAAGCTGCCGTGTATGAACACGGGCTAATATTCAAGCGTTTTACACATACCCTAACTTGAAACATATACAGACTAGTAATTAATTAACTTCCAAACTGTTCATCTTAAAGCTTGCATTATCAATACCTCGATTTATAACACACTTACAAACAGAAGCATAACTATGTCTCACACTTAACAATTATTTAGTAAAATGCCTTGTAATATTTGATTTCCAAAAGCACATCCTGGATTATAATGGACAAATTGAATTAGTGGTCTGTTTTTGTTTCAAGTTAAGGTATGTGTAAAACTCGTGTATATATATATCTTTCACTATCAACGTTTTCTGGATTTAATTCATAGTCCCTAACAGAAACTTCGTCACCTGTCAATACTTGAAGGAAAGTAGTAGCGTAGGAGCTGTTGCTATAGGCTACGTTGTTTAATGGAAATGTTCTTTGCTTATCTCATTCTTACGAAGTAGAAATATTCAATATCAAAGAAATTCTCAAAATATAGCAAAATCCAGAATATTATATATAACGTTAAAATGATCTATCTATCTTTGAAAATGACTATCTATGTAAATCAATGTAAGAAATACCCGAAGAAATTGCTTTCATTGAATCAAATATTTTATGATACATATTTTCATATTTTCTAGCATTCTTTAAAGTTTATTTTTCTAATATCCACAATATTACCCTTCTAATCACTGTGGTACCGTCACTGGGTAATAAGTGTATTTACTTTTAATTGAGGACAAAATTATTGATATAGCAATTGCTAAAATGGTTCGGTTATTGCCAAGTTACTGTTTAGAAGCATATCTAGTATACGTTATCTTGTATATTTCTGCTTCATTTATTTCTTAAGCAAGTAAAGTATACTGGGAGATCAGAGGCAGCGGGAGTGGATTCTGAAAGACAGAATACCACACACAGGCACACACACACACACACAGAAGCACCAAAACATCGATGCATCCACGTACAGACGCAGCAACAAATATTAAGGCTTTGCAAGATAAAGCACATAAACAGTACGAACTTAATATGCTCCTGTTATATTAAACAAATATTAGGGTAAGTTGGTACATTTTCGATCACAAAAAATTAAATTCAATATAACGTTAAAATATATATGCAGCAAAATTACAGTTTTGTGCCAGAGAAATGCTTGTCTATTACTAAAGACGATGGCATAACATGACATTTTTAGCTCCTCTACTGTAGACCGCAGAACGAAATTCGGTCGGAAAGAATTGATTAGAATCTGATCAGCGTGCGGTACAGTTTGAGTGAAGAAACAGTATCCTTAATGTATACTAAAAAGTCAGCGCTTCTAGCCTTTTGTAGCTCACATGAATGTCAAGAATCCATACAGCTTTGACTTCCGTTTTGTATCTCGTAAAATGTTGTAACCATTGAACAAATACCTTGTCATTGATGTACCCTTTCTTGCTCATGGCCACAATGGAACCAGCAGGCAAACCATCTCCAAATTCAGGTTTTACGCGCTTTTTTGAAAATTATTAACGGGGGTAAATAAGACCCCACTGCATTACAACAAGCACACAGCGTGACATTCTCTCCTCGTTCCACGTTTGTCAGTGATACAACTTCTCATTTTCCTTTTCTGGACACAATTTTAGGAGGCCTGATATTTAAAGGGAAGCCACATTCATCCATGTTAAAAGCACATTGTACCTTATGTAGCACTCCACTCTCTTCCGTAACATTATAAAGTAATTCGAAATATCGTTCACTGTCTGTTCTGTCTAATCCCTGAGCTTGAGATCTTCATAAGCCTTGCGGTTTCCTTAACGTCAGTGCGGGATGTCTTGTCATGAATGCCCGAAACCAATCTATTCCAACAATATTGTTCTCACCCCAAGGGTGGGTCACATTATTTCCTACTGCAAAACGGTACGCAAATACCCGCACTTCCTTCAGTGTCGATCCAAGTCCTCACCCCTCCAAATACATCAGTCTCTCCACAATTGCGACTTCTATCTGCTTGAACTGTTGGATAGCCAACATCAATCCTGGAAGAGGAAGGACTACCCGCTGCTTCTTGACGTGCCATCGTTACATGTTTCGGAGGGTCGCAAATGAAACATGGTAAAGTTGCGATGTTCCGCGTATAGATAAGTGTCCCTCTAGAATACTCTCCACGGCATTATCGAGAAATCGGGACGAATACTGTTGATATACCTTCTTCGGTGTTCGTTTACGAGGCATCTGTAACAATAAATTGAACAACGCATTTACTTTGTGAAGAAATGTGTTGCACACGTTACGGTCATGGAACTCAAACTGTATACCTCGCTGATCGAAAGTGTACCATTTCCGCCGATCGATTATGTACCACTTTGTGCATGGAAACAAATATTTCTGTAGTTACCTTATCTCTCACCACATCACATGGCTACACATGTCCCATGCTACAGCCACCACATGCTTGTCCACGCTTGACCTGAATTTCACTGTCCTTCGTTCAAGCATCAACACGGGTCACGCAAAATGACTGTCAGACGTTTATATACAAACCACCTATTCTATCCACAACGTACTCATCTTGCCATAGAAAATTACGTCTGGTTCTCCGGGATTTCCGTAGAATTTCTAGATGTTTCTGCACAACACACCTGACACCTAACACAACTACCCTCACTCCTCAAATCAGCGTCGACAGTAAAAGGAAGCAAAATATTCGACGTTTTAGAATGGGTGATCGAAATAGTACCTATATCGAAAATGTACCACCCTACCCCAATTTATTGATTTTCGTAGAACAATCAGTTTTACACAAATGTTAATTAAAAAGGTAAACTCCTCCCCTGTGCTTAGCACCACGCCATGAAGGCGTATAGGGTGTGTGGGGGTAAAGCCCCACACTTTCTTGATCCGGTCATGAGTGGGGGTGATGTGATCAGCATCACGCCCCTGACAGCCTTTACCCCCCAGGGTTTCCCCCAGGTACCCATGTCATTCTTCGCTGGGTGGCCGCTGGGGCCGCTTCCAACGTTAGAAAAGTTCCCGGATTTGAACCGGCCGGGGATCGAACCCGGGACCTTGAGTATGGTAGGCAGACGCGTTAATTCCAATATATATTTATTTTTAATATATATACTGGATGCCGTTGTACACAGGCTGCGGAGGACATCAAAACAAAGAAAATGAAAAATGTTGGTCGTTTTCTGTCATGCATGCATGCCTCACAAATTTATGGTTGCCATTAATACAATTTCTTCTGTCGGTAAACAGTTTCAATACGCTGCTGACATTCAGCCTAATCAATCAAAACAATGGCCCAGAATTTTGTTTTCTAATTGAAATAATACCGCTTACAGCATATTGTCCGACAGAAAGACAAATGTCTGAAATGATTGTGCCTCATAACATAATAAATGGGCCTCCCCGATGGCGCAGTTGTAGCGTCGTCGCCTTGTCATCAAGGGGTACCGGGTTCGATACCCGCGAAGGCACATAGTGGTTCAGATCCCACCTTAAACTGCAGGTCCAGTCCCAATTAGTCTTACTGTGCATAAAGTGGACTTAAATCACCAACTGAACTCAACTCAACTCAACATAATAAATGGAAAATGTTTTTTCTCGATGGTTAATGCCGGCAATGATGGTAATCCTCCCCAATTTTTGCTACATTTGCCACCGCACTATGCTAAACCTTATGTATAAACTGTCCTTACCCCCTCACCCTACGTTTCGGAACCTTGCCCAAACAGTATTGGAACTCAATCTCCGCCACTGTCGAGGGCTCATACTATATAATATGTGTAGATTCGATGTCTTAATGGGGAAACCATTACTAACAGAACTAATTCCCTTGATGTCATTCAGACGCTCTAAGACTTTGCTTCTTTGTACCTGTCTGGGTGCTTCTGAGTTCCATAACGTAATTTATTTTTTGCAGGATATCTAGATTCAAATTCGGAAAGCTGATATTTGATTTAAGCAAAAGTTTCATTAATGTACAATATAATATATTTCTACTGTTCTTTACGAAGTATAAGATTGACATATTACCAGTATGCCATGAATTTTTTTTTTTAAATTGGCTATGATATTTGGGTGTTAGACGTTCTTTGTTAAGTTTTCTTATTCTCAAAATTATTAAATTATGTATAATTGTTTATAAGTCAAATTTGGCCTCCAGAAATGATACAGGCATTTGACATTTCTTTCCAGTATGAACAAGGTGTTACAGGTATACTAGCAAAAGTCGATGAAAGTAAGTGCGATTTTATATATTTACTATGTAATTATTGAACTTAGTGAACTAACTTACGTGAATTAAATAGACCATACTTTCTTCAATAAATAATCAGTTAAGATGAATCTGTTATTACACATGGGAAATAGGTGATAAAACTACACTCAGAATTAAAAAATGGACTTTGGAATCCGTTTCTATCCTCACCGGAAATATATCCTACAATCGTATGTACAGTACAAGGAATTTAAGATCGATTCTAAACATGAACTATATCAGATGTTCACGAAATTTCCTTACCTATTTTTATTATATCCATCTCCATATTAGTTGATGCCATCATACAAGTCTCTTACCCACGAAAATTTGTGTCAGTGTAAATATTGATTAAATATACAAGTTGTAAAAGTTCTACTTCATCTCTGTTGTGATTGTTGTAAAGAAAGAGGCAGATCCTTCGCGGGAGGTAATGGTGAGATAAAACCCAGCTTCTCTGCATCAGTGGCTTCGAGACTGAACAGTGGAATACCGGAGAAGGGATGCATTAAAAGCGCTCATAACTTGAATCATAATTAAACAAAATACTGCTCTAAAATGCATTATTAATAGTAAACTATAATTAAATTTTATTATCAGGAAAACGTTTAGTATACTTACACACTGAAAAGTACATAACAACTACATTTTTTTAAAATATTTTTAACATCTGCCTTGGTTTCAGAAAACATTTTCGGGTAGAGACGAAAACGAAATTGAAAAATTTCGAAATTTGAAATTAAAATTTTCAAATAATAACCCTGGGGAAAAAATGAATATCATTATTGGCCCTACACTTCGGTCATTTGCAATGGATATGGTGGGAAAAGGTACAGAACGTAAAATGTGGCTTGGATTAGAGAATGACGTTTTTACCCTTGCTTTCTATCATTTTTCTTAGCTGAGGTATCACAATTATCAAACTGTCTACAGATCCAAAAAATACAGCAAGTTGTGAAACAACAAATATCCCCCATTTTCGAACGAAGTCAAGTTTTGGAAAAAAAAATATTGCCTATTTTCACTGCAATAGCAAAATATTTTTTTTTTAATTGTCTAGCAACCAACTACTGTACCTTTGAACAATTCGGTATGGGTTGACCACATATATCAAGAGATGACAATGGTTTCCTTTGCTACCACAGGCCACAAATAACGCAGACTCTCAGTAATAGAATGCAAAGATTGGAATATTAAGGCCAAATAAGTCTCTCCAGTAAAATATAAATTTCATGGCTTCACACACCTCGCAATCATACACGAACACAATCACAGCTTGGTTGATTGAATTCAAATTTTTGTGTGCATCGGCAGACATGGTAATATTGCATCATTCAAAGTATATTGGAAATATCTTCTTATCTAAAACCCATACCTGAGTTAAAAAGCAGTGTAGAAAGTCACTTGAAATAGGTCGCAAGATCCTAAGAGGGAGTGGAAGAGAGCCGCTCTTCTCAAAGAGTTAAAATCATTTGTTAAAACAATGTCATCATCTCCTAGCAGGGAGATGTGTATGTATGTTGTGTATGTGAGAATTCTGACAGAGGAAATTAATATCTCTTCCTAGCTTATCTTCACATTTCATCCTTTGTCCTGTACGTTGCAAATCTTAGCTTAATTTAAAGGTAGACGGAAAGCAGTAACCAACTGTAGGAGCTGCGCAGTCCAATTATCCGAAAACAACGAAGATCTCTTAGTTTGCTAGGAGAGACTTCGCATCGACATGCTCATGCAGTTGTAGAAATGGCAAAATTGGATAATAGCCGAGGCTGTATTGTGTAAGGCCACTTATTAGTGTAAGGAGTTATTAGAAGAACATCGGTATCATCTTCACAATTCTCTTCTAATGCTTTACGATTTTCATATATTACAGAAAAGGTGAATGATGTACACAAAAAATGCTATGCGGAGTGCCGTAAGTTTTTCCAATTTTTCACTCCAACATTTTATGAAATATTGTAAGACGTGAGTGTCCAAAAAATGAAATAGACATTCATTCTTAATCAGGCATTCCTCACTTGATTATAAACCATAATGTTAGACAGTAGTATAAAATTGAATAAACAAAGATCATGCTCTGTTTTGCTAAATAGCCATCCACTGTATTTTCTTTTCCTGTCTCTTCTACGATTTCGATATTATATTTCAAAGTCAAGAATACACGATGTCATGTAGAAGTGGATTATGCCACCATAAGTAAATACATTATAATAAAATTTTAGATTCAAAGTCATCTTACCAGAAAACTTTCGAACGTTGAATGTAATGAAATACGTAACTAGCAAAACAGCGTAAAATCTTCAGGCCTTATACACAAATTATAACTCCATACAGTTATGTCACTATGATCTCGAGAGTTCTTGAAGCAACCGCAACAGATTTTGGTACAGAGAAAATCAAAACAAATTGCGTGGATTCAAAATAGCACATATTACTCACTCAAGTCATTCTATAGAATATTTTAGTAAGCTGTAGCACTATATTGGGAAATACAATTACCAAATATTCAGAATAATGATATATACATGTTAGATGCAGCGTGAAATATCACAAGACAGATGAACAACTTGGCTATAATTCCAGATAAAATAATGTGATGTAGAAGAGCATTATACGTTTGATATTAAAATACTGGATCAAAATTTGTAACATTATTTCTTCGTTTTCGTGTTACCTTCCCTTCACTTTTGTTTAAACACAGAAATTTTAATCAACTATATACACGTACGATGTTTTATACACCCCCCACAAATATGCATATCTATATGTGGGGATAATTTATATTTATTTCATTTCGGGATTTTCAGATTCAACAAAACAGACACAAGAGAAAGAAGAATATTTCATACGGAGAACTTACTAAGCTTTGCTAGAGCAATGGACGCCGTAGTTCAATTTTGTTCCGGTAAATGCAGTAGGGTTTCTATTATAAGGTGTAACTCTGAACAGGCAGTGTTATGTGTGTTGGAATTTGTTGGAAAGAAAATATTTTTCCCCTTTTTCTTGCGCAGTCAGCTTAGGTCACAACAGTTCATATGTGGCGCACACTGGCGTGCGCAGGATTTTTTTCGGGATGGGGTGGCAGAAGCTGTGAACTTGGATGGTGCGTTTAGTGGCACAGGAACATTTTTTAGGAAGGGGTACAAAATTCGTCCTCCACAGACGTACGCATATAGTTTACAAAAAATATATTTCATTATTTCTTTAAAGAATTTTTTGTTATTTTAAAAACAGATAATTTCGAAAAACATAAAGCTCTAGACCTCGTTTGGCTCATTTCGAATGTGATGGAAAAGAAAATCATATATGTATCTGGTCATATATTTAGTTGCGCAATGTATGTTAGCTATGTACAGTACGCCAATTTATATGTGCCTGTGAGGCCCGAGCCCACAAAAAATTCATGTGATTTTTTGTGAATTTATAATTCAAGTGTTTGAGCCAACCCAATGTATTCGGTATTACATTCAATGTATTCGGTATTTTTTCAGACTTCTGGTGTTTCGCAAGTACTTTTGTATCGAATACAAAAAATGGATTGTGTTTTTGAGGTATGCTGGATCGGTTCGTTGTTTAATCCTGTTCGAGCCCTTGTTGAGATTTGTAGTGTTTTGTTGTATGAAAAGAAAGTAAAGATGGTCCTCAAGATGATCGACTCGTGAGAGGCTCAGGTTTGAAGAATTAGTAAAGCATTTGTCATAGATATTATTTGTGAGGGAATTTGCGATATTTTAAGACTCTCTACAAGTACCGAACGTACTATCATTGTAGATGCAAAACCGAAATCCTTCTGTTATTAGAAAGAAGCAAGATATTGGCATGGCTACTCTTGAAACAATAAAATACAACTGATTCAGGAGTTTGAGGAAAACTAAGGTTCGAATGTAATTTTTCAATCTTTGGTGGCGAGTAGCAGATTTGAGTACTTGGGAATCTTTTCACATGTGATCCTATTAAATACACAACATGATATTTAGGTGATTGCGAACGTGTTTCATGGTGATAAGTCAACTAAACTTTAATGTAAGTGAAAGCATGCGTGCGTTACTAGTTTTATATTTTCACATGTACAAAGAAAACCCAAATAATATTTTCACCATACTCGAGGATTAAGTGAATTCAAGAGAAATTGTACCAACATCTACAGCTGAATGTGAACGAGGGTTCAGTGCCATGAATCTAATCTTTAATGATCAAGCGAAATGAAATATTTGCTTGTATCAAAGAATGCGTTGCCGAAAATGAATTTCGGTTGCTGGTGTTTTATTTTCATGAGATATGAACTCCAAATACCATTGTAAATCTTAATTTTAAAATTATTCAAACAAAATCAAAGATTATCGGCGGTCATTTTCCAGGCTTTTCTCCACCTTCATGACAGCCTTCATTTTAATTTTCTTATTTTCTGAAAACTTCGGAGAGGCTGTAACCCTTTCAGTTCTCCTCTGTGTACTTCAGTGGTGACAGAGACAAACGCCCTATTGGGGCCTCCTCGATGCCGTAGCGGGCGTCCCGATGGCGCAGTCGTCGCCTTGTAATCAAGGGGTCCTGAGTTCGATTCCCAGTGGAGGCACATAGTGGTTCCGATCCCACTTTAAACTGTAGGTCCAGTCCCGATTAGCCTTAGTGTGCATAAAGTGGACTTAAAACAACAAATCAATCAATCCAATCCAACATTCAGGGAGACCACCTCGAATAAGAAAAGAGAAGGTCCATTGATACGCTGTTTTCGCACAAGCGACAAGCAGAATGCGGGTCACAAAAGATTCGTACGTATTTGGGGTGCCGACACACAACGGAAAGTCAAATGTCCCGAACGAAGGGACATGTTTTGAAATGGAACGTAAGTGCGTTATATGATGCAAGTACAAAAAAAGACGGAGATACTGATTGACATTGTAATAATGTTGAACAAAACAAAGTTCAGACAGCCCAGCTTGACCGCCAGTACTGCTATAACGGATGGGGGCTCGCTGCCACAGCACTTCTGCTAACATACCTCGAGGCCATTTCCGAAACAACTGTCGACCGTGGTAGTGCAGACAAGTGAGTCGTGCTACATAGCTAGACGGGAGAAGATGGTGTTCACCATAGCAGAAAAGGCTGACATGATCCTAGTGTATGGAGAATGTAGGAAAAGTGCCATGCTATGGTGTCGTGTGTAAGCAGAGAGATATCCAGACAGACGTCAACCGTCGTGAAAACTGTTTGACCAGCTATTCACTCAACTGAGGAAACCGGCAGTGTAACGCCTTGCAAACGTACTCAAAACAGGACAGTGACTGGAGAAGTGGGTGAAACCAACGGCTAGCCGCTGTTGCTGTGGATCCACACATTAGCTCCCGTGCTATCGCTAGGGACAGTGGGATAAACAACCGAAGTGTGCTACGTATTCTTCGTCGCCACAAGTCCCACCCATACTATATTTTACTCCACCAATAACACCATGGGAATGACTTTCATAATTGTGTAAATTTTGTACATGGGCGTTAAGAAACTACACACCTGATTAGTCATGTATCTCGTTTACTGAGGAGGCAACCTTTACAAATTATGGTCACGTTAACCTTAGGTACATACACTCTTGGTCCGTAACAAATCCACATTGGCCTCTACAGGTGGAACATCAACGTCCGTAGATTGTGAACGTGTGGTGTGGTATCGTCGGTGATCACCTCATACGGCCGTTTTTCATAGACGGTACACTGAATGCCGACAAGTATGTCAACTTCCATCACATGAACTTCCACCAATGTTAGAGGACATTCCGTTGCCGACTAGGAGAATCATGTGGTATCAACATGATGGGTGCCCAGCTCGTAGTGCAAATCGCAGTAAGGATTGTTGTGCAGAATATGTTTCCATATCGTTGGATTGAACGAGGAGGACGTGTTCTGTGGCCGGCTCGCTAACCTGACTTGCCATCCTTTGGATTTTTTCCTCTGGGGAACAATGGAAGAGGATGTCTACAGGGACATACCGACCACACCGGCAGACATGAAACACCGCATTGGGGCAGCGTGTACAGGAATTAAACGAGACATTATGCAGCGTGTGCAACGATATCTGATTGTTAGACTGCAAATGTGTATTGCAGCTGATGGCCACCATTTTGAATATACCCTTTGAAGCTTGCTGATAACTGTTATATTTTCACAGAAATTAAATGTAATTTATTTACTCAATATTGTTATAGTTTACTCATCTTATATGTATTCTAGCCTGTAATATTGGGCCGGTTTAATGGGTTACAGGCAGCAAGCTTTGTGTTCACCGCCAAGAAAGCCACGTATGACTTTTAGAAAGCCTTTTAGCTTCCCGCACCAATCATACAATAGAGCTATTCAAGCGAGGTCTTTGTTTGTAACACTGCATCTTTTGTGTACGGCTGGCTGTTGCGTGCCTGTTTGTCGGCGCTTCTTAAACTAAACAGAAAAATGCAAGGTAGAAACGAAAATATTCTGACTAATATGGATAAGATTCAAGGATTTATTAATAAGTTGAACTTGTGGATCGTGTGAGATGTTCCAAACTGTATGGCCCCTTGCTGACGATAACAAGGTGTTGATGGACTTAATTAAAGAACATTTAGTACTCTTGCAGAAGACTTTCAAAAAATATTTTGGAGAGAGCGTTGAATATTTTGACTGAGTTCCTGATCCATTCAGTATGGATTCAAAATATCTTCTGAAAAATTTACGCTTACAAGAGGAACTGGCAGATTTGAAAGCAGACAGAACATTGAAATAAAAATTTTTCGAAGTGCCTTTGGATACATTTTGGTTGCCAATAAGCAGTGAATACCCGGCTATCTCCGAGATGGCAGTTAACATGTTATTACCATTTTCAACTACTTATTTGTGTGAACTGGGCTTTTCGACGTTGATTGCAATTAAAACATCAAAGAGAGAGAGACTCAAATCCATCGATGAAGAAATGAGGCTTGCTTTGTCAACGGTTCCGCCACGAATCAGCCGTCTGTGTGCAGCTAAGCAGGCTCAAGTATCACATTGAAGGTATGAGTAGAGTTATTTACTTTAAAATTCGTATTAGAAATGCGTATTTTCTACAGTGAATTAAAGTTAATACATTTTTAATAAATGCATGTCTATTCATGTTTTATAATAATAATAATAAGAAGAAGAACAACAAAAATGATGATAATAATAATTGATTACATAACGACGTAATATTTCGTAATTATATTAAGATTCATATGATTTTGATGGGATAGACATTTTGGTGTGCCGTCTTGAGTCTAGGCTCGTCTGGGGTGTGCCGTGAGTAAAAAAAGTTTGCGGAACACTGGTGTAGAGTACCCGTATTATATGTCACGTTTATTTGTACATTGCACATTACCATATTAAATAAAGGATGCTGAAAATCTAGGTATTACTTGTAGACGTCAATCACCTAGCACTGGTCCCTAGGGTTCCTGCCTCCGAAATGGTAACTTGGTATGTTAGCAGGACTGCCGTGGCAGCGAGCCCCCATCCGATATAGCAGTACTGGCGGTTAAGCGTGGCAGTCTGAACTTTGTCAGTCAACATTATTACAACGTCAATCCGTATCTCTTTCCTTATTTGTACTTGCATTATGTAACGCAGGTCCGTTCCATTTTAAAACATGTCCCTTCGTTCGGAATATTTGACTTTCCGATAAGTGTCGGCACCCTAAATACGTATGAATCTTTTGTGACCCGCATTCTGCTTGTCGTTTGTGCGAAAGTAGAGTATCAATGACCCTTCTCGTTTCTTATTCGAGGTGGTCTCCCTGAATGTGGTCCACATCTTCTTGTGATGTCTGTGGCAAATCTGGATTCTGGGTATTGCGGACGCCCACACTCACCCTGAAGCCACCTCTCAGCATCACCATTTCTATCTGATTTTTACGAGTTCGTGACGTGCTGGTTCACCTGGAAAAAGGATAACAACCTGCCATTACATTGTTGACAATCCTACTTCGGTCAATACTATCTTTCTTCAGAAGGAAGTTATGTAGAAAACAACTTCTGTTTCGTGCTTCTGAGTCAATTCTAGCCTGAAATCGTGTATCAAATGACCCCTTCCCATTTCAAGAACATGAGCTGATACCAAAATGGCGGACTTCAAGATGGCAACTAAAAGCCAGACATGCTCTGTCCACAGGGCTCCTTGACCACATTTACATAGGTGACGTCAGACCTGCAGTAAACCTATGTCCGGTCCCTGTCGGGGTGAACGCAATGCAATTGCGAAATACGACAGGACAAAAGGGGGAGAGCCTGCGTGCCCGAACAGGGCAAGTTTGATCGTCCATTGTGTGTCTGCCATTCTCAAACACGACGAAAATGGGTTCATAAACATATTTCATTTCGTTTATTTAATCTGGTGAAGTGCGTACCTCAACGCAGTCCTTTTGGGGGACATGAGCGAGCGAGTGCCGAGCCATTAAGGGTTCACCACGTGGTAGGCATTTGCGGGTTCTTCATCCGTTTCACTTTGAAACGCGATAAATAATGAGACCTGATCATGATGACAACTTATCAGAATTAGTATCACATTCGATTCTTGGGGAATATCACTGGAAGTGATATTTTATGGCGATAATTGAGGCTGAAACAGAATTAAATTCAATCCTTGACAGAATAAGGGAACTCGCGGAGAATGTTGTCATACCGTACAGTCAAAGGGGGCGCCCTCTACTACTTCTACCCCCCCCCCCATTACCGGAATTGTGTGCGAACGCACAGTCAAGCAAGGCTTTTGCGACAACTATATACGATCATAGATACCGCAGTGCAAAGAACTTCTGACGCATTGACTCAAACACGTCTTGCACACCCTCTTCTGTTCGAGAGTATCCAGTTTGAGGGTACCTCGGGGGAAGATGTATCTACGTTCGTGGAGCGCTTTGAGAGTGCCACCATACTTAATGATCGCGACGAGGTCAAGAAAAGGCTTATGTTTCGACCTTATTAAGTGAGCCGGCACTGCGGTGGTATCAAGCATTAACCCAATGTGCAGGGAATAAACAGACCAATTATGAAAACTTGAAAACACAGCTAATCGAAGAGTTCACCTGATCTCTCGATCAGCTTCAAATTGAAGATCAAACTAGATACAGGTTCCAACAAGAAGACGAGCCTGTCTCCTCATATGTGAGGGACAAGCAAACTCTTCTACTTAAATTAGACTCAGGAATGAGCATTAATAAACAGCTCAAGTCAATTTGCTGAGGACTGCTGCAGGATTATATTTGGGAAATATATTCAGGAAACAGTACAACTCGGTGCAAGAGTTATTAAAAGACTTGAAAGAGTTCGAAATGGCCTAATTTGTGACGCACCGAAGGTCAGTCCAACAACTTGTGCACAACGCTAAGAAAGACGCTTTGATCCTGCAGAGGATCAAGGTCAGAGTCTCCATGCAGAAAACACCGTGGTAAGCACCACGGAGTTTGGGAAATATGCACTTTCGCACACAAAGTCTAATAATGACGTCATTTACCAGTTGCTGGCGCTGCAAAAGGAAATTGACCTTTTGATAGCGAGGGGAAGGTCAGTTTCACTTTCCGGAATAGAAAAACAGATGGGGAATTAACGTTAAAGGTAGAGGAAAATTTAAGATAAAATAATTACCAAACTCCACGGTATGGAGGAAACTTCCCGAATATAGGGGGATAAAATCTAGGCTATTCTAGAGGTCAAAGAGGTTTTTCAGGCAGGGCAAGTAGAGGCTTTCATATTAATAACGACGCGCATAGACACAATTCCGAGTGCAACCAGTGGCAATCCGAGCCCCGATTAAATACGCAAAGGGGAAGTTCTGATCCATAGAACAGCGGGGGGAGACAAATTTGTAATTTTTGTCATTTTCCCAACCATGTCGAGGAACACTGCCTAGAATAACAAGTACATTTATACGGGCAGTAACATCGAGCAACAAGGAAATACTCGCATGAAACAGGAAAGTCAGTCTCTACCTTCCCTACAGAGGACTTAATTTACATTAATGAACAAGTGAATGAAGAACATCAAAAGTTTTTAGTCGATAGTGGTTCACAAATTACGATCACAGGAGACCAAGGCATTACTGACACAGCTAGAAGATTCAAAATAAATACAGAAGTAGAGAGTACAACTAATAATTATTTAACGAAAAATGAGATTGTTCTTCTTGACTTTTCAATAAGTAGACACTCTTTTATACATCACTTCAGGGCAATAAAAATGTTTTTGTTATGAAACTATTCTTGGTAACTTCATGAAGAGTCAAAAAGCAAATTTGGATTTTGACTGGAACAGATTAGTTTTGACAAGATTTGGGACCCCACCTCGAAATCATATTAAAACACATTCCAGAAAAACGTTTCATGTTTCCATTAAAGTGGCTAATTTAATACAAAGCACATTCTAACCGGAGTATGTTGGCTTGAAAAGAATACGGGTCAAACCGAGATCACACTTATGTATCCCAATAAAACTGGTAAATGCGGAAAATATGGCATTAAATGTATTAGAACCGGACTTGAGTTTTCAACTGAAAACAGATTTATTGGTAACCGGGGTGTTGTTGAATCCTGAGTCACAACTTATTTGGATAACTAACAGCTTTGGATTACTGTGTTATCATTCCAGAGGTACTCGAATTGGGAAGGCGGAACTTTGTGAATCGGTTATAACACATCCTACTAATGCAGCTGTTGAGATTAATTAATAATATCACCATTAATAAATCAAACGTAATATATGAATTATAATTGTACAATTTAAAAAGCCAATTGTTGTTGACATATAATTGTTAAACTATAATCCGCCGGGAAATAACATGCTTCTATTCAAGAGTAATACGTATTTTTTTGCAAAGACAGAGGAAAAAGTAAGTAACAAGCGCGCAAGTTTCATAAAAATATGTTCTTTACAATCAATGTCTACAAGACTAGTAAGCTCAGTTATATATAGAGCAAATAATATAATGCACTTTGTGCTTGACATATTTAAACATACATATGCATTTCCTCTAGGATTTGAACTATAAATATACCGGTAGGAAAAGGAAACGACGCCGCCATTTCTAGTGAAATGACGTCATAAATAATAAGTCTTTAAGACGTGTTAGATAGTGAAAAACTAAGTTTGCTTAAGCAAACGTCAATGGAAGTAAGAGAACGAACCTTCTCATTACAGCATCTTACTTACGCTAGTGGAACACAGGCGAAAATAATTAATGTATTCCAAGAATTTTTTTTATCATTTTGAGATAATATAAATTGATTGACAGTCCATAATTCTAATGTAAAAAGCAATATTACACAAAATTCTATTTTGATATGTCTTATCGACAGGTAATGGCGTCAAGGAGAATGTGTGGAGCCATAACTCCAACTCTATGTTCGTACGCTTTTTCCCATAAAACAAAAGAGTCGCATATAATATAAATTAAGGCTATGAACATTTATCATGCACAGATAATTCAGTTCAATCTTAACACGTGAAGTATAATTCAAAGTCAATCACTCGCATCATACTTTCGCAACGAGCGAAGGAAATGCTTTTGCAAAGTAAGATGGTTGGAACTCGCTTGCGAAAGATTCTGTTGCCTCCGGAAGGACAGAGCTCTCAGATATTGAGCAAGGAATTTGTTGAGCCAAGTTCAAACCTTAGACTCGACCATCGCTTGAAAGATTAGCCTCGCACCAAGTGTTTGTTCATATCAGATTATCTTACGTATGTTATAACATCTTCCAACAAACAACAATTAGACACATGGTGATAATAGACCATTAGGAAATTTCAGTTTCGCGAATTAATACTATTCTTCTTTACTTATGCATGCGTTATTTGTTTATTATTATTTTTTTTCTTACAAAAAAGGAAACTTCAAGTTGTAGCAATTGTAGAGAGTTAGTGCAAGTTTCATTCATTTATATACAGTGTGCACACATGTAGAACTTTCTATTCACGATAACGTTAGATATTTACAGAATATTATTTTTCAAAATTCCACTACTTATGCTCTACGGAAGTAAAATCATATGTTGGTGACAATTTTTTTTTAAAAAATAGGGCTCGTAACGTTATTTTAGTATCAGGTAAAGGCAAATTCGTACTATCTCAAACAATTAATTTAAATTTGAATACTCATAGCACAATAATTGTATCAGAAGGCCCGTCTGTATTTTTAAATTACAAGCAGTTTGACCAATTAATATTCAATAAAGAGATTCTGCATACACGTCAAACTGTCACGCACCCACGTCCGGCTCGATTGGACACCACAGGTAGCGTTACCTTCTTGTATCGGACTCTGTTTTTGAGTCTAAGGTAACACTTAATCCGTTGCCAGATACACAGGTCGGAATCTTCCGTTCAAATCCTCGAGCGGCTATTATTCTATTTTATATTATTGGTTAAATTTTGTCGATGTTGTCGCTGCTTTTCCTGATCACAATTCTATGTATTGATATCACCAGCTTTCTGTGATACCTCTATTCCAAGACGTAGCTTTGCGTAGAATTTCTTGAAGTTTCTCTTCCCTGCGAAATGATCAAAATTCTTGTTAGCGGTGAGAAAAAGGTACGTGGGATAGGACCACAGGTCGCCTTATTACTGACTCTGCTGGTGATTATCAGTCGACATTTCCTGGTTTGGTTTATGTTAAGACTCCGTCTCCCATCCAGGTTTATGAAGTGATTCTCAATCAGCTTATTGACTTGTGAACGTCACAATTAAGATCCTGACTTGGAGGGACTTGGAAGCAGAGTACACATTGGTTAAGACCACATATGGCTCTATATTTCTATCAGAATTTCTCGCTTTTATAGAGGAAGTGTGTTTGTTGATTTCCTTGCTAAGCGACTGAACGGTTGATACGAGAAATTTACCATATACAGCGTGTTTATAAATGAATGGTGCGGTTATAATAATTAATAATAAATCTATTTATTACCTTACACGGGTAAAACCTACACCGTAAGCAGTGGCAACTGTCCAAGTTTTTGATGCGCTACCTGCTGTTTGCTTGTCATGCTTGCTGCGGGGCCGCATCGTCAATTCCGAGTCAGTCAGTTTCCGCAGCGAGCATTAGTTCCGAGATGGCTTTCTGTGTGCTCCGTTTTGAGGTGTCCAGATCTGTGGTAACAGTGCAACGTGAGTTTCGTGCACGGTTTAGGAAAGACCCACCACACAAGAATAACATAAATCGGTGGTACCGACAGTTCGTGGAAACTGGATGCTTGTGTAAAGGGAAGAGTTCTGGTCGACCTCGTGTGTCCGATGAAAACGTTGAAGGAGTGCGCCAGGCGTTTCAGCGAAGTCCTCGGAAGTCACTTAGTAAAGCAAGCAGGGAATTGGACTTGCCAAAGAATACGGTGTGGAAGGTGTTGCGTAAGCGACTGTTTTAAACCGTACAAACTGCGAATAGTGCAGGCCCTTAAACCAACAGACAAAGTTAAAAGGCGTGAATTCTGTGAAGAGATGCAGTTGAAAATGGAAGAAGAAGATGGTTTTCTAGAAAGACTCATCTTCAGTGATGAAGCCACTTTCCATGTAAGTGGCAAGGTGAATAAACACAATGTCCGTATCTGGGGAAGCGAGAAACCGCATACCCAGATAGACCATCAGCGTGACTCTCTAAAAGTGAACGTTTTCTGTGCGGTTTCCCGGGAGTAGTGCACGGCCCATTTTTCTTCGAAGAAGCAACAGTCACCGGTGAATCATTTCTAGACATGTTGGAAACCTGGTTGTTACCCCAGCTTAACACCAATTACGATGATTACATTTTGCAACTTGACGGTGCTCCGCCTAATTTTCACAGGAATGTGAGAGAGGTTCTTAATCGTGTTCTTCACCATCGCTGGATTATACGTGCTGCAAAAGAAGACACTAACCTTCCACCCTGGCCACCCCGTTCGCCGGATTTAACACCATGCGATTTCTTTCTTTGGGGGTTTGTTAAAGACAAAGTTTATGTATCGCCAATGCCCGTGTCCCTGGAGGAAGTTTGTGAACGAATAACTAATGCACTGCAAACCATCACGGTGGACGATCTACAGCGAGTATGGAATGAATTTGATTACCGCGTCGATGTGTGTCGTGTGACCAATGGTGCGCATATTGAAGGATTGTGAATAATGGATCAGAAACTTGGACAGTTGCCACTGCTTACGGTGTAGGTTTTACCCGTGTAAGGTAATAAATAGATTTATTATTAATTTTTATAACCGCACCATTCATTTATAAACACGCTGTATACACACACACACACACACACACACACACACACACACACACACACATGCACACGCACACGCACACTTTATTTCAATTTAAGCTTTCGTTCCAGCAGTTAAAAAGAAAAAGGAACAATTTTATCGTCTGCAATTCTCCCAATCCTGTTGTTTTAGAGTAGACATACAGAATAGCTTCGATTCTGTTTTACTAATCCCACAAGATCTGTAATGTAATTTACAGTACTACTAATTATGATGTATATGATTGAAGCATTTGTCTGACATTTTATTTAGCTGATGTCAGTTAATAAGTAATAGTTTTATACATTCTAGAATTGGAAATTTGTAGAAAATTGACATATTCAATTACAATTTTAATATTATTATTATCTCAGCCATAATTATTAAATGATATAATATCGTGTAGCCTACTTGCGTTTAGACGAACATAGAAAAGATAATAAACGTCAAAATCTTTAATGATGTTGCAATTAATAACCTTGTTTAATTGTTTAATTAAAGAAATAAAATTACAACCAATATTTTAATTATATTAAATGCTCTAAATTTGTCAACAATATAGTATTTAATATCCTCATAAATCTAGAGATCTCAATTTTTATTTAAATAGAGATTTTCAACAAATGTGTTCCAGAAACATTTTTCTGAGAATTTTAATTTACCGTAATTTTAATTATGGAGTTCGTGTCTTATGTTTAACATATGAGTATATTTTGCTTATTGTACCTAGTTAACTTTTAATTTTAAGAATATCTGAAAATATAAGAGGGATATGATACAAACAATTCCTTTGAGAATGCGCATTGCTTACAGTTGTTTCAGGAACCAAAAATACATTTTAACTTAATGATATATTTTATATTTCTAGCCTCTTGTGATACTTCAAATGGTACAGACACATGTAGTAAGTGTTGTTTATATGTTTTGATGTATTGAATTATTAATATTAAATTATGAAGTACGTATATTTGATTTACATACAACATGTTAATTTAATATAAATATGCTACATTATAACTGCAACGATACTTTAAGTATTTATAAATCTAATTAATTCTGGTTTCGAGTTCACACTTCATAATTCAGGATTGAGTTTACTTTTTGAAATACAATCTAATTTATATGTAAACCAATATCATCGATACGTTTTAGAAATAAAAATTTAAGGAATCTGATAATTACGTCAGGTAGTGGTACTAAAGTGAAGTAATTCGTAGATAACGCAAAAAAATATTAAATTTAATGTCATGTACCAAGACCAGTTAATATCATAATATTATATTTCATTGTATCTAAGTGTAATGTTAACACCCACTGAGTCCTGATATGTAAATGATTAATTCAGAGCTTGCACACTTTGTACTAAATATCTGTTCACGAGGATTGAAATTTCGTTTAATTTAAAAATTAATTTGTTCCTCATTTAAGGGCTAGGCTTAACAAACGTATTTCAAGATTTTGTAAATTCTCAATTTTGCGCTAGGAAAGTGTATGTTCGTGGATTTCGGAAAATGACGAAAGCTGTACACTAAGGCAGGTCGGTTTCTTATATCGAATATCAAGGACTGAAAAGGTGCATAATGTGATGAAACTTTTACATAAATAAAATATATCAAAATTTATCTTACATTTCGGCACACTGGCACAAAATTTACAGAAGGAAGATATTTTCATATTTTTATTATGTATTTCTTTCAGTCCTAACAAATTTCACCAGCTCTCCATTTTTCAAACTGGCGGAGAAACTACTTGAAATACAACACGAACATATTTTTAGGATTCTTCACTTTGGAAAGTTTGATTTTGACCATCGACTTGTATAACTTTTGAAATGACGCGGGAAAAGTGAAATGGTGTAAAATCGAAATAAATGACGACTTAAACAGCCCATTTTATCAGTTTAACAGATAAGCACGTCTCCCAGCGAAAAATGCACGTAAGCAAACCGCGCGCCCTCTGGATTTCAAATTCAGAAAGGAAATTCTTGAAAATTCGAGACTTCTTTCATTTGAGATATGTAAACACAAGAGACTCAGAGGCTCTCCTATCATATGAATACTTTAGAAAAACAACCAAAAGAACCAGTCAGAATCGAAAGATTTAAATATTACAAAGAAACAGTAAATATGAATATGAAAAATGCTAAAAACGTATGGTCTAACCTCAGAAACCAGGGACTTTCACCAAATAAAAAGAGTAATGCGCTACCCTCAAACAAATCCAGACGGGTTGCAGTAAATGAGATTTTGTTAACCCCAGTGCTCCCGCAGATAACAATACAGTAGTGAGTAACGAAACTAACACCTACCTCCAGCAACCCAACAATGACATTTTTTTTTACTCCACTAAGTAGCGAACAAATATATAAAACCATAAACACAACGATATAAAAAGCGTGCGGTTAGGATGACATAAAACTAACTGTTCTACAATATAGTATCCCCTGCTCCTTTCATGATATTACGTATATTATTAACCTTTTTGCTTTCCAAGCGTTGGTTCCCTCAAAAGTGTAATAAGTGCAATGTAACACCTATACCTAATAAATCACAATCCCATAGAAATTAAAGATCTAAGACCTATTAGCATTCTATCCACAAGGTCCAAAATATTTAATAAAGTAATTCGTTAAATACTTACGCATAATCAAGGTTTCCTACCACACTTCTAATCTGGTTTTAGAAAAATGTAATTTCACTACGCTGGTGGGTATAGTAGAATCGTAGGAAATATAAGTAAAGGGATAGATGAAAATAAAGTTATACATTTAGTCTCGTTGGGCTATTCAATAGCATTTGATTCAATCAGTCATGAATTGCTATTGGTCAAACCGAATCACTATGGCATTACGGGAAACGCTGTAGATTGTGTGTGTAAATATTTCGGCAACAGAAAACAACGCACAAAATATCGGAATCCGGAAGTTACATACAGGGTGGGCACAAAGTATCTTTCCCCAATAAATGAAGATATATATACTTTTGCGGAAAGCGACTTTGTGTCCAACTTGTATTCTATATGGTTAGCGGTTCAACACGGTGTCCCTAAAGGAAGTATATGAGGTCCACTACTGTATAAGATTTAACTAGGAGATTTCGGCGTAAGTTGAATTAATTGTGAAAAATTGTATCCGAAAACATAAATCTCTTTATAATTTAAAACATATTCTGGACGCTAATGTTAAAGATCGCCTTATGCAAGCACTCGTCCTACCGACATTAGACTAGCCCTACAGCACACTTTGACATCTCCCAGAACCTAAACTACAAACTTCAAAAACTTGTGGAACTGTTGTATATGTTTCATATTTCAGCTACAAAGAAAATAACATATGTCCACCTATTTAGAGAAATTTTCCTGACTAAACATCAAAAACAGAAGTAAATACAAGACATTCACCTTGATTCACAAAATTCACAGCTCCCCCAAATACTTAACCGATTAGATCTTTTCTCGCAGAACATCGGTCGAATAAGATATCCGCAAGAAACACAATCTAAAAATTCACATAAAACCGCACCTACAAGAAATTCGTTGTGACAGGGATTAGGGAATGGAACAAACTGCCTTCAGCATTGTCTAACATTATTTGCCATGATAACACTGGAGAACCAAATTGAATTTTTATTTGACACACGAGGGAAAATAACTGATCATAATAGAAATTTTCACACTGAATTGAACCATGTAAGTAGTTTTTCTCCATCACCTACAGTTCTTTTGTGACATCCAGGTTAATGTGAAATATTTTTGTGTATCATTATATAGATACATGACACTCTTCAACTTACTAAAATGTGAGAGGTGTTGATTTTGTTAGACCTGCCCCATGGTTCAGTGGTAGCATCGTCGCCTTGTAATCAAGGGGTCCTGGGTTCGATTCCCGGTGGTGGGATATAGTCGTACGGATCCCACTATAAAAACTGTAGGTCCATTTCCGATTGGCCTTACTGTGCATAAAGTGGACTTAAAAAACTAACCCAATCAATCAATCAATTGTTGATTTCGTTCTGTATTTTGTATCTGGAACATCCCTTTTCAGCATCCAACAGTAATCAGCTAGAATTATTGTATTCCACTATCCCTGGCACCTTTTTCCCATGACAAAGATGTCAGGGAAGAAATGCAGGTGGGAATTCAAGAAATGTATTTTGAAGGACATATTACAGGCTATATATTTGAAAGACTGTTATCGTTCACCCATAATCTCACGGTACTTCCACCTTTACGATTTCCTAAAACGTGTATACACAACGCGTTTAAATGAACTTCAAGCTAATCTGTCAACTTCTATAAACAGACCTTCGATTTTTTATCCGTTATCCAAGCTCTAATATACGAACACAAGACAACCCCTTCCTTTATTTTAGCTTCACTAACACGACGAAATATATCCTTCAAATAATGAAACCCAGCACGAACATCGCATCGCCTGAACAAATTCTTTGAAAAGCCCTAACTTGATATGAAGTGGAGGCAGAAGAATCATATCAGAGATGACTAGTGAGGGACGTACAACATTTTTATGTCCAGTTGTATGTGATTTAGGCTTTGGCCCTCCTTTCTTGACGTAATGATTATACTTGTCCCTGAAGTCCCATTCGCACAGGAAACATCAAAATTTAATATAGCCGAGCTGCAAACCCTTTAAAAACGCGATTACTTTTAAATCGCAACCTATGCTCCAACAATACTTGTCATACTGAATTTTGTCTAATAGCATTTTCATATGTTTCCTTCATCTTCGTTGCAGAAACTTACGGTACGGAAGGAAATGTGTTCCTATTGTGAAAAAGAACACCCTTCAAACTAGTTTTCGAGTAATCAGTGAACGGTCTCCAGAATGTTGTTTCATGTTCATGATAAAGTAAATCCATCACAGCGAAAATATTATTACAATACACTATATAATTTTCTTTAGAATAAAAACCTTCAAATTCTTCATGTTCCTTACAAAAGAAACATACTTTGATTCCTTTCAGAAGTGTATCATAGTCTTTCAGCCTAAGATCCAAAATGTGCGGCCACTTCCTTCCCATTTTTTTTAAAATCCCTAACAAGGTCGTTTAATTCATCTTGAGTTAGCAGATGAGTTCCAAAGAAAGAGGCTTCGAAAGCAGGATGATCTTCCTCCATATTTCGAATTTCGGTAGCTACCTCATGTTCCCATTCATCTTCTACAGTTAGATGTGCAGGAGAATTTGCCACAGGTAGTGTCCTCATAGTGGATGACAATTTCGGTACTTTACTTTGTATCTTGATTTACCGCTTATTCCTTTTATCTTTGAAACACAAAAGTAAGAGTCCGATGAATGATCTAGTGGAATAAGCCACACCTTTCCATATCCATTGCAGTCGCATCAAATACGAGGTCCTCCCCCTTCAATGTGGTTCAGCCCTCCCCGAGTAAATCCTGCGTTCGTCATTGCTCGTTCGTAAAGGCTAAATTGATTGTGCCCACATTCTGTTCGAAATCATTTAAAATATTATTTTACATACATTACTTAGCACACAAATCAATACTTAATATTCCAAAAAGCAACAGAGACATAGGCGATAGCACAGATTTGCGAAGATAACGCATCAAAAGCTAACAAATAAATATTTTCACCCTACTGCTGCCACTGAACGTGCAACTATGATCCAGTTGCTTTAGATGTCGTAGATTTGTGGGAGAGTAGTTTTCTTGATCTGTGCAAACAACTGTAGGTTTAAGTTGCTCAAGATGTCCTTGACACATCTAGAATGATATAGGTTACCATTAATAAAAAAGACAATGACATGGAACAGGTAAACGTGAAGTAAACGATTGCATTGAAATACTTCCAATATATGAAGATTATATGCTCATTAAACTCAAATTATTTTTATCACGAAGTAAACTGAAAAAGAGGATTACGGGATCACGCTCACCTTTCTCAATTTTCTTGAGCTTTTGACCTGTCACATGACCCATTGGCCTAATGCATTTATGGTACATAAAATTCAAACATGTTTCGTGTTTTTTTTTCCTACTTGGAATAAGTGTAACATTTTCGTCACTACACTCATTAGAATCACTCATTTTCCAATTTCAATTCACGGATCTCATTCATGTTTCCTTGTCCCAAAAGTTCTAACTTTGTGAAACAATGAATTCAATACAAATACATACCGATCTCTTGAGCAACGAGATAAACATGGAGGCTTGCGAACACTTTCCTACTCACCTGATTTGATACGTTTCTTCAAGTACATTCGGACCTTGTATGTAATAATTGGTTGTTTTCTCCATGTATGTATTTTTATGCTGATATTTTGTGAAACTGTGATTTTTTTCCCGAGAATTCGGCATGTTGAAATTTCCTTCTCCACCCCTACAATGGCATGGTATCAAAATCTCGAGCCGGCTTTCGTGGGGGAGTGGTTAGCACATCGCGCTAGGACGCCAGGAATCCCGAGTTCGAATCCCGGTATGGCCATGGATGTTTGTGAGTGTCTATTCATCAAGTTCATCATGACATCACTCATCCCCATCTTCGCCAATTATTTAAAAGTGGCACAAAATGATAAATAAAATAAAGCAAATGTATCAATCAATCAAATCAAAATCTCGCCTTTCCCATAAAGATACTGCACATACAACCATTTTCCGTATATTCCCGCTGTTAGCATCACCTTTATCCAACCTTGTTCTACATGTTTAAGAAGCTACATTGTATACTTAAAACCAGAGGTAGGAAAAATCACATGTCATGGATATTGAACATTTTCATCATGGGAACGTTGGCATGTATTGATATTTTGTTAGAGCAAAACATTATAAATTTACGGGTGAATTTATGTTGCTATTTGAAAATGTCTATTATTCATGAATTTCTGATGTCAAGTATTTTCTCCACAGACTATAACAGGACACACTGTCAAAGAAAATGCAGTAAGTTAAAAATTCGTATTTATTCTGATTTTAAAAAATAAACATTATAATTAATTAAAATGTTAGCAACATAATGTAGAGAATGCAAAATTTATTGGGCTTTCAGTATATATATGTTTTAATGAACATTTACTTTATATAGTTCAAACAATATAAATATGTGAATACATTATATTTAGTACCATAATAAAGTTTATCTGAACGTGGGCTTAAATGTAGGGATTATAAATGTGATATAAGGCATTATCATAAGACATCTCACTCTCATTGGGATAGATTCACAAGTTTAAACAAAATAATATTGCTGTAAATATTTTTTATAAAAGATATTTAAAGTATCTTGCATATGTTATTGATTTTTTAGGTTATTTTAACAAGTAGAATTAAAAATGCAACAATTTTGCTTAACTTAGTTTCATATGAGGTTGTTTTGTAATTATTGTATTATATGAATATTTAACTGAAAATCATTGAAATGTTAAAAATTAATAACTTACATTTCATTTATTATTTATTTAATGCATAGTAAAGTGACGGAAACTTCTGGGTGTTAACTATCTTATTGGAAGAGCATTGAAGTAAGTCGTCCATGTCTAGTCACAGAGCGATTTGTCTATAGACAACCCAAACAACATTGCAATTCTGCGGCTTATATATCAATCCGCAGCCTGGAAAGAAAGGAGAATATAGGGTAATTGCTACAGTCTTGGTTATGGTACGGCAAGCTTTCATCAGAGAGACCTAAGCTGAATCCTGATCAAGGACAAATTTTTCATATTTCTTATCAGTGAAGAAGTTGCAATATTGATTTCCATACATTTTGAGGAAAAGACACATATCAAATTTGATCCTTCAATTGTTATTTCATTCTTCTAATAAGTCCTCTATCTTCATCTGGTGTCCTTCTGTTTCTCCTCTTCTCTTATTTCTTCTATCCATCCTACTATTTCTCCTTTCTTCTTCAACTTTATTTTTATTTTCTCTCTAAACTTCTTCTGCTAGCTTATCACCATTAAGCCTTGTTTCCATGATAACCAAAAACTAAATATGCTGACCCAGGTAGAATTTATTTTATTTTAAAAAATGAACTAAAGTTACGTTTCAACCTTCTAGCAAGGTCATCTTCATATTCTGTACCAAATACAAATGAAATAAGGTACAATACAGGAAGACATATATACACAAAAATTTCTACCCTCCGGAAACAAGATTATTAGAAAGTTGTTTATCTGGAACATTCCTTTCCAGGTGTTTAAGCAGGTGGCCTTCCCCTATCAACTATTGTTTCACCTGACAGGCGATTTAGATAAACATTTTCTTTCATCTGAAACGTGGTTGGACTCCTTATATAACATTATTTTTCCTTATCCTTTCTTTCTTCATCCCTCTACCTTCTTCTCTCCTCCTTCGCTTTTGTCCTTTCCACTCTTTCTAACACCTTCTTCCATTCTTTGTTTATCTCCAGTCCCCATTCAAGTTCATTGAGTCTTCTTCCCCTTTCTTCTATATTTCCTTGGCCTCCTTCCATTTTGTACTTTATTTCATTTGTATTTGGTACAGAGTATGAAGAAGACCTTGCTAGAAGGTTGAAACGTAACGTTCAGTTTATGTTTCAAAAAAAATCAATTCAGCATTTGTCTGCATATTTAGTTTAACATGAATCTGTTATTACACATGGGTAATAGTTGATAACACTCATAATTTTCTAAAAATACTTTTGAATCTGTTTATTTCCTCACTGAAAAAGTATCCTACAAACGTGTGCACATTACAAGGACATTAAGATCGATTCTAAACATGGCCTGCATCAGAAGTTCACGAATATGCCTCATCTATTTTATTTATGTCCATCTCAACGTTATAACTCCATCTTAGTTCTGGCCTTCCTACAGGTCACTTACCCACGAAAATTTGTGAAAGTGTAATTATTGCTTAAATATGCAAATTGTAAAGGTTCTTCTTGACAATATAAAAAGATCTCTGTTGTGATTGTTGTATAGAGAGAGACAGACCCTTTCGCGGAAGGTACAGGTTGGCTAAAACCCAGCTTTCGTTCGTCAGTGGCTTCTAGACTGATCAGTGGAATACCGGAGAAGGGATGCATTAAAAGAGTTCATAACTGAATTCGTAATTAAACAAAATACTGCTCTAAAATGCATTATTAATAGTAAATTATAATTAAATAGTTATTATCAGCAAAACTTTTAGTATACTTAAACACTGAGAAATATATAACAACTATAAAAATGTAATGTATTTTTGTAGAGACAAAAACGGAATTTAAAGAAAATTTTCACATGGAGAAAAAAAATGAATATCATTATTGGCTATACATTTCAGTCATTTGCAATAAATATGGTGGAGAAAGGTAAATAACGTAAAATGTGGCTTGTATAATATCATAGAACAAAGTTTTTTACCTAGCTTTCTATCACTTTCCGTAGCTGAGGTACCATAATTATGGAACTGTCTACAAAGCCAAAAATGCCGCAAGTTATGAAACAACAAATAGCCCCCATTTTCGAACGAAGTCAAGTTTTGGAAAAACATATTGCCCATTTTTCCCTGCCGTAGCAAATTTTTTTAAAACAAAATTGGCTAGCAATCAATTATTGTACCTTTGAACCATATTTTATGGATTGACCACATATACCAAGAGATGACAATGGTTTCCTTTGCTACCACTGACCACAAATAACGCAGACTCTTAGAATGCAAAGATGGAATATTATGGCCGAATCAGTCTCTCCAGACTTGCGTAAAATATAAATTATATGGCTTCACACACCTCCCAAACACACACCCACACACATAGCTTGATCGATTGAATTTAAAGTTTTGTGTGCATTGGCAGATACGGTAATTTTGCATTGTTCCATGTATATGGGAAATATCTTCTTATCTAAAACCCATACCTGAGTTAAAAAGCAGTGTAGAAAGTCACTTGAAATAGGTCGCAAGATCCTAAGAGGGAGTGGAAGAGAGCCGCTCTTCTCAAAGAGTTAAAATCATTTGTTAAAACAATGTCATCATCTCCTAGCAGGGAGATGTGTATGTATGTTGTGTATGTGAGAATTCTGACAGAGGAAATTAATATCTCTTCCTAGCTTATCTTCACATTTCATCCTTTGTCCTGTACGTTGCAAATCTTAGCTTAATTTAAAGGTAGACGGAAAGCAGTAACCAACTGTAGGAGCTGCGCAGTCCAATTATCCGAAAACAACGAAGAATTCTTAGTTTGCTAGGAGAGACTTCGCATCGACATGCTCATGCAGTTGTAGAAATGGCAAAATTGGATAATAGCCGAGGCTGTATTGTGTAAGGCCACTTATTAGTGTAAGGAGTTATTAGAAGAACATCTGTATCATCTTCACGATAAGGAGTGTGTGTTAATTGCATCACTTAATATCAGATCCAACTTAACTTCAAACATTATACAAACTTACAATATTTTATGTTTGTTGTAGGTGAAATGTAGCATTATGTGCTTTACCAGATATAACACGTCCAGGTACAATTCTCCTCTCATGCTCTACGATTTCTATCACTTACAGATCTTGTGGCCAACTACAGATGCGGTGCGGATTGCCGTAAGTTTTTCCAATTGTTCACTCCAACATTTTATGAAATATTGTAAGACGTGAGTGCCAAACAAATTAAATAGACATTCATTCTTAATCACGCATTCCTCACTTCATTATAAACCATAATGTTAGACAGTAGTATAAAATTGAATAAACAAAGATCTTGCTCTGCTTTCATTTAATAGTCATCCACCGTATTTTATTTTCCTGTCTTTCTACGATTTCGATATTATATTTAAAAGTCAAGAATATATGATATAATGTACAAGTGTAATATGCCACCATAAGTAAATACATTGTAATAAAAATTTAGCTTCCAAGCCATCTTACCAGAAAACTATCGAACATTGAATGTAATGAAATAGGGGAAGGTGGGGGACTTTGCAACACTTTTCAGTTTAATTTTTTTTATTCAAAAACTGTTACAGTTGGAACAAGTTACAAATATGCTATGAAATGGTACATCTTTTGGCTACTTAAGAAACAAATATGAAATTTTAATTTTGAACCTCAAGTGAGAAAAGTCTGTTAATTTAAAGCAGGTCCGAGTGTTGCTATGTGCCCCATGCATGGGGTAAGTTGCAACAGTGTTTGGGGTACGTTGCAACAGGGATTATGCGTTGTCTGAATGACACTATTTGCAATCAATGCACACATAATAAGGATTTCTCTCCGCGCACAGCCAATGGGACTACATTTTGCATTGCTTGCACTGCACCCAGTCTTCTTCTTCTTTGTAGGATTCTCCACACACTAAACAGTGATATTCTTTGCAAGAACTTTGGAATAATGTTTTCTTGCACATAATTTTCTTCTTGCCCTTTTCCTTTGCACTACTCTTTTTTGCATCTTCCAAAGCCTTTTTTTTCAGCTGTGTCTGTTAGAATGGCACTTCGTTTACGTTTACGATTCGTCGTTTTCCTGGGTTCAGCCTTTGGGTATGGACGAACATTTTCAGGAGAGAAGGAAACTTTAGGTCTACTCACTACTGAAGACATTTGTGTGCCATGTTCATTCTGAACATCACCTGAAGATGATTTAGTTGGCAGTGCATCGCACCTGGCAGTTTGGACTATGTCATCACTATCAGATACGGGAGGCCTACTATCTACCTGTCGTGCTGGATTTGGTCGATCTGAAACGAAACACGACGCAAAGTCGCTTTCTTGGAATACCTCAGAATTGAAGGGAAATATTCCTGTTTGAACAAAACCTGATGTTATGTTGGTAGGGGTAACTGTATTCAGAAATGCTGTTTTAACTATCTGTGGTATGTCGTAGATTGTAAGAGTTTTTCCTGGATTATTCTTATGCCAAGAATCAATTGCTCGGCCACACACTTTCTTAAATGGACCAAAAACACTGACATCTAACGGTTGTAGTCGATGCGAACAGTGTGGAGGAAATGACAAAAGGGTAATATTATTATTTTTGCATTCATCTAAAGCTTCACAGATGAGATGGGAAGAGTGATTATCGATGAAAAGAAGCACAGGGGAGTTTTCGTTAGGATTCACCTGAGAAATGAAGTGTCGAATGAATTGGACAAACGTTTCCTCAATCATCCAACCTGAACCAGTAGCTGCTCCAATGCAGTCTGTTGGGCCATCTCGAATGAAATGGTCCCGAAAATTCTTACCTGGAAATATTAGCATTGGAGGTATAAAAGTCCCTTGAGCACTAACTGCAACTGTCACAAGTTCACCTGTTTCTGCACTGCTCACTATGCCAATCTGTTTTGTTCCTTTTCGAGCTACAACCTTATTTGGTTTCATGACAGTTGTGACACCAGTTTCATCCATGTTCCAAATTCTTGAGGATGAATAATTGTTTCTGGACAGAACTTCGGAAACTTTGTCAAAAAACATGCGCACATTTTTTTTGTTGAAACTGGACATCCGTGCTAAAGAAGTTGATTCAGGAAAGCGCACCGAAAGATCTTAGTTTCTCTGTAGGAATCCCCTGAACCATTCAATACCAGCCATTCCGTTTACAGACCACGATGAAGGAGCACTTATATCAAACTTAACTGCACAGAGATGAGCTAATTTTCGCACTTCCTGTGGTGTTAGTCCAAACATAATCTCACTGGAACGCTGCAAGTACATTTTGAAGATATTCTCTTCTTCCTCTGAAAACACTTTCCACGGTTTCGCATAACCACAACTTATGTTCTGTCCCTCACGAGGACCACTTTCTTGTAATTTCTTCTTTTGTATGTATCTTGAGAGGGTTGAATAATGAATGTTGAACTCTGCAGCCACTTGTCTTAAGCTGGCATTTTTGTCATCTTCGTGTTCCAGGACTAAATTTGCTGCTCTATCCATCACATCAGGCGGTGTAGTCCCCTTTTGGGTCTTCCTCTTGTAGTTCCTCATCTTGCAGGCTACCTGAAACAATAGAAATAATAATAATAATAATAATACAGCAACAATTATACAGCAATTCGACAACAATAGTTTCGGCGGGAACATAAGAAGGAACAATCTTTTAAAAATAAATCTGCAAGACGAAAGAGACCATATCAGAAAGCATAACAATATTAATGTTTCGTGCTGCTAGTAGAAACTACATGCACATGATTATAAACAAAAATTCATTCACAATTTATCTAGCACTACTTAGTGAAATATAGTGTTTTCTTGCCGTACTGACGTGCGTGTAATTTTGTATAAGAATAAATAAGTGAAAATTCAAAATGTGTGTTGGTTACTAAATATAGGACTAAATATATGCGATCACATTTTTCTTTTACTTGAAAATATTGTAAAATTAGTAAACAATAAACCGTATTTCGATTTATCACATTCGGGACAGTGAACAATTACATTTAATATCTTATTAAAGCGCTGGTCTGTCATGGGGCAGTTTGCAACATTGTGGGGTTAGTTGCAACATCTGTTGCAACTTGCCTCACCGACATGTTTGATTACGAAAGCTATTCTTGCCTCCACAAAAATTGCATAACATAAAAAGCAATATCACTTTCCACACCTTCAATAAACATGCTTTCAATTGACCACATGTCGCATGCTGTGGTCATTTATAGGAATTGCGTATTACAAATTGTAAGAGATTCTTAAAAATTACTCACCGTCCTCAAAATTCTTCTTTCTTCCTCCACTCTGACAACATCTGAAAAACTGGTGTAACGAACGGTTCATCAGAGACACCTACCAACGTGTGTTGGAACGACAGTAAGCGCAACGCAGTAGAGCCATCCTACATAACAGAAAAAGCACTGTTGCAACGTGCCCATGTTGCAAAGTGCCCCACTTTCCCCTACATAACTAGCAAAACCAGCATAAAATCTTCAGGCCATATACACAACTTATACCTCCATACAGTTATTCTACTATGACCTCGAGAGTTCTTGAAGCAAACGCAACCGATTCTCGTACAGAGAAAATTGAAACAAATTGCGTGGATTCAAGTAGCACATATTACTCACTCACGTCATTCCATAGAATATTTTAGTAAGCTGTAGCACTATATTGGGAAATACAGGTACCAACTAAATATTCAAAATAATGATATATAAATGTTAGATGCTCCGTGAAATATCACAAGACAGATGAGCAACATGGTTAGAATTCCAAATAAAATCGTGTTATATAGAAGAGCATTCTATGTTTGATTTTAAAATACTGGATCAAAATTTGTAACATTATTTCTTCATTTTCACGTTACTTTCCCTTCACTTTTGTTTAAACACGGAAATTTTAATAAACTATATACACGTATATGTTTTACACGACCTTCCACACAAATATGCATATGTATATGCGTATATATGTATATGTGGGGATAATTTATATATCATTTCGGAATTTCCAGAATCAACAAAACAGACACAGCAGAAAGAAGAATATTTTCATACGCAGAACTTACTAAGCTTTGCTAAAGCAATGAACGCCGTAGTTCAATTTTGTTCCGGTAATGGCAGCGGGGTTCCTATTATAAGGTATAACAGTGAACAGGCAGTGTTTCGTGTTGGAATTTGCTGGAAAGAAAATATTTTTCCCCTTCTTCTTGCCCAGTCACCTTAGGGCAAAACAGTCCGTACGTGTACGCAGGATTTATTTGGGGGGAGGGGGTTGAACTTATGAACGTGGGAAGTGCGTTCAGTGGCACAGGAACACTTTTCACCTGGAAGGGGAACAATATTCGTCCTCCACACACACAAACACACATACGTGTATAGTTTACATAAATACATTTTATTTCATTATATTTTTTAAATAATTTTTGGTTATTTTGAAAACAGATAATTCCGAAACATATAAAGCTTTAGACCTCGTTTTGTGCTCATTTCGAATGTGATTGAACAGACAATCATATGTTTGTCATTTGAAAGTAGCGAACGGATATGTATCCGGTTATTTTTATGCCGAGTGCGTTTTGAAGGAAGCATAGCAGTTCTAAACCATCAAATCTCTGGTTATGAGTGACACATCTCAACCAGGGATCATTATTTCCAACCTCGTAAACTATATAGTACTTATGATGTTCCCCTTGAATTCAATTAAGTTTACAGCACCATAGCGACATACAAAAATTTAGTTACGCAATTTATGATAACTATGTACAGTAGAGCCAATTTATATGTGCCTGTAAGGCCCAAGCCCACACACAAGTTCATGTGATTTTTGTGAATTTATAATTCAAGTGTTTGAGCCAACCCAATGTATTTGAAAAGTTGACGTCACTGGCCGACTCTCTTTTACATGCAATGTATTCGATATTTTTTTTCAGATTTCTGGTATTTCGGAAGTACTTTTGTATCGAATACAAAAAATGGATTGTGTTCTTGACGTATGCTGGATCGGTTCGTTGTTTAATCCTGTTCGAGCCCTTGTTGAGATTTGTAGTGTTTTGTTGTGTGAAAAGAAAGTTAAGATGGTCCCCTTGATGATCGGCTCGTGGGAGGCTCAGGATTGAAGAATTGGTAAAGCATTTGTCAAAGTAATTTTTTGTGATGGAATTTGCGATATTTTAACACTCTCTACAAGTACCAAACGTACTATCATTGTACATGCAAGACTTAAAACCTTTTGTACTTAGAAAAAAGCAAGAAATTGGCATGGCTACTCTTGAAATATTGAAAACGACTGATTCAGGAGTTAGAGGATAGCCATACATTCTAAAGCATTTTTTCAATCTTTGGTGGCCAGAAGCAGGATTGAATATTTAGGATTCCTCTCACATGTAATCCTATTAAATACACAAACATGACATTTAGGTGATTGCGAACGTGTTTTATGGTGATAAGTCAGGTGAAATTTAATGTAAGCGAGAGCATGCTTGCGTCGCTAGTTATAGATTTTCACATCTACAAAGGAAATAAAAAACAGATTTCCATCTTACTCAAGGATTATGTGATTTCAAACGAAATTGTACCAACATCTACAGCTGAATGTGAACGAAGGTTGTTCAGTGCCATGAATCTAATCTTTAATGATCAGAGTGAGATGAAATATTTGCTTGAACTAAAGAATGCGTTGCCGAAAATTAATTTCGGTTGCTGGTGTTTTATTTTCATTAGATATGAACTCCAATTATCATTGTAAATCTTAGTTTTCAAAGTTAATCAAACAGAAAAAAGATTATCAATGGTCATTTTTATGGCCTTATTCCGACTTCATGACTGCATTCATTTTAATGTTTTCTTTTATTTTCTGAAAATTTCGGAGGGGCTGCAGCCTCTTCAGCCCTCTCTGCGTACGCTAGTGGTGACACAGAAAAGTCTCATGGAGTCCTTCCTTGTGTGCTTCTAAACAACCGTGTCGGCCAGTTTCCTTACAACACACTTTTGTATTTAGAATCATTCCGAAATAGAATATTTTCATTTGCATAGCCATCAAGTTTAACTGATGTCATCTCACGCGATTTATTTCTGTGGTGTTGGATCAATGATCTAGTGCACGTACAATGCCTCTGTGCCACGGGATCCCGACCACTGGCCAACTAGATTAAAGGGATGACGTTGACTACGTCTGCGAGGGAAAACATATCTTCGATAATTTATTCATTTGATTACATCTTTCTTCTACTGTCTCTGTATTGTTAACGTTTTACTGTATCCGACAAATTATTGAATTATCCTTTATATATGTACATACGTATGTAGGTATGTAGCATGCATGCATGCATTTATATGCAGAAACTGAAAGAGAGGAGGGGTAAAGTTTATAAGCAAAACAGTGAAATTAATTTCAAAATTTGAAATTCTGATAATGTAACGATTCTTACAACAGGTACTTTTATGGACTATCATAAAGCATTTTTATTGCCAGGTTAACCAATACTGGGAAACTAATTTATAAATTAAATAGAAATTTAATGTATATTTCGCTCACGTTTGATATAAAGAAGTGGAATTAATGGTAGATGTAATTTTGTATTATTTAAGTTTTTGATGCGACACCAATAGTGTATGTTTTAATATATTTGTTATTTAATTTTTCCTTTGTGCCTTAAATAATTTACTTTTTCTATTAAATTCTATACCCGTCTAGACGTAGAAGAATGCAAACAGGAATGTGGTAAGTTAAAACGTAATAAAAGTGCCACACACAAGCACTCCCACACACACAGATATATACAGGGTGATTGGTAATTCGACCTATTCATTTAAAGGGGGAATACTAGAGCACATTTGCAACAAATTTGACCCTATGCACCGGGGGTCGGAAATCAATGGGTTTCGAGTTATTGCAGTTTGTAGATTTTCGTGAAATATTCCGACTTATGACCAAAAAACTACTAATTGTGAAAAAACTACTACACCCTGGGCACTTTATCGACATGTTGCTAACAGCTGACGAATGAGTGACTACTGGGAAAAGAATTTATGCCCAAAATTCCCATACCAACAGAAAGAAACAGTCATTGGAGCACACGTCATGAAGAAATTTGGAAATTATTGTATAAATCGAAGAGGATTACTCAAAAAAATATTAACACACTTAGCGTAAAAATTACGGAAAAAACTTCCTCGTTTCATAAGCTCTCCAAAACGATACAAATGTTGTCAACTGGCACACGGGTTGGGGAAAAATCTGAAAAAAAGCGGAGAAGGCGCGTTGTAGACCTCTTTGTAAAGTGAAAAGAAGTTGTCGGTTGTGAGAAATAAAGGAACGAAAATGAGTGAAATAATGTTATTTACCATTCTCATGATTCCAGGTTGTCAGAATTGACTGTTACGAAAACTACATATCCTGTTCAAATTGCCTCCCCGGTTACGTATGCAAGCACGCAGCCTGCGGCGTACTTCAGATACAGTCACTCGCGTTGACACTCAAGTCTCTTATGTATTGGGCGGCTGTCACAATTCTCTCTTTCAACCCTTTTTGGGAATCCACTGGTTGTCTGTAGACTAACTCTTTCATGTGACCCCAAATGTAAAAGTCGCGTGGCGTCAAATCCGGACTCCTTGCCGGCCAGTCCATCGCATGGGATAATTGTCATCCAACCACTGTCGCGCACCCCGGAAATAGTGAGCTGGGCAGCCATCATGTTGGTAAATCATACCCCTTTTTGTGGCGAGCGGCACATCCTCCAGCAGCGTCGTCAATTCTTCCCTTAGTTTTCGTAGGTAATGCCGTTTAGGTTTTGTAGCAGATAGAACGGCGCGATCACATGATTGTGGATGAATGATTCCCATGTAGTGAAAATTTTCTCTGGTGAGCCTTTTGTTTAGATTTTCAGGGGTTATGACAAAAAATGCGCATTATGAAACTTCGTAATAATATTGCGGTTGAATCTGGATTCGTCCGTCCTCAGAATTATTTTTAGATGATGGGAGTCTACAACGCGCCTTCTTCGCTTTTTCTTCAGATTTTTCCCCCAAGCCGTGTGCCAGTTGACAACATTTGTATCGTTTTGGAGAGCTTATGAAACAAGGAAGTTTTTTCCGAAATTTTTACGCTAAGTGTGTTACCATTTTTTTGAGTAATCCTCTTCGATTTAAACAATAATTTCCAAATTTCTTCATGACGTGTGCTCCATGACTGTTTCTTTCTGTTGGTATGGGAATTTTGGGCATACATTTTTTTCCCAGTAGTCACTCATTCGTCAGCTATTAGCAACATGTCGATAAAGTGCCAAGGGTGTAGTAGTTTTTTTCATAATTAGTAGTTTTTTGGTCGTAAGTCGGAATATGTCACGAAAATCTACAAACTGCAATAACTCGAAGAAACCCATTGATTTCCGACCCACGGTGCATAGGGTCAAATTTGTTGCAAATGTGCTTTAGTATTACCCCTTTAAAGGAATAGGTCGATTTACCAATCACCCTGTATATATATATGTATGTATGTATATATATTCGATACCCGGTGGAGGCACACAGTGGTTCGGATCCCACTTTAAACTGTAGGTCCAGTTCCGATTAGCCTTACTGTGAATAAAGTAGACATAAAACACCAAATCAATCAATCAATACACACACACACACACACACACACACAGGGTGTCGTAAAACAACATCAACAACGCGCTTGGGTGCTGATAGATCTCATGGAAACAAGTAACTTTTATTATAAACTTTACCTCCAAAACGTTTAGTTTCATTTTATTGCAAAAAATTTTAATATTGTTTTGTTTTCAGTAAGGGGCTTGTTCTCTTATTATGTGACGGACTCGATTAGAAATTACGCTACATGCTATAACGATTTTCTGCGAAAGTATTTATTTCATCGCAAAATGGTTCACAAATGACTTTGCTTCGCTCCTGACGCAATCCGCGTCCATTATTTGTGCGAGAATGACTACGTAGTTCCCCTAATTCTTCATAGATGGCAACACCTAACAATTGGCAAAGCTCAACACGCCATCTCTCAGATGACGCCAGACTCGCGCATCGCACTGCAGCAGAAGCTCTTCAGCGTCAGAACAGCGCCTTGAATAACGTAGTGTGGAAAACGACCCAAGAAACTGGTTCCCGAGACGATGACAACATAGATGGCAGTGCCATCAGCACAGCTGCTAATTTTCTTACGAAAGTAATGCGGCTTAGTTAGTTTTTGGAATATATTGTGTAGATTTGTTTGTCTTGAAAGGCGGTACGTGAATTGATGGAAACAGTTATATTTGAGTTGTGATTTGCTGTCACGAAATTGCATAAATTTGGAAAGAAAAGTAAAATAAAATTAATAAATAAATAGCATGCGTAACACAAGAAGAAACATTGCAAATGTGATTTCGGACGTCAGGTGTTTGATTGTGTACTATAGTTTATTTTTCTGATATTAGAATGTAAATAATATCCTGAGAGATATTTCATGCCGAGGCGACAAACCACAAGTGTCGCTTGGAAGCGAGCCGTTGGTAATCAATGCAACCTTTCGAACCGTAGGGACACAAGCCTATTCCTTAAGGAAATTTTATATCAAAGCGACAAACGATACGGGGATTTCACACCAAAGTGACACGGGTCCTTCTGTCCAAGGCAACTTTCATACCGAAGCGACACGCGACACATATCATTGGAAACGAGCCAATCAAGAGCAACATTTCACATCGTAGCGGCATGACGGGCAGAACAGGCTAGCGTTCCGTTCGCGAAATCCTCAAACGATAAGTGTCGCGTGCCGCTTGTAGATTTGGTGCGCAATCTCCCTAAAGCAAGACACTCATTGCATCGCGCATGCGCAAACAACAAATCAGGAGCATTTCACGCGTATATTTTGTCCCGTATTAATAATTAAATAACGATAACAAGACGTGGCAGACTGTCTAGAATGTTCTTTAATATATTCGCAACCACTGTACCAAATATCATAGCACATTCACATTCATAGAAATGCTTCATGCAAGAGAACCTGACGTTTCAGCGAAAACTCCATTTTCTTCCATTATAAGCAGACGAATACCATGTAGCTGTGCCTACACCAGCGCCCCTAGCGGTATCATATTCGAGTGGAACCAGCCTGATAGCACAGAACAGTGCCGTTTTCCACACTACGTTGTCAAGGTTCTGTAACGTCAGCAAGAGTCGCACGACACACGATTATGTAACTGGAACAAGGAATAAACGGTGATATATGCGTTGCACTTCACCAAGCAGCATGCACGAGTTCGTCGGTGAAGAATCATAAATGACACGAACAATGGTGCAGGATATTGGAGCATGAGGAACAGTATTTTCTCTTACTCCTATAGACGTCTTCTAAGCAGGAACTAACAGAACATTGATTTGGATGAAGACGTGAGTTGCGGTAGCCGTTGAATTACGTAATGGGAAGACGTATATTCATTCGTAATTCGTGGAGCTTGCTGTCCCCATAATGTTTCCTGCAGAAGCATGGAGTAGGAAAGGTCACGTCGAGAAAAACGTGTAATCCAGGCATGGGAAGTGAACTTTTCTAATAAGTGGATTCTATGGGAGAGCTCCTTTTGGCAAGTTGCCAATTTTGGTGAACAGTGATAAAAAGTGAACGCTAGAATATTTAACTGTTAATGTTGGACGGTTCTGTTCCACTAAAGTACTGAAATTTATGAAACTTTAATTGCAAATTTACCATTCCCATATAAACCACAATTACGAATGCGTTGCATGAATCATTGAACCGTGAAAGTAACAATTGTGTGATTAAATAGTACGAATTGTGACGGTCCACAATTGTGAACAGTTGTTAATGTCGAAGAGAAGATAAACGCTAGAAGCAAGCGCTTGCACGTCGTGTAAAAGTTGTAATTGGTCTAAATCAAATTAAATACTTTATTATCCCCTTTTCTTCCCTACGTGAACATCTAAATTTGACGCATGTAAAAATCTTAATAATTGAGAAACAGGATTTGTGAAACGTAATTACATATTAATAATAATATTATTATTTGGAGTGGAGGCAGGAAGCTTGCATAATTTATAGGTTTGAGTTTCGCTGGACTAACTGCATATCGAGTTACAAAAAAAATAACTGAAGTATATTAAGCTTATGAAATTGCTAAAAAAAAAGCCTCACGACGAAATTGTATTCTGCTTTAAAGCCTGTTGCTAATAATTTTACTAATGTTGTTGGATATTACTGTATGTTGTATTAACGAAGAAATACTTTTTATGTGAATGCAAAATGCGACGCATGTTGGTCTTGTTGAAAGAAAACAGTTGAAACTCTTTCACAATTTTAGTAAAACTACTTGTTAATATGGTGTCAAGAATTCTTGAATAAATATATTGCTTTTGTTATCACTAAAAACAGGTGACTTTCATTGAAATGCGTATTGCTAAACTTGAAAGATAAATATTAAGTGCATTTTTTGACAATTGGTGTTGGGAAGTAGATTTGTACTGATTAGTACGTAGTGTTGTGTTATGCTTCAAGGAAGACGTATTAACTATTGGAACTGCGCTCTTGCCTGTATTACGATTAGGACGATTCCTATGTTGTAGTTGGAGGAATAACTGTACAACGTTTCCCCCTCCACGCGGTGAGGTTCTTGAAGGACCTTGAGGTGTTGCGTAACAACGTTACAATAACCTCCACCTTAGTAATTTGTGCATTCTGATAAAATTGTAATACTAACGTCCCGACCTCCCATTTTTTTAGTTACCTTCAAAATACACCTACTAGCAAGCAGAACGTTACAATGCCAAGGTATAATTTCCAAAAAAAGTTGTTAGTCTGCGTGTTCCAAACGAAGGGGTGAGCACATTATGTTTCCATTTGTTCTTCATTCGTCGATTTCATCATCTGTCGCAAACATCTTTTGCGAATTTTGATGTCTCATGACAGTCGTAAGACCATGGAGAGAATTTGAATTTCAGTTCTCATTTATGGGAAATACTTTATCTTGGTAAGGTTGTAAGTAAGTACTGTAAATGCTTCTTACAACATTGAAAGTATCATCATTCTTTTCTATTTTGCTCAGGTAAGATTGGCAACCCTCCGCGCGTCCCTGGAAGTTATGTCAGAGCAGTTGTTTTCAGTGTTGGGTTGCATACATACAAGATAGATGTTAGGCACTTATAGCGACGAAACTAAGCTCTTTTATTGTGGAAGTTGTTTTACGATACCCTGTATATAAGGGTGTATGTGTATATATTGGTGTGTGTGTGTGTGTGTGCTTTTGCAGATGCTACCTTATGGGGACACTCGTCTGTTTTGAATCCACCTTGTGGGGACCACACCGACTTGTGGGGATCAAAATCCGATCCCCACAAGGAAATCGTTACGAAAATACATTTAGAAGTCTCGGATCACTGTCCTTGAATTCTTGAGGAATGATAACGGAATTACCTAATAAGAAATACATGCAAGAACCTGATGCATAGCATCCTTACTTGGGCAAATTTGTTTTTCACGTGTCCCCACAGGCTGGCAAATTTCAATGCAACGTGTGGGATTAACTTACTATTTTCCACACCAGGTGGCAGAAAAATCGCGTCCGCGTTACTCGCCCACACGCTCTGATTTTATCGCCCTTGTTGGTAACTTAGGGAAGTGGAGTAAGGGGGAAGTTTCGGGTGGTGGTGTGGTGACAGGGGGAAGGGCATACACACGATTTCTTTCCGTGTAGGCTTTGTGGGTACCGGACAAGGGAGGATGTACCGGCGCTCGTCAGGAGAGGTTGATACAGTGTCTGGCTGAAGGTCACGTTTTACCCCACAGCTTTCTGGAATTCTATTTCTGAAATACTTTTAATTCTTATTGTTTGGCACCATTGCCCTCTATCTAAATCTATGTTCCGCAACCGGTGAGCCTCCACAAGGTCACGGGTGTGCTGCGAACTTTTGTCTGTAGTAACAATTGAATGTAAATTATTTAATCTGACTACCATGCGAGAGACCCGGGTTCGATCCCAACGGGGGAGAACCAGTATATTTTCCAACTGTTCAAGCGGTTCCGGCGTCCACCCAGGGTTGTATAATGTGGGCACCTGGAGAAAACTTTTGGTGAAAGAAGGTGGCCATTGACGTGGTGCTGATCACTTCACCACCACCTTCGACCGTGATCAAGAAAGTGTAGGGTCCAAACTGAACACCCACTTTACTCCTTCATGGCATGGTGCAATGCACAGGGAAGTACTTTACTTTTTACTTGACAAATTTGTTTTCTTATGTTTGTATTTTTCAATTTGATTTTAACATTTTGGGTGCCTCAGCACTTAGGCTATTTTGCACTCGTCACATTATACGGGGTCCAGCCCCTTATCTTAACAAAGAACAACTCTAACGTTGCAGAAGTAAAATCTTAAAAGCTTAAAATGTTCTGACTTTCGTTAAAAGCTGAGGCTGTAAAGGGGCACTCAGCACACACAAGGACAAAAAACAGGACAACACACACAAAATTATACTGATCAGAGTGCCAGCCGCCAGAGCCTCGTACGTCTGCAAAACGCAGTCCAGGGTGTACTAACGTGGAAGTGAGGTTGACAGTTGGGTGTACTACGTGGAAAATCACCCCTTACACCGCTTGTATTTTTCGATCTGTCATTGTTATGACTTAAATAAGACGCCCCTTGATGGCAAGGATCAGTTTGTTTTTATCTCTACAGGCGTTTCGGATTCAGATAATCAGCTGCATGAATCGTTTCAATAATAATAATAATCGGATTATTATTATTATTATTATTATTAGTAGTAGTAGTAGTAGTAGTAGTAGTAGTAGTAGTAGTAGTAGTAATAGTAGTAGTATTTTTAACTGATTATATTGTAACTCATTCCTAAACTTCTAATTTATATCAACAGTGCCGTAATGTATTTTTTTTAGATAAATAAATTTTATGATGTGCCGTGTTCAGTACTGGATAATTTATGGTATTCTGCGAGGACAAGACGGTTGCGGAACATTGCTCAACCTTTCCTTTTATAGATGACCGAGTATTTTGAGGGGTTTAGAATTATGAGAAGGAAAAAAGGGGGAACACCATACTTTCGGAGGTATTTTCTTATGCCCTGGTACCTGAAAATGAACTCATGTCGTGAGTTCCGCGATTTTTCTTTTACGGATTCCCTCTTTCATTCATCCTTTATTTTTCTTATTTTTTTGTTTACAGCAATTCACTGTGACATTGGCACGAAGAACCAAATGTGTTCAGTTACCCTGAAGAACTTTGGTTTTACATTATCCCACGGGGAGAAACGTAAGTAAGATTAAAATAAACGTTAATAATAGTAGAAGGTAAATGTGTGTTAGTGTTCAACATAAATAATATTTATGAATACAGATACAAAATCACATAAGTGTGTAATTGGTTTGGTAATGTTTTGTCAGGATAGGTTATACGTGTATTTTGTGTCGTGCGCCTTAATGTTAGTGTTAGTGCCCGACCCTGTGGCCAAGTGGTTAGCACATCGCGCTGCGACGCCAAGGGTCCCGGGTTCGAATCCTGGTCGGGCTTGGTTGTTTGTGAATGTCCATTCATCAATTTCATCATTTCATCAATCATCCCTATCTTCGCAAATTAGCCAAGAGTCACAAAACGCGAAGTAAAATAAACTAAATCAAAATCAAAAATGTTAGTGTTAGTGTCAGAAGGAAGTTATGAGCTAAAAAGACGTCCGCTAGGCCCTATCACGAGTAAATACATGTTGTTTAGTTATTTTTCCCACTTATTTCTTCTTGATTCAACCTCTATAGCGAGAAAAGATTAAGATTCAGTTGAAGTGAAGAAACTTCTTTTGGTACTTAATTAGTGCGATGTGTAGGGAGTAAAACCACACACTAAAAAACGAGGGAAGAACAACGTCAATACCTAATTTGTTCTTTGTCTCTTGACTGTAAACTTACTGTTCTCTAGGACAAAGCCTATATATTATGCAAGTTCTGTCCCAAAAGTAATTAGACTAATTCTGGAAACATCGTTTTGTTGAAGGTACTGGTGTGTTTAAGGGAACTATCGAATTTGAACCTTCTCAGAACATTCTCTGCACATAAATACTATCAATTAAATTCCATACCAATTTATGTGATGTAAAAATGTGAATAGAATTTATATTTTTTCACATATGCCTTTTTGAATGTAACAATGCTATTGTACGTTTAAAATTGTTGCCCATTTGCTTGATGACTTAGAGACAGTCAAAGACGACAGTTACTACCACTAAGTTATCCAGGTACCTGTACCCTGCACCGTTCCTGCACCATAGGCGTAACTTGGCAGGGGCAAAGGAGACACATCCTCCCAATTTTTTTTTTTTATGGAGATTCACGAGGTAACCTCCTGAAACCCGAGGACTAAAGTAATCAGTAATTTTATGATTTTGCAAATGTAACACCTATTTATCAAAATAGTCCTGGATGATATTTCTATGAGAGGTGAAAAAGAAAATATTCTGCTCCACTCCCCCCCCCCCCCACCCATGAGTTAAGCTCCAAATTTTTATACTATATTCTGAGCATACGAAACAAACATTATTTCATTCTGTAAAATAACGTAAAGTTTTATGGTTGACGTAAAAGTGTGGAACAAATCGAAGGATAATTAAATGTAGATAAATAATATCATAAAATCGGATCGTATTAATGTAAACGAAAGTAAATAACGTCTATTTCTGCCAAGAATTCAATGGCGCTTCCAGAAAATTAGTAAGAAGCCTGATGCTGCTTTTTCAATATTGCAGATGCATTTTCCCAGTATTTCATATTATTTTTGACCCAATCGAGCGGAAGTTTACGTCCACCTTATGCTCGATCTGATCGAACTGGAGCTACAAATTCAAAGTGCGACAAGGACAGCTTGAAACGTGACCCCATAACAAACCAAATCCTGGAACCTATGTTTACAAGATCAACGTCCTATCGGCGAAACCCCTACGTAAATTCCTCAGTGTATGTGGAAATATATTTTTAACCGTGTTTGGAATTGCAGTTTAATGTGGAATCGGTCCCGGGGACCCTTGATTGCAGCTTCAACCACTCACTATCAATTGTATTACGTTTTTCATTTTTCTCGGTAAAGGATATACGTATAATTATATATTTGGGTGGTCACTGATTCACATCTAACGACAGCCTGAAGAGTTCTCGTTGTCTTGTTGAGTCTATTCAGGCGACTGCCAATCGTGCCGCTGACGCTTTATTCCCTGTACTTCATTTTCACTTTTTATACACAGTTATCCTCTCGTCGCTGTTCAGTTAATTGTGAGGCCTCCTCGATGGCGCAGTGGCAGAGTCGTCGCCATGTCATCAAGGGGTCCCGCGTTCGATACCCGGTGCTGGCACATAGTGGTTCGGATCCCACTTAAAACTGTAGATCCAGTCCCGATTAGCGTAACTGTGCATAAAGTGAACTTAAAAAAAAACAAATAAATGAATCAATCAATTCAGCTAATTGTGCATATAAGCAATGATGAGTAAATACAAAAGCACCCAATCACAAAAAAAGATCCTTCAATTTTCCGCTTCTCATTAACGTAATTCATAGTTTCCAGAAACCTTTCAGCAGACGTGAATAAAGAAACGTAGGTCGTTCGTTCCCCGTGACGTAAGCATTTCAGAATCTGCTGCCTTGTGACTTGAGAAGGAAAGGAGAAACGTGACAGGTTATAAGTTCAGATTGCAATGCCTCGATTCGTGATACCCACACACATCCTTGGAACCGAATGTCTTGTGTTTCCTTGTTGATAAAAACACAGCAGTCGCAGAGAACATTTGTGGAAGTTGCTCACAGAATGTCCACTGCTCCATTTCGACCTCGAGTTCCTCGCTGGAATAACTTTGAACTGCATCGTGTGATTTTTTTTGTATGTGTTTCGTGTGTAGTTTGCGCTCTTCTCTGGAGTATAAGTGATCCGGTCATGGAGGACTCTGGCGAGAAGGTGCGGGTAGAAATTTCGTATTTTTAATTACATATATATATATATATATATATATATATATATATATATATATATATATATATTTTCTTGGGTTTATATTAAATATTAATCTATTCATATTCTCCTGGGGTATTCGGGTTATAGTTAGGGATTAATTGAGGTCTAGTACTACCAGTGTACCCTCATATACGGTCCATGACAGATTACGGGCAGCTAGATGTGGAATTTTAACATGTAGTGTAACAAAATACGCAAGAGGGCAGCACCTCGTGTGACTGACAAAAAAGGATTCTTGTTGGACACCCCCCCCCCCTCTGCCTGTCAGTCCAAGAATCACCCCAGGGGGAGAAGGGGGAAGTTTTTTTATGTTTTATTTTCTCTCTCTCTTTGAGGAGAGAAGCTACAGAAAGACAACAAAGATATAGTATGGCGGAGTAGAAGGACATAGTAAAACAGCCTGTAGAGAGTGTGCGAGTGTGCGTTGTGCAAATAGTGCGAATAAGAATTTTTTGACATGTGTAATATCGAAGCAAGGATCTTAGGAAAGGATTGGACATAGTGAAAGAAAGAAGCCGCAGAAGGAAAGTGTGTAAAAGAAGAGGACTGGACTAGCTTAGAAGGAATATGCAGGTGAGAGTGCAGTGAATAAGGGCCCCAACGAAAGGCGCCGGGACTTAGTTAGTGTGTGTGCATGGGATAAGTAAAACAAATAGTAGAGGCCTCTAATAACTAAGACGGAACTCTAAATACAACAAGAAGCAAAAGTATATACTTATAATGTTCACAATTATTTAATCATCTTTTTTTTTAACAACGCAGAAATAATAAATTCAATATTTGTATAAATATTATTTCAATGGTTGTTTTTATGAACAAATTATAGTGCTCAGGGCGGAGAGGTGGGGAAAGGGTTAACACCTACGTAAACTTTCATAAGAGTCTCATGCCATCCCTTTTGTCTCTCCCCGATGTGCATCACAGACACAGACACCAAGAATTTAATGACCTGAGCTATTTGTTTTCCTCCCATCTGACACTGGAAGTTTCTTTTTATTTCAGCGTTTGTTATAGACATTACTTGACATGTATCAAGATTAAATGAAAGTCTATTATTTTGGCTGCATTGTAAAGTAAAAAAAAAAGCCGCGGTGGCTCAGTCAAGTCTCGCGGAAGCAGCCGTATGAGCAACATCGTCTCGCGTCGCGCTTGCAGCTTGGTACGTACACGGCCTGTCTTGGTAAGTAGGAGGGAGTACTAGTTAAGAGTTAAATAGAGTAATCCTGACTGTTCTACAATGGAAACACGTCGTATAAATACGTTAAAATTGTCGTTTTCGAGTGCACAAAAGAGACCCACGTCAGTGAAGTTACACCGTTGGATTAGTGAATCGCTGGCTCTCACCGAAGACCAGGTTTTAAGTATTGAAATTGACCATTTTCGTAAGTGTGTTTACATTAAACTGGTATCACACCTGTTAGGTGAGCAAATAATACGGAAGTTTGGACGAATGTTGGTGTTTTATGATGAGGATGGTGATCATGATGTACGAATGGAATGGGCTGACAGAATATCAACGATGGTGCGACTACATGTCATCACGATGGAAGTCACGGATGACGTAATATCTGCGGTACTCGGCAAATATGGCGAAATAGAGTCTATCGACGACGAGACTTACTCGCACGAACATATCTATCGTACCCGTACGGGCATAAAAGTGTTGTTGATGGTATTGAAGCAGTCAATACCGTCTTACGTCACGATCCAAGGTGCGAGATATTGGGTCACATACTATGGGCAGCAGCCTTCTTGCAAGATCTGTGACGAATTGACACACGCAGCGGCCACGTGTCCCCAAAGACGACGACGCACTAGGCCGAATGTAGCAAGTTCAACCTCGGTCCAAGCGGGCACATCTATGAACAACCAGGAACCCAGCACCTACGCCCAAAGTGTCATTCGACCACCAACGCAATTCACCGTCAAAGAAACACAAGTGGACTCGCGACCCACGGTGATGACACTACCCACCAAAATGAAATTGAGTCAGAAGACAAAGGGAGACGCACCAACAGCGTCAACTGAGCAAGCACCGAAAGACGATCCTGCAGTGGTACCCGTTTCGGGGAACAACGCGACTGACGAAACCATGGAAACTTCACTGTTATGGGCTGATGAAGTGGAACGGGAAGAAACTGTCCAAATGGGAATTCATGAAGATCAACCAGAGGGTGCCAACCAAATTAAGTGTGAAGACCAGATGAATGTGCCTGACAATTCTGATATCCAGCTGACTCCAGATGACGACCCAAGCTCTGTGAAGCCTGTTTCGGGTTCACGGGCCCCGTTGAAGGATGCCACCCATGGAAAGACAGCAGAAACAGCAGAAGAAGCAGAAGCGCAAGAAAAGTTCTCAACGGGATGTTGAAATCAACCCACCGACCAAGAAGAGTGATGACCAACGCCCCATCTCTTCCTCCCCAGTGCGATTTACCAGGTCCCGAAGTGGTAATAATCTAGGTTTTAGTGTCAGTGCTAATGAAAGTAAAATACTTCATGAAAATTAATGACGCGTGTGACAGTGTTACTGTTTTTTGCGCTAAGGTTGGGTATAATGTATACAATAAGCTTCTTGCCAGTAAGGGGGCAAAAGCGCCAATAATTGTGGCAGGGACAGATAAACAAAGTGATACAGTAATGCGTACAGTTCTTGATCCCGGTAGCGATGATTAGATAAGAGTGATTTTGCCCAGCGTCAAAAGTGGAACACATGCAAAACGTAAAGTACTAACAATTTTTAATGCATTGCTTAAATAAGATCCTTACATCCCTAATGTACATATTTACTTTAGCAACGATTAACCTCAACAAATTACAAAGTCAGAATAAACTAATGGCGTTAAATGATTTTTTGACACAGTCGGATATTGATATAGCCTTCCTACAAGAGGTAGGCATTGACAATTTTTCATCTTTGGCAAGGCATAATGTTCATAATAATTTTACTGCCACATATCAAGGCACAGCAATAGCGATGCATCAAAGAATTGATTTACATAACGTCACCTGTCACCTATCAGGAAGACTAATAAGTGCGGAATTAGGTCCTTTGTTTTTATGCAATTTATACGCGCCTTCAGGAACGAGCATGAACGAGAACATTTTTCTCAACAATCTTAAGTCCAGAATTAACAACGAATACATTAAATGCGTTAGTGGCTGGCGATTTCAATTCCGTCCTAGACAGGCAAGATCAACAACCAGGCTATAATTTTTCCCGGGCACTATATGAATTTACAAAGGGTTTAAAGTTACAAGATGCATGGAGTTGTAAACATAGAGACCAACCAGGATTTACACATTTTACAACTCAGTGTTCTTCACGAATTGACCGATTTTATATAGCGCAGGGTTATAAAGAAAATGTAAATAGTGTAAGTGTGAGTAGAAGGGGAACGCGATAGTGGCTGTCGCTATTTAATATTCGCAAATAATTTGCACGTACTTATAACTAATTTGCACGTACTTAGAACTAATTCGCACGTACTTAGAATTCATTTGCACGTACTTAAAATACTTTACATTTATGTATTTGCATGTTTATAACTTTTTATGAATATATAAATATTTATTTTATGAAACATATGTATATAAAAGGTAATTAGAGGTACTAAACGCTATGCATACGGTTTTATATTCATTACTGCAACGTATGTAATGTATAAATCGATAATATTAATGTTTATAATATTGAAAATAAGTTTTTATGGTTTATGAACCGCTATGAACGCTGGTAATGGTACGAAAGAATACGGTCCCGGTACTCGAACCCGCAATATGTAATATTATTAACTAGTACTATGTAATAATGTATGTTATTATGGTATGAAACACGATGGTACGAGATGCTAGACAGAATACTGTCTCAGAATCTCGACTCGGCGGTGAAGGTAGACGAGAAAGGAATTTGGGGAAGTGCGGTGAAGGTAGACAGAGAGAATGAATTAATATTCCGCGCAGGTAGAGGAGAAAGGAATTTGGGGGAAGTGCGTTCAAGATCAAATGACGTCAGAACGTCAGAACAAAGGAAGAACCCGATTGACCAATCAGAGAACGCGTCGGTAGGTTTTCAGAACCGGTTTTTCCAAGGTTAACCAGTACGCAAGAACAGAGGAAAGCTATGCAATACTGTAGGGCAGGGGAGGGATTGAACCAGACAACAAAGGATGTCTGGAAATGCGCAGCAAGGGTCAAATTTTTTGAAACTGTGCGTCGCTTGCAGGCTACGACATGTTTCTGTCAAAGTATGCCAAGGTTACCGAGAACACTAGAACAAAGGATGATGGGAAGGAGTTCAAGGTGAACTAGAACGCAAGAACAAAGAAAGCGTCGGTTTTATTTCAACCAATCAGAAAACGCGTCGGTTTTATTTCAACCAATCAGAGAAGGCGTCAGTTTTGTTTATGAAGTATAAAAAAGCGCGTAAAAGCGAGAAGATGTTAGTTAGAGAAGAATTTCTGAACCATTGTGTCAGAAAAGATATCAACTTGTGATTATTGTCTGAGATTTGAAGACAAAGAACTCAAAAGAAGCTATAATTAAGGTAAGTGAATTGTTACATATATGTAGTGTGTTTTTAAATAATGCGTAAAAGAAATAATGAAACCAAACAAGAAACAAATATGCGTAATGTGAACAAGTACTACAACTATTTTTCTATTTTTTACAGGTGATTCTATTGTCTCTGTACGTGTGACTGGAAGGATCTATTACTGAAAATGGCGTCTTCAAGCTCCACAAACGAGGCTAACCACACTGCGGTGAGTACTTCGAACGAAATTATATGTAATTTTCATTCTGGAAAGTATACTTCCCCACTAAACTCGTTAATGCATACTATGATATGTGTGACAGAGTTATTTTCCACGACGATATCCCTTCATGTGATCCGACTTTTTTCTGTGAGACAGTGCAAACAGCAATGTGTCAATTAGGGGTGGGGGCAAGTCAGTTTTCAATTGTGGATGAAAGAGAAAGATATTTTAGACGATTCGGAATGGTAGGGCGGGAGGTATCCATTGAAATGCCTAATCAGGTTGTGGGGGACCCTGAATATTTGGTTGGGTCTATGTTTCAATTTCTAATGAGAAAGATTTTTTTTTGATGTGGCACCGGACAGTCAGGTTGGTTTGATTATTTTCGGCAATGAAACCAATAAGGATATTTATATCCCTTGGCACAGCCTTTCAGCATTAAATCCCAAGATTATTCAACACTATGTAACCAAAGTGCTGAACAGCAATGAATCCTTCTTTGTAGATAACTCTTTGAAATGCATGGCGCATATTGTCGAACCCAAGCGCGGTAGAGGGAAGAACAAATACCCTCTGTACAGAAAATACGCCCCTTTACTATCAATAAACAATCCTAACCAGAGACAGCGGGCTATCACTGTTCTGACTAACGATGACAATTTGTGCTTGCCACGTGCTATTGTATTTGCCCAAGCCAAAATTCACAAGAATACTAAGAAAGTCGACTCGTTTCGTAGATACGATAATAAACTCAAAGAAGCCGCTATGCGGTTATGCCATGAAGCACGCGTTGATCCAACCAATGGATGCACTGTAGAGGACATTGTTAAATTTCAGAACTATTTGGGACCAGAGTACCAAATTGTAGTGTTTTCAATGAAAGAGGGGGAAAGGGAGTATGAAGTTATTCGGTCAACACCGTTCGCCCCTAAACAGATTAATTTACTGTATCACGATCAACATTTTGATATAGTCAATTCTGTCCCCACACTTATTGTGAAACATTTCTACTGTCCAAAATGCCAATATAGGATTTTCTAAAAAAAACTCAACATACTGAATGCACTAGGTATTGTTCGTTGTGTGAATACAGTCATAGTGATCAATCCAGTAACACTATCCCCAGAAAATGCACTGCATGTAACAGGGAGTTTTTGTCCCCGAAATGCTATGAAAATCATTTGCGCACAGAAGGGCGAAAATCAAGTGTTTGCCAATCTATTCACCAATGTGAATTGTTACAAATTAGTGAACAAGAGAAAGCGCAAAACACCACACAAATGCGATGAATTTTTTTGTAAAAGCTGTAATGCTTTTGTAGAGCCAGCACACAAATGCTATATTCACCCTGTTAAGCCCGAACCAAGTGCAAATTTTCTTTATATTTTTTATGATTTTGAGTGTATGCTGATAAAAAGAGAAAATGTGCAGAAACACGAAGTTAATCTGGCTGTTGCTAAGCAAGCCTGTCATGTCTGTAAAGACACTGATGCTGATTTCTGCGAGACGTGACGTCCCCGTGTTCATATTTTCCCCAATATTCAAGAATTTATGCAATATATTCAAACTCCAAGGGAAGGGTTTGATAAAATTGTATGTATTGCACATAATGCAGGGCGATATGATTCACATTTTGTTTTAAATTACCTGATTACTAAAGAGAATATTACCCCATCCGTAATTATGCAGGGTAGAAAAATAATAGAAATGTCTATTACCAAGAAAATAGTGTTCAGGGACTCGTTGAATTTCATGCTCATGAAATTGAAAGATCTGCCTGCAAGTCTGGGACTAGCGGAAGATTTGCAGAAAGGCGATTTTCCGTATTTGTTTTCAACCCCTGCAAATCAGAATTATGTAGGTCCATTCCCTGATATTCAATATTATGATATAGATTCCAAGTCCCCCAAAGAAAGAGAAGAGATGCTAAAATGGCACGAGGAAACTGTCCAAGCAGGGAAAATTTTTGATTTTCAAAAAGAGTTGCGCGAATACTGTATTAAAGATGTGGAAATTCTTGCTGCTGCATGTATTAAATTTTCTAATCTGATCGAAGATCTGACTGGAATACAGTGCTTTGTTCGCTGCGCGACTCTTGCGTCGTTAGCGTCTTTGATATTTAGAAGTAAATATCTTAAAGAAAACACTCTTATTAAAGTTCCGCCATTTGGATTTCGGGAACAAGACCAACAGTCTCTAATTGCCTTAAAGTGGTTAAAGTGGGTAGAAAATACTGAAAAGATAACTCTAAGACACGCAGGGAATCTGGGTGAGGCTAAAATAGGACGTTATAAGTTGGACGGGCTCCATGAAGAAAGCAAAACTGTTTATAGTTTCCAAGGCTGCTACTACCATGCTTGCCCGATTTGTCTTCCTGAAAACAGAGATAAGCCTCTTAACGAGACTGGCGAGACACTAGATCATAGGTACGAACGTACTGTTACCCGTAAAGAAATATTAGAGCAAATGGGGTACAAAGTTGTAGAAAAATGGGAATGTGAATTCAATGAGGAAATTTAAAAAAATCCAGAATTGCGCAAATTTATTGCTGATAATTGTTATTCCCTGAATAACCCACTTATCCCAAAACAAGCTTTTAATGGGGGACGCACAGAACTTTTTAGGGCAGTTTATGAAAAACAAGAGAATGAAAATACGAGCATGAAACTGCTAGATGTAGTTTCCCTTTACCCTTCAATGATGAAGCAAAGAAAAATGCCTACAGGGAAACCAGTGATTTACACGTCAGAGTTTCCTACCTTGGATAATGTGTTTGGGGTTGTAAAATGTGATATTCTCCCCCCTAAAGATTTATATTTACCAGTACTGGGCATGTCATGCAATAACAAATTAATGTTTGCTTTATGCAGAACTTGTGCACAAAGCGAGAATCAAGAACAATGTTCACACGCAGATAAAGAAAGATACTTACATGGCACCTGGGTATCGGAAGAACTGAAACTGGCTGTAAAAAAAGGGTACAAAATACTCAAAATATATGAAATTTGGAATTTTCCTTCGGCTCACCAGAATGATAATGTGTTCAAAGACTATGTAGACACATTTCTTGGACTGAAACAACAGTCTTCAGGATATGCTTCCGGCTGCAGTTCAGAAAATGACAAAGACAAGTATATTCAAGATTATTTCGATCGTGAGGGAATTCAACTTGTAAAAGATGAAATTGCACCTAACCCTGGACTTCGTTTTATTTCCAAAATTCTGCTGAATTCAATTTTTGGAAAATTCGCCCAAAATCCTTTCAAAACTAAGTCTATTTTTGTAAATACAGAACAGAAATTCCATGATATAGTGTTTAATCCACAGTATGAAATCAGTAATGTTGTCCCTATTTCCGAATCTTGTTTATTAGTGAATTATATTAATCTGGAAAGCAAAAATGAACCGTTAGTACTCTCAAATGTACTTGTCTCTGCGTTTATTACTGCTTATGGAAGAATGCACTTATATTCTTTTATGGACAAAGTCAAGGAAAGTATTCACTACGTGGATACGGACTCTGTGTTCTATGTAGAAAGAGAACATGAAAAACTTATTCCTACAGGCTCATTTCTTGGTGAAATGACGGATGAGATTAAAGAGCCCTACCAAATTACATGCTTTTTGGGTGGTGGTCCCAAAAACTATGCATATAAAATGGTGAACAAACATGATCCTCAGGATGAGAAACATGTTATTAAAGTAAGAGGCATTACCATGAATTACAGAACTCGACTCCAGATTAATTTTGATTATTTTAAGCAACTGGTCAAAGGGGAAATTGAAAAGCGAGTTGTTGAGAACCCCCGTAAAATTAAACGAAAAGCCAATTTTGAAATTGTTTCTGAATCTGAGCAGAAAACTCACCAAGCAGTCCACACGAAACGAAGAAAAATTGAAAATTTTGAGACCGTCCCATATGGAATCTAAATAAAAAAACGAGTGTTTTTTTATATTTTTTTTATTGTCTTTTTACAGTCCTAAGGCCATCTGTATAAGTTCAATTTGCCGTGCTATCCAGGGGCACTCCCCGTTGACGCGCCGCCTGGCGCAGAAACCGCATCTGTCAGATGTTCTTCGCCGCCTCCGGCGCGACAGGGGAGGGGACACCGGGCGAAGGCGGTGAGCGGTTCTGAAGTGGTCCATGAGGGCCTTTTTTGCCCGGAACCCAACCTCCCAGCAGATATCGCATTCCCTCTTTATTTCATCCTGAAAAGAAAAGATAAAATTAATTTGTGGTATCTATTTGGGCCATTGTGTGTCTGCGCTTCAAGCAGAGAACGTGTGTTGTTCAACATGGAATTGCCTTTTACACACCCGTTTGCAATGATGGTTTGTGGGCCCTCACAAAGTGGAAAAACCACTTTTGTGGATAAGCTTCTATTTTATAAACATAAAATGTTTACACAAGTTCCAAAAACAGTAATATGGGCGTATGGTGCGGTTCCTCCCAGATTAAAATTAAGCCAAAATACAAATATTCAGTTTATTGAAGGAATCCCTGATGTAGCAAATATGAATATTGAAACTCCTGGATTAATAGTCATTGATGATCTAATGAATGAAAGCAGCAAAGATTCCGCAGTCGCAGATATATTTACGAAATATTCTCATCACAAAAATATAAGTGTTATTTTTATAGTACAAAACTTATTTCACAAAGGTGCTAAAATGAGAGACATAAGCCTCAACTCACACTATCTTGTGATATTCAAAAATCCACGTGACAAACACCAAATATACCATTTAGCACGACAATTCAAACCTGACAATAGTAAAAGTGTTTTGGAAGCTTTTCAAGATGCAACTGAAACACCACACAGTTATTTAATGTTTGATTTAACACAAAATACACCTGAAATTTTACGTATGAGGGCGCATATTTTCCCCGATGAACAAATGGCTATTTATCCCACTGGAAAGCATGTAAATAAACCATTTCTTGTGCGAACGTCAGAATGACATCACAACTAAAAGAACATGCTCCGGCACTTAAATTATTGTGTAAATTAAAACCTATTCAACGGAAACGCCTTTTGCAACGAGCAACACCAGGACTAGTTCGTGTACTAGGACAATGTGCAGCCAATACAGTACGCGGTAATATTCCGCTTTCAGGGGTACAAAAAACTAAGCTTCAAAAGTATAAGGCCAGTTTGCGTAAACTAGCGGCGAAGGGCACTTCGCTCAAAAATAAAAAGAAAATATTAATTCAAAAAGGCGCCGGCTTTTTGCCATTTTTAATCGGTCCGATTATATCAGCGTTAGGTAGTGCATTGTTTTCACAATGAGCGTGAGAAAAATGATTCTTGTTCCCGAGGACTTTGCCACTAATATGCATGCCTCCGTTGAGAAAGCTCAGAGACACGAATCAAGATTAGATTCTAATATTCGTACAATATTAGCACGTGAAGATATAGGGGAAAGTGAAAAATGGAAACTTTACCAACAGGCACTTCGACAATTTGTTAATTTTACTAAGCCTATTCCCACACACCTACCATTGATCGAAGAAGAAAATAAGCTGCCACAAATAAGTGAACCAGTGCAACAAGACGACCCCCCTCCTAGTGTTACTCTCAGGGAAGAAATTCTTGCTTCAGTACCGAAAACTGTTCAGAAGAAAACAGAACTTTTACTTAAAAGACTATTCTCTTCTCAATATATAAATTGGGACGCATATGGAACAGTGTACATAAATGGAAAAAGGATTCAGGGTTCAAATATCATCGATCTGATTAATGATTCTGATCGCCCCCGTAAGAAAAGTAGAGATCCTGTCGGGAGAGATCAGTTCCAATCTATCCTTCATTCTCTAAACATACCCAAAGAATATATAGTTACACGCACGCCACCACCCCCTTCAAGAAATAGGAAAGCTGAGTTTATATGGGAAGATATATAAAGTATGGATCTTAAAACATTGTATTATACACATGAACTACCGACTTCATTTTCCAATACTGAAAAATTATCCAAACATTCTACGCAATCACGAAAGAATATTTCTCAGTGGCTATCAAAACAAGATGCATATACTTTACATGTTCCAGTTAGAAAAAAATTCCCACGTAAACGTTACGAAACCACTTTTCCCCTGGAACTTATGCAAATGGATTTGGCAGATATGCAGAATATCGCCAAGTACAATGACGGTATGCGCTATATACTTTGTGCAATTGACGTGTTTTCAAGGCAAGCGTTCTGTATACCAGTGAAAAGCAAAACGGGTGAAATTATGGCAAAATCAATCACTAAAATTATAAACATGTTAGAATATCCTCCTGTTTACTCCCAGACAGATCAAGGAAAAGAGTTTTATAACGCCCAAGTGAAAAAAGTGTTTGACAAGTACAATATTATTCATTATAGCGTTTATTCAGAACTAAAGGCAGCAGTAGTGGAACGATTTATAAGTACTTTAAAATCAAAATTGTATAAACACTTCTCAGCCAATAATACGTATCGTTATGTAGATATTCTCCCCCTTGTAGTAAAATCATATAATCACTCGTATCACCGTACTATAAAAATGGCTCCTGTTGAAGTGAGCGAAAATAATGCGCTGCAGGTCTGGTCTCAGTCTAGAAACAATACAAGTCAAAAAACCAATAATATCAAATTTAAATTTAATATCGGTAAATACGTAAGGATAAGTAAAGCCAAAATGAAATTCGAGAAAGGATATCTACCTAGTTGGACAGAGGAAATTTTTATAATTAGCGATCGTATGAGTACTGATCCCCCTACATATCGTATAAAAGACTGGATTAACGATCCTGTCAAAGGCATTTTCTATGAACCAGAATTACAAAAAATTACACTTGATCCAGACAAGCCATTTACTATCGAGAAAATTCTAAAACGAAAGGGAGACTTTGTCTTAGTAAAATGGAAAAACTACCCCCTCGCACGTGCAAGTTACATAGATAAATCAGATATTAGGCGTGTTTAGGTTAGTTGCCATTATGCCGCTGGACGAATTCTACGTTACATTACCTTCCAATGTAAACTTGAATTTGTTTCCTGATAATAAAATAGCACATTACCGTACTAAGCTGAGCGAACCAATAGAATTAAATGAACAATGGGTGGTGGCGGCCACAGAGCTTCATTTAACTTGGAGTTTTTATAATATTGTTTCCAATACAAATAGCATTTCATATCAATTTAAACCGAAAAAGAAGGACCAGATTTTTTATAGTGAAAGTATAGTTCCTAAAGGTTACTACTCCAATATTCAATTATTATTAAACAATATTCCCCCTTCAAAAAGAAAACTGCTTGCTCAACATGTCCGATTTGGCTATACTTTGTCCACACATAGTATGTATACACAAACTACGCTAGAGGAAGATGAAATTATGAAATTGTATATATATATCTCCACAATTAGCTCCAGTGTTTGGTTTTTCGTTGGATACTCCTAAGTCAGAAATATCTATACATTCGGTTATTGGTCCAGGTACGGCAAAATCAAGTTCTATTTATCCATGTAATTTAGATTATCATATCCCCCGTGAAATCAACATATGCACAGATATTGTCAAATATCAAGCAAATATAGGTCCCGTAATACGAACGGTTAGTGTGGTTGATTATGAATATGGAGCAATAAAAAGTTATATATTTGAGCCCAGGCAGTATCTAAAAGACGAGAAGCGTTACTTTGAAACAATTGAAATTATATTAAAAACAGAGCATGGAACTTTGCTTCCATTTGAGTTTGGAGCGTCAAGCATTACATTACATTTTAAAAAAGTGGAATAATGATTTCTGAAGGCAGTGATAATGATTACTATGTAACTTTGGTTTCAAATGCATCCAAAAATATTTTTCCGACTAATACACCTTCTAATTTTTTAACTAAACTTTCTAATGCTGTTAAGCTCGAATCTGGAGGCTGGTTAGTGGGTCTGTCTGAAATTCATTTCACAAACAGTCTGTTTAATATTCAAAAAGGACAAAATGAAATTATGTGGACTTATTATAACCAAGACTCGGATCAGTCAAGTAAACAGAGCGGTAAAACAATCGTTCCCCCTGGATATTATTCAAGTGTGGACTCTGTTTTACAAGTTTTAAATCAAGATCATATTGGAGAAGGGCTATTTCGATTCGGTTATAACCCGTCCAGCAATATTGTTGAGGGAAAATACAATGCACAATTATCTACACTGAACTTCTCTGATATTTTGGCTCTGCAGTTAGGATTCGAACCAAATAGAAATCTTGTTAAAGAACAGCATAATTCGAAACAAACCAACCTAAATATTGGTTATCCCCAGCAGGTTTTAGTATACACTAATGTACTCAGTTACCAGTTTGTAGGAGATACAAAGGCACCTCTTTTAAGAATGTTTACATTTTCTTCGGTCCCTTATGGCAGGTCACAATCTATAATATTTAACCCCGTTCATTATATGCCTGTATCGAAATATTTATTTGATACAATAGAAATAGTTTTAAGAGACAACACAGGTCTTAAACTCTCATTTGCCTTCGGAGATCTGAGTGTTAAACTACATTTCAAGCGACAATGAGATACGATAGACGTCAGTTATATCGAGATTATTATCTCAACCAGGCGGGGACAGGTTTACCTTATTTTTCTGGTCCTCCATATCAAAAAGGCCACGGAGCCCTCGGTTCAATATTTAAAAGCTTGTTTCGTTTTGCGGCCCCTTTATTAAAACAGGGTGCTAAAGCAATTGGCCAGCAAGCTTTACATTCGGGAATGGAATTTGTTGGGGATGTTTTACAAAACAGGCCTCTCAAACAATCTTTCAAAGATCGTGTAAATCAGGCGGGACAAGCTCTTCCTGAAAAAGGTGAGAGAAAATTTCTCAGATTCTTTCAGGAAAGGGGAGACAAAAACGAAAGGCTAAAAGTATAAAATTCGAACCTCCTTTTATTACCTGCCAGTCACGCAAAAAGAGGAGAAGGGTACACAGAGATATATTCGCTAATTAACTACCATGTCGTTAGTAAACTGTAACTCATCGGAATGCACAAATACAGAATTGGATTTGTTTTCTCTGCCATTAACTCAAACTAGCATTGAAAATTCTTGTTTAGTGGAGTATCGTCCCATTTCATCTTTAACTAGTAAAAGTCCAGTCGAGTTTGCCATTACTGGAGACAGTGGGGAATACATTGATCCAGCACACATTTATCTGTACCTAAAATGTAAAATAACTAAACCAGATGGTACGGCCTTAGCTGCCGATAACCTGGTTGCCCCCGGAAACAATTTTCTACATACAGCATTCAGTCAGGTCGACGTTTCGTTAAATGACAAATTGATTTCGTCCTCTGCAGGGTGTTACGCTTACAGGGCATACATTGAAACATTACTCAACTATTCTAATGAGGCTAAAAAATCTCATCTCACTGCTGCTCTCTGGTATCGCGATACGCCTGGGAAATTAGAAAATCTAACTGAAAATAAAGGAATTGAAAAACGAATGAGTCTTGCTGCGCAAAGTCGGTCATTCGACATGTACGGACGACTGTATTCTGATTTTATGTGCCAACCTCGCCTTCTCTTGAACAATGTGTCCATGAGAATTAAATTACATAGATCAAACGATGCATTTTCATTGATGGCCGCCGAAAATTCTTCTTATCGTGTAGAAATACAGGACATTTCTCTTTATGTAAAAAGAGTTACTGTATCTCCAGATATAGGTCTTGCTCATGCAAATGCTCTTGAAACTACTACAGCTAAATACCCAATTACACGCGTGGAAGTAAAATCAATAACTATCCCTCAAAATATTACTTCTTATAATCTAGATAATATATTTTTAGGTACTGTTCCTAAACGTGTAATATTAGGTTTTGTTGAAAATTCAGCTTTCAATGGTCAAATACATAAAAACCCCTTTAATTTCCATCATTTCGGATTGAATAAAATTCAACTCCAAGTTGGAACTAGAACCATTCCAAACCAACCTCTCTGCCCCAGCTTCACAGACAAAAATATTATCCAAGCATATTACAATTTATTCTCTGGAACGGGAATACATTACCAGGATAAAGGAAACAGTCTCTCCCGAGAAGATTTTGATAATGGATTTGCTTTGTATCCCTTTATTCTTTCACCCACAATGGAAATTGACTCTACTTGGGACATATTACGCGATGGGAGTGTAAGTGCTAAACTGTCATTCTCTACGCCGTTGCCTACGGCGGTCACATGCATTATTTATGGAGAGTTCGACTCTCTGCTCCAAATAGACAAACACAGAGGTATTTTCCCAGATAATACAAAATAATAATCAGTTGAGTACCACCCAGGAAGGAGTACGGATCACAATATGAGGGCTGTCGTTGATTTTCAAGGATTCCGAGACAATTCTGGCAACTTTATTCCTAAAGAACTAGCTATAGTCGATGCAGACTCAGATAGTATGCAATCATGGATATTTCTACCACCTTACGAATAGGATACTTTAGATATTGGAGCAAAAAACGAAAATATGTGGCAAACACAAAACAAGCATTCTCTCGAATGGCCTATCGGTGAACTTTGCTATTCAAAATTGTTTTCTGTACTTTCCCAGTACACCGGAAACGCATCAGTTATTTATTCTTTTGGAGCTGACAAATGCAAGTTTCTGATTACAGTACTTCACCGCACTGTGGTTAACCTCGAGGACCTAGGATGCCCTAAAGCGTCACTGTTAGCCTTCCCTGCACAAAATTGCTGTCGCAATTATCACAGATTAAAAACAACCAAATGTGCTCTTAGAGACGCACATTTATACGCATCTTATCTCCGTAGCTTCATGCTTCAACAGCATATTATAGGAGAAGCCACAAGGACTGCACCTAAACAGAACACCTCAACATCAGACAGTGGATATTCATCCTTAGCTTCGTTTTACAACGACGCTTCAAGTGTGTATTACTTATCCGAGCAAAATTGCTGTTCCAAAAATAGTGCATTTTCGGATAGTGAACAATGAATAACATTGAAATTGAAAAAACTGTTCAATCAGACAAATGTCTGTCTTTTATTTTTCGAGGTGTTTTTGCTAATAATACATTGCCAAAAAGTGTGCAATTGCCTGCTGCATTGATTATTAACACCGACAATGAATCTGGACCAGGGATACACTGGACAAGTTTGTTTATAAACAGTGATAAGGAGGCCATGTACTTTGATAGTTTTGGTCAGCCTCCTAGTGCAAATGTACTAAAATTTATAAAAAAGAACTATATTTCATGGTGCATCAGGGAAACGGTGGTTCAAAACCCAAACTCATCCATGTGTGGAATTTATTGTATTATGTTTTTACATTATGTGTGCCGTGAGTTACCCCTAACCTATTTTCTGTCATTGTTTGGAACAAACTTAAAAAGAAATGACAGAATTGTATGGACAAAATTCTCAAGTGCCTTTAATTAATTTACAGTGTGCCTGCAGTGAATACTGCATCGAAGACCAGTGTCTTATTTTCTCTATTGCACAAGCAATAGTAGAAAATTATCCCAACCCTACATGTTCTGAATATGAACTTGGTGTGAGAAAAATGAAAAACTTCTGGCGTGTCAAGGTTGACAGTCCAGAAAAAAACTTTCTATAAAACTAACACTGTCATTTGAATATGGTTTACATGTTAGGGTACATAACAAAATGATTGAGAAAATGAAAAGCGTTGTGTGAACGCTATGTATTACAACATGTGTACAAAATAACTTATAAAAAACTGTAAAGCGTTGTGTAAACGCTATGTGTAACCTTTTGTAAAATTAATTTGACTCTGTATTCATTTTGTAGTAGATTAGATTTAGAACAATACATTTTTATGTAGTAGACTTGTGCGTTTTATTTCTTTTTAAAAAATAAAAGGTTTATAGTTATATGTAGAGTAAAAAAAGCTAATATTGTTGGTGCAAACGGTTCTAGGTACGATCCTTGTTAGGGATCTTGCACAAATCTCAAATACATTAATCGCGACTGTTACTGCAGTTCACCTTTATTCCGTCTCGCCACGCTAAACACTTTGCCGCTAAAACAAAAAAACACAACCGAGATAGAACTTGACAAGTTAGTTTGTATTTCGGATAAAACACTAGTCAAATTCCATTCTCGTATAACACTTGTGCTTAGATAAAAAATGCAATACTTACAATATGAATCATCATCTTGAAAAACAGAAAACTCAGCAGACACCAGCAAACACAGTAGAAAAAAATAGAAATCTGAGGACAAATTCGGATTCCCAAGTTTAAATACCCCAAAATCGGGCGGAAAATTCAAAGCCTTTTCCAACCACCCCTATTTTCCACACTGGAACTAACAATCCCTTTAAATTCACGCTGCCTCGTTAACTCTAGACGTCCAAATTTAAAACCACCACCCTCTCTTTCCATTAGATAAATTCCTTACGTCCACCCGCCTTGAATTATATCACCTTCCACTCATGTCCTTTTAACTTAAAATCCTTTTTTCGTCCAAATTCTGTACCTGGTTTGGCGATTACTATTTTATTGTCCGTATCGCTCCACACACAGACGGACTTTTCCGATTAGCGGGAGACTTTTAAAATTAGCATTTTACGATCTCTTGTCTTTTTTTCAATGGACACAATCACCCCGTGATACATTTTCTTTTTCCACCTGAAATCGAAGCGGATCGTATCTCTAACCAATTTATTTTCCCAAAATGACTTGTTGTGTATTTGTCCCGTCACAACAACATCCCGTCTCGTCCACAACCCTTTCGCCTTGACCGTAACTTCCCCAAACATCCTTTCTCCTCTACCTGCGCGGAATATTAATTCATTTTCTCTGTCTACCTTCACCGCACTTCCCCAAATTCCTTTCTCGTCTACCTTCACCGCCGAGTCGAGATTCTGAGACAGTATTCTGTCTAGCGTGTCGTACCACCGTGTTTCATAACATAATGAAATTGTTGCATAGTACTAATTAATACCGTTGCATATCGCGGGTTCGAGTACCGGGACCGTCCCCAATCGTAATTGGACCTGTACCTACACCCATTACCACCGTTCATAGCGGTTCATAAACCATAAAAACTTATTTTCAATACTATAAACATTAATATTAACATTTTATACATTACATACTTTGCAGTAATGAATATAAAACCATATGCATAGCGTTTAGTACCTCTAATTACCTTCTATATACATATTTTTCATAAAATAAATAATTATATATTCATAAAAAGTTATAAACATGCAAATACATAAATGTAAAGTATTCTAAGTACATGCAAATTAGTTCTAAGTACGCGCAAATTAATTAAAACCCGTGCAAATTAGTTCTAAGTACGTGCAAATTAAATTGCGAATATTAAATAGCGACAGCCACTATCGCGTTCCCCTTCTACTAGTGTGTTTCCCGTTTGCTTCAGTGATCATAGTGCCTTAATTTTAAAAATAAAATTGGATCAAAACAAATCATGTATGGGAAGAGGATACTGGATGCTAAATTGTTAAGTATTGACGGATAAAAATTATGAACTGCTAATAAAAGACACATGGCTAGAGCTAGTTAGGCGTAGATCACCCAGTAAGACCCTAATAGACTGGTGGGAATTCATTGTAAAGCCAAAATTTCGTTATATTAGTAAAATGTATAGCATAGAAAAAAGAAGAGGTTTTAACAACATGTATAACTTCTATTATGCCGTGTTACACGATTTACAAAGTCTAGCATTACAAGGTAATGTAAATATGCCTTACATTAACGAGATGAAATCAAAATTACTCTCTCTACACCGAAAAAAGAGAAGCATCGTAAAAATTAAAAGCAAAAAGTTGCCTTTGGATAATGATGAAGAGGCAAATTTATATCATATTTTGCAAGAGCATAGACAAGTTAAAAGTCACTTAATAACAGGGATAACAGATGACACAGGAGAAATTACAACTAATCCCAGAGTAATTCAGAGAACATTTTTACAATATTATTTAAAATTAATGGGTCAGGCTCATAATCCCTTACAATCCGATTGGGACTTTACGAACCAAGTAACAGAAAGACTAACTGAAGAAGAGCGAAAGGAAATTAGTAAAGCCTTTACGAACACCGAAGTTAGAAATGCAGTTTTCAAAGCGGCCAGAAATAAATCAACAGCAGAGGATGGCTTGCCCTCAGACTTTTACCAAACCTTTTGGAATCTCTTTGGGGATGTTTTCACGCAATGGGTCAATGATGTATTACAGAGTGGGAAATTAGGGTCCTCAAGTCGAACAGGAATAGTGGTTTTCGTTCCAAAAAACCGAAACCTAAAGTGGTTACTGACTACCGCCCGATTACAATTCTAAGTAGTGATATTAAAATTATCAGCAGATGCATAAACATCCGCCTAATTCCTTACATGCATAAACTAATAGGGGACACACAATATACATGTAATCCTCAAAGAACAATTCATCATTTATTACAAACTATACGTGATGTAATTATTACAACACAAAATCAGCAAGCCAACAAACCAATTTTATCAGTGGATTTCTCACAGGCTTATGATAGAGTTAGTCATAAATATATGTACAGTGTTCTAAAGGCTTTTGGTTTCGGAGATACCTTTATAAAATGGATACAAATTTTGTATGGAGACACTTCGTTAAAACTAAAAATTAATGGGTGTCTTACGGAAACATTTCAAATGAAACGAGGTGTTTTACAAGGAAGTCCACTGAGTAGTACACTATATGTATTAACACTGGCTCCCTTACTTAAAAGATTACAAGAAATAAATGAAGGCATTTCTGTCATGTCAAAAACGATTCAAGTAAGTAGTTATGTGGACGATATTACAATATTCTTAAATAGCGAAAGGGATTTGGAGAATGCACAAAGGTACTTGAAATATTTTGAAAATGTCTCGGGTGCAAAGCTAAATTTAAACAAAACGTTTTTTTACCCTTGGGAGTCAACAATTTGTTTAGTAATAACACTCGTGTACGTGTAGCACAGAAAATGAAAATATTAGGTATACATTTTTATACAAATATCAGAGACACCATTGAACATAATAGTAGGTTAGTCACAGAAAAAGTTATATATACTTCACGTGCAAATCAACTCAGGTTTCTTTGTTGAAATCGCGAGTGAGATACGTAAACATCTACGCTTTATCGAAGCTTATCGAAGCTTTGGTACCTATCCAAGACATTGACCTTGTCAGGGAAGCAAATATCTAGGGTAAAGCAACAGGTTGGCAAATTTCTCTGGCATGACTCGGTGTTCCGCGTGGCTCTGAGCAAGCTATATCGCTCGGAAAAGAGGGGAGGTATGAACCTAAAGAGTGTGGCGATACAATCAAGAGCTTTATTCATTCACAGCGGTCTTTCAGCGACATATTCTCCAATTGACTCCACCACGCAACAAATAATAATTACGCTGTTAAAAGATGTACAATTAACAGCACCAATGGATATAAATATTATTCCCAGAGAATTAATGTTTTATACCGAGATCGCTATTCATTAATTTTATAAAACTGTGCAACATATTTATGACAGTCCTTCTGTCAAACAGATTTACAGAGAGCAACTTAACGCAAATATAATAACCGTCCGAATTGAAAGAGAAAATCCAAAATGTGATTGGAAAGAAATATGGAATAATGTAACGGGGAAACATCTAACTAACAAGGCATTATCTATTTGGTATATAGTGATTCAACAAGTAATTGTAACGGCAGATAGATGTCGTATATATGGTTTCAGTAATTCTCCAAATTGTTATAATTGCCAAGTACCAGATTCGATTACTCATAAGACAACAGAATGTAAGAAAGCAGCCACAGCTTGGCCAAAATTAAGAACAATGCTCAGTAGAATTTGTCGTACTTCACCAAACCAAGTATCAGCACAAGACATTATCTTACCAGAGTTTCATTTGTTCCCAAATACAAAGCAAAAATCTGTTCTGTGGTTAATAGCACAATACCTAATGTTTTTATTTCCTGTGCGAAAAAAATTATAATTACTTGGATTTTGGACTAACTCTAATACAAGAATATGAACAAATGTCCTTAGATTATAGAAAATTACATTACGCCAACTTTTTAAATGTAAAACTTGAATAACATTGTAAAGATTTACTGTAATTGTCTGATTTAAAATGGAAATAAAAAAAAGTCGGTAACGCGTCTGACTACCATGCTAAAGGTCCCGGGTTCGATCCCCGGCCGGTTCAAATCCGGGAAGAGGAAGCGGCCCCGGCGCCCACCCAGCGTCGAATAACAAGGGTACCTGGGGGAAACCCTGGGGGGGAGGTAAAGGCTGTCAGGGGCGTGATGCTGATCACATCACCCAACTCACGAACGGATCAAAAAGTGTGGGGCGTTACCTCCACACCCCCTATATGCCTTCATGGCGTAGTGCTATGCACAGGGGAGCACTTTACCTTTTTTTACTGTAAGTCAAGGCTGTCTTCGTTAGAGCAAATTCTTCTGAATATTTTTACATCGTCAGCAAATATAAGTCAACGTGATTTCGTAATAATTTTCGGGAGGTCATTAATAAAGAGTAAAAAAATGAGTGGGCCCAAATTGGATCCCCGCGGCACCCCAGGAGTCGTAGGTATTCCCGAGATATGTATCCTCTATAATTAACAAATTGCTTTCTGCCCATTAGGTAATATTTTAGGAGCATAATTATTTTTCAGAGATTAAAATACGATAGCTTCTGAAGTAAAATGTCATGATTTACCGAATCGAACGCCTTGGTCAGGTCAGCATAGAATACATCTATCTAACTGTCTCCTTTCGTCTAATTCATAAGCTACAAAATGTGCAAATTCGGCAGGGTTTGGGATTGTCGACCTCTGCGATATAAAACCATGTTACATTCGAGATATAGCCGGTCGTATGTTGGCCATTATTCTCTCGTACAGTATTTGTTCAAACACTTTGCAAAAAACTGAGAGAATTTACACTGGCCTAAAGTAATCAACGTTCCTTGCATTTGCCTTTTTTTAGGAAGGGATTAACTTTAGTGATTTTCCATTTTGATGGGAAGTTGTGATGTTCTAAAATGTTATTGAATATTATACTCAATGGTTTTATTAGCGGTTCAGCGCACCCCATGACCACGCAGGGAGGAATGTTGTCCATCCTCTCTGATTTTTGAGTTTCAACATTTTAATTGCTTCCTCGATATCGTTCAATTCGATATGCGATATATCGATTTGGAAAGCACTCCGGTTTCGCACTTACCTGATTCAACCATAGAAGCATCTTTGTACACCGATAGAAAATAGGTAGTAAATGCATTTACAATATCGTGCCCATTGTGTAAGATTTCATTGTTGTATTCAAAAGTATTACTACCTCAACCCCTCTTTTTATTTCTAATATAAGCCCATACATTATTTACATCTATCCTTATGTTTTCCTCCGTCTCCCGGATGTACACTTTATACACTGCTGTTACCCCTTTCTTTATCTCTTTCCTAAGATTCTTGTATTACCCTTCATGATACTTTGCGTTGCAATGACCTTTTCCACACTTTTTGTAATGATATAATTTTGACTTTATTTTCCTAATAATGTCACCATTGAACCACACAGGATATTTAGGTACCTTGATGCGTTTCAGTGGTACGCAGTCATTCAAAATATTATATAAAATATCATAAAACGTAGTAGTTAGTGTATTGGCATCCTCAATATCGCATAGATTTACCCAGTTATAGTCTGTTCATTTTCGATATAAAGACTCGGAGTACGCTTTTTTTAAGTTTTATTGAGAATTTACATTTTCTGCTCGAGTTGACACATGGATGATTAATATAGCCATATGCGGTATTAGGAGACAAATTAGGCATATTAGATACCCCGTCCGCCATCTTGGATTCAACATATTTGATTTAACCTTTTTTCAAATGGGAATAGAGGTAAGTAACACATCAAGAGAACCATGATTAAGTACGTAATTTTATATTATGATCCCCTTTCCATTTAAAAAATAAGCGGATTTGATGTTGGTGCGGGGATTCTTGGTGCACTCTTTAGTCCAAGACATAATGGTAATGATATTATTGGTTTAACGTTATGCACTGTCATGAAATTTGGTAGTTCCATGTTTTTTTCCTTTTACGTCGGTACTTTTTGACATACCGTAACTTCGAAAGTAATACAGATATCTTAAAACCGGATTTCACCATTCAATTTTTCAGAAAATTTTACATGAATTTGATATGTCATTTCCATATTCCCATTTGAAAAAAAAGAAAAAACTTTCTATCCACTTTCATCAATTCATTCTCATTGTGATGCGATTAACCTAGAGAGGTAGAAAAATATCGTAAAATAACAAAACAGGAGAAGATAGTAAGGTATGGGCACATAGACTCCTACATACTGCACGTGATTGCATTCAGGGTTTATAATATCTGTAGAAATTATATGGGTGTTTCTCTTTCGACTTTCAAATCACCCTGAATTTTAAAGTGGTGACGTGATCGAAACGGTTCGAGCTATAAATTGAAATTTGTCAAACCAACCGGATGCGTTATTAAAAATCTCTATTGGGTCTTTCATTTAATTGTCGTAGTTATTCACGAAATAATTGGATAGATAGTCAAAAACCATAAAATAGAAGCGTAGATAGGTAGACCTATCAAATACTAGCATGGAGCGGTATAAAGTATCTGAATGTGAGTATCCGTCTGTTTATGGCAGGCAATGAATCGAAAGTCAACAATGAAAATATTCTTATACTTAAATATCTTGGACTCAATTAAAGCTACGAACGTTTAATTTGACAGATATGTTAAATAGCAACTTCCATGGGCGTAACTTTCGGGGGGGGGGGGCAGGATCGAAATTTTTTCATCCCATAACTACTGTATTTGTAAAATTATAAAGTTATATTAATATCAAATCAATTTTAATTAAACTTTTAAAACCATTAATTATTTATTGAAAAATTGACAAACCTAATAGAAATTTTAAACACACAAACTTTTGTTGTCATATTTATTTTAAACTTAGGAGATAAAGAGCATTCTTCTTTCTGGTTGCAAATATTAGTCCTTGGGGGCTTGTTTTAAGGTGGCCTTCCCCACCTGAAAATACTTGTTTCAAATGATACATGTTAGAAATTTTAATATTGAAGGAGTTAAGGTCAAACTGTTTCAACAGTGAATAGATGATGATCATGCACATTCGCTGATGCCAGAATTATTTAATATATAGCAAACTATCCGCATTTAAGTATTCAATTTAATATTCTTGATATTTAAAGTAACATCTAGTTATTCACTTGGGAATTTACAAATACAATTGTTGTTAGAAATAGTAAAGCAGTAATCTGTGTATTTGCTTGATATGAGTATTCTGTGAATGTTCTTGATGTAAATATTCTGTGTATTTTTTTGCGGGATACTTATTCTGTGACCAGCTAGAGAAATGTCGTGTACTGGATGACTGTGTGTGAGATTAAACCTTAATTTACCGTGCGTCCATTTCGATCTTCAGCCGAGAGATCGGGAGAAGCCTTTGCGGGCGGCGCTGATGGAGACGCCAACATTTGCGGTCTGTAATGCCCGCTTATTTTTAAGGACCTATGCAGACATATATATAAATATTGCAAAAAACGAGCACTAACCTGTGTTATAACACGCAAAAGTTATTCTGTAATTCATCCAAGCTTCTGTCCTTATATACACAAATAAATACGCCTTAGAAAAGATGTTAAGAGCCACAGATAATAGAACATTTTAATCATAGTTTTGACCAGTAACGTCCTCCTTAAGTTTATATCCTTGAAAGAGTTTTGTGTCGATGGGGATCATTTGGAGGTTTCGAATGTGCAACACTGTATCAAGATTACGCTGCAGATGAAACCGTTAAAAGTCAATGGTTTTCGTGAGCTTCCTTGCAATCCGAAATCACCGAGCTCGAGTTTTTTTGTTCCTTTGCGACTAAATGAAGACACAGAGCTGTGAATATAGTGGCGAGCAGATGTAAACCAAGAGTGTGTTAATTTCGTAGTGTGCGCAAGAGTGTTATTCTTGGTTACTTGCCGTTACTTGTTTGTGTTATTGCAGTGTGCATGTGTGTTGTGTCAGTGAGACGATTGGAATGCCAGCCGCAAAGTTCACGTTAGAACAAAGAATTTTATGTATGACACTTACGTGAAAACAGACTCGTGTCGAGACGTGTGTAGGCAATTTGTACAGAAATTCCCAGGCGTTTCACCTCCACATAGAGATACGGTTAGACATCTTGTCCTTAAATTACAGGAAATTAGATCGTTAAATTTTAAAACACTTAAGCAAAAACGACGGATTCTAACCGAACCAAAACTCGATAAAATTGGTGCAGCGTTAGAAAGTGTTTCACAGGAGATGGGCGTGTCAAAATCATCAGCACATACATCCACTAAGCTACTAAAATAAAAACCGTACTCTTATAACACAGGTTAGTGCTCGTTTTGCAATATTTATATAAATATCTACATATGTCCATAAAAATAAGCGGGCATTACAGGCCGCAAATGTTGGGATCTCCGTCAGCGCCGCCCGCCACGCTTATTCCGATCTCTCGGCTGAAGATCGAAATGGACGCACGGTACTTATATGTTGGTGTTTCGTTTTTAACATTTGGCGACCGTGACAGGACAGGGAGACTTTGTGTAAGGCAAAGATTGAGACGCCATGGAAAAGATAAGTAAATTAAGAACAGTAACGAGATCGTCATTTACGGGCGTAGCGAATAACATTGAAGCGGCGTGCAATGTTGATTGCCCGGATTTAGTGGAAGTGCAGAGTAATTTCCGTTTGTTGCAAGATAAATTCGGCAAATTGCAGGATCTGGACACACAGTACAGTGATTTGATGATGGACGACGATATCAAAGAAGAGGATTTGATCGTCGAAGCAGAAAATGCAGATAAGTATGCATGTAACTTTTATCGAATCAAGACTATGGTGGAACAGTTATTAAGTAAGCAGGTGTTGAACAATGGTAGTGACGCATTTAGTGACACATCGGTAAACTGCAAACGAAAAATCAAATTACCGGTAGTGGAACTTAAAAAAATTGATGGTAACGTGAAGAACTGGTTACCCTTCTGGAGCCAATTCAAACGAATTGACAAGGCCGAGGGCATTGATGATTGTGATAAATTTCAATACCTTGTACAGTGTCTCTCAAAAGTTTTAGGACAACGACATTTTAAACTAGGCAACCCAATTTACACAAGCCGTTGGTGGGTTGCGTGCAGAGTTAGGCTCAATTTCAGGGTTGCCACATGCACAATAGATATTTATAAAATACGCGAAAGAAATATAAACAAGTATTATTGTATAACATTATTAAAAATATCACTATTATATCGCAAATGACAAAATTCTTTCTGAAAGAAAAAAATAGGTTTTCTAGTATTTCATCGCTGATGAGTCTACAGTAAGGAAAAGAGGTGAGAGGTAACGAAAGGTTACAAAAGAGAGGAGAAAGAGAAAGCGAAAGGAGAAGAGGAAAAGTAGAGGAGAGAAGAAAGATAGGATAGACGAGGAGAGGAGATGTAGTGAGGAGAATGGACAACGATTCGAAGAGAGATGAGGAAAAAAGAACAAAGAAGAGAAAAGAGGAGGAAAACGAGAGGAGAGGAGAGGAGAGGAGGAGACGAGAAGGCGGGAGTGGAGAGTAGAGTAAAGGAGAGAAAAAGAGAAGAACGAAAAAAGAGAGAATAGTGCAGTGGAGTCGGAAATCTAAGACAGGAAAGGAGATGAGAGGAGTGGAAAAGAGTGGGATGGAGATAAGATGCGAGAAAAGTAGGGAAGGCGATATGAGATAAAAGCAGAACGGAAAGAGGGGAGAGAAGAAGGAGAAGGAACTGGAGAGAAGAGGTAGTTGCAGAAAATATCGTCTGAGCGTCAAGAATGGATGCACTGGTCAAATTATCGACATGAAACATTCAATAACATTTTGAAATGTACTGGAGAATATTTTAGATCGGTGCGAAATTCCTTTTGGCTGAGTTCAGAGCAAATTAAAATCTTCCATGTAAGATCTTTGATTTTACCTGCGATTACACCACTAAAAAAATGAATGTAATTTTTAATATTTATAAGAATTATTCAATTTTTCCCCACTTCTCGGTTCGTTGAAATGGAGATTTTGTAATTCAATATTTCCCTCCCCCCATCGTTAATTCCAAACTGAATCATTCCGTTTCACACGGCGTGAACAATGAACACATTTGGATATGTCTAAAACTTACGAAAATTTTCTGCCACCGGAAAGGTTTGAACCTACGACCATCAGATTGACAATCCTGAACTGTAGCCACTACCCTACAAGCTTTAGCTCCTTAAACCAGGTAGAAGAACCACTACACCACGCCTTTACCTTCGAATGAAACAACATTTTTTTTTAAGTATTCCGTCCCTCCAATATTGTGAATGTCGTTTGGTATACGTGTAGTTGAACTTTTACTTTAATTTTGATTTGCTTTCTTGTGGTATAACCGATATCTTCGAGAAATAATTTTCGAAGTGATTAAAAACGAGAATATTGGTAGTTGCGAGTTATTTCTTCTAACTTATTATTGTGATTAGACATTATTAATGGAAAATATCTAGAGGCTTGAACATTACAGGACGATGTTCTTTTCCTGTGATACTGTAACAAACAAAATGCTTGTTTACTGATGCAAGTCTTGTGTCCAGAACAGTCTTATGAAATGTATTTGCTGTTGCGTAAGATAACACGAAATAATTACACCGTGTGCGAACTACCAAATCTGTGCAACGTTATACGTAAACAGGCGGAAAATTTTATTCATAAAATCACTTCACATTTGACAGTGTTAGTCAAGAGAGACTCGTAGGACACTGTGTTAAGGTTCTGGACTAAATCCTTCTAATTTTCCTTCCTCGAAGAATAACAATTTCTAAGGAAGAGCAACAGTGATGATCTTTCTTATTTCTTTTAAATGCTTACACTTTCCTTTAATTGGGTTAAAAATAAATAAGAATATTGCTTGCATTTCTGTCATTGACGTAGACCAGAGAGACAGACAGACAGATATTACAAAATAGTTCAAATAGTGCGAGCGCCATTAAAAAGTCATGATAATTCTATGTTGCGTACTTAGAATTATTCATACAATAAAGAACATGTCTAATTGTGAGTTAAAAAAAAAAACAATAATAAAGAGACATTTTCGCATCACGATTGCAGTTCGAAAAAGTCGGGACAGGGATTGAAAGTAACGTACTGTCCTGACTAAATCGGTGAATCGGACGTCTGGTAGCCTTGCATCAATGATTATAAAACTAAAACCACCCAATATTGCAGCTTGAAGACTTTTGGCCAAGACACAGATTCATTTATACAAGAGCAAAATTGAAATTTTTACACATCCTTGCATTGAACTCAAGTGGGAAAAGGGGTAAAATTAGCATGTCCTGAATTGCCTCACATATAAATAGTTATTTCATTAATATTTGTCAATGTCTTTGAAGCAGTACACAATTATCGTTAGAGTATCATAATCCATGATCTTATATATAAAAATATCCCGTTGAACGTGTGTCAATTAATTTATTTGTTTATTTTTTTTATAAATTCCATATGCAGAACAATGTAGCCACTATATACTGCTATTACAAATAATGTTACCATGCTCTTGTTTAATAGAAGGGATTATTTTTTAAGGAACATCTAGTATGGAGGATCGAACGTGGGACCGCAATGCTTTCAAGAACTCTAACCAATACACTACGCCCTTTGATTTCTTGGAGCTACTGTTCCTAATTATTCTTTCGCCTCAATATTGTAAACGTTATCTGCAAAAAAGAAGTTAAATACTCAGATATAGCTCTGTACTTCTAGAATTACTTTATACACATGCATTTGAAATTTAACTCTGAATTTCTTTCTTCGTATTAGTATATCTAAACTTGCGAATATATTTTATTTGTAACTTTATAACGGTTTCATGAACATCTACAAAATAGTTCCTTATAACTTGGAATATGGTGAATAGATATGAAATGTCTTGAAATTCATTTTCGACCACTAGATTTTGGCAAGGGAATTATGTGTGATCCGTTTCCAGTTATTCATTGCTTAAACAAACGTTTTAAAACTATGCGGAATTTTCATTCTGGGATAAGTTTCTTTACTTGCTACATGTATGCGAACTACACTCTGTCCACTCATCTCTGGAGCAGGTGAACGAAAACAAGTATCTGAGCAGCGATGAACACGTGAGAGGAATGGGATTGCGTGGAGGGAGGAAATCCACTGCAGTTACCAGCCTTCCCAGCAGCGTGCACTGATTCGCTCTGTCCACTCGATCCCCTCTCCCCTCTCTCCACTTCTCTTCCGCTATGCGCGGCTTTGCTCCAGAGATGCTGGGACAGGGTACAGTTAATTGTTTCTCAAAAGGTATCATCTATGTCTGTATGCCACACATTTAATTCTTACTCACATGGAAAGAAAATGTCAATTTGTATTCAGGGGTAGTTTCACAGTTACAAACTATTTTGGCCCTGATGAGAAGTTTAGTGTAAGTAGGCATTTTGTTTATAATTTTGAAATTGAGGTTGTCTAAGGTTGAAATCCTCATATTTAGGGCTTGAACTCGTCACTTAAGACGTTGAAGATCGTCCTCTACTTTGTGCGTGACCTTCTTTATTTTTCTATTCATTATTCATCCTCATTGTCGCGATTAGCCAAAGGTAAAATAAAAAAGTCCTCCTCCGTGGCCTCCGACTGCAGGACGGCATGGATTCGAGTCCGCCTATGCTCACTCTCTAGGTTCTCGGCCTGTGTATGGGACCGGTGGCAACCCATCGTGAAGAAATTGGGGAGCTACGAGTGAGTAGCGTAACCCGGTCTCGGAAATCTCCTATGGGGCATGTTCCTGGGTAAACAAAAAATAATCGATCAGACAATTCGATTATCGAAGGCGATAAAATAACCTCCGGTTGACCAAGTTGCCAATATAAATAAATGGAATACAGATTGTCTTCGAGCTTACATTGTTAAGAAGGAGCGGATACACGTATTACTATCCCAATAATTATTCAATACGGTTTTTTGTTTGTCAGGAATTATCACTTAAACTACTGCATGTTGAGCTGGTGCCTACCTAGCCGCCTCTGATGAAATCTACCATTCTTCAGATTCTCTTTAAAATTCGACTCTGGTCACTTGTAACGTGCTGGGTGCAGACACTGTGCATCGAAGTACAGTGTTTTGCGATAAGAAGCGGCCTTGAATAGCATGAGTGAGTCACTTTGATCGCGAGCAAGCTAGACTACCAAGCTTGTCTGCCTTAGAAAACCAAGTCTTTTTTTCACGGTTTCCGAACGCGATTGCTATTGTAGAAGTATATATTCTCTCAAAAGAGCAAGAAAGGAAATTCGACTAATGTTCTCCCGTCGTTTAAAACCAAATATTATGTATTAAACGAAAAGTTCACGATTGTCAATAAACGGTTTAACCTATCTGAGCATAAGGTGAATGTAAATACTAAATTTAATAGAAATGTTCTCCAAAATTTCTCTTCCACTGTCTACGTAAGGTCAGTACCCAGGGGAGGGGCCATGTGGGCCATGCTTCCCCCTCGAACCCTAAAATATTTAAATGTGAACCTATAAATAAATAAATACGAAAATAACATCGTCGATTTTTGAAATGAGTAAAAATTTCAATTTTGCTCTTGTATAAATGAATCTTTTTCTTGGACAAAAGTCTTCAAGCTGCAATATTGGGTGGTTTTAGTTTTATAATCATTGATGCAAGGCTACCAGACGTCCGATTCACCGATTTAGGCAGGACAGTACGTTACTTTCAATCCCTGTCCCGACTTTTTCGAACTGCAATCGTGATGCGAAAATGTCTCTTTATTATTGTTTTTTTTTTTAAACTCACAATTAGACATGTTCTTTATTGTATGAATAATTCTAAGTACGCAACATAGAATTATCATGACTTTTTAATGGCGCTCGCACTATTTGAACTATTTTGTAATATCTGTCTGTCTGTCTCTCTGGTCTACGTCAATGACAGAAATGCAAGCAATATTCTTATTTATTTTTAACCCAATTAAAGGAAAGTGTAAGCATTTAAAAGAAATAAGAAAGATCATCACTGTTGCTCTTCCTTAGAAATTGTTATTCTTCGAGGAAGAAAAATTAGAAGGATTTAGTCCAGAACCTTAACACAGTGTCCTACGAGTCTCTCTTGACTAACACTGTCAAATGTGAAGTGATTTTATGAATAAAATTTTCCGCCTGTTTACGTATAACGTTGCACAGATTTGGTAGTTCGCACACGGTGTAATTATTTCGTGTTATCTTACGCAATAGCAAATACATTTCATAAGACTGTTCTGGACACAAGACTTGCATCAGTAAACAAGCATTTTGTCTGTTACAGTATCACAGGAAAAGAACATCGTCCTGTAATGTTCAAGCCTCTAGATATTTTCCATTAATAATGTCTAATCACAATAATAAGTTAGAAGAAATAACTCGCAACTACCAATATTCTCGTTTTTAATCACTTCGAAAATTATTTCTCGAAGATATCGGTTATACTACAAGAAAGCAAATCAAAATTAAAGTAAAAGTTCAAGTACACGTATACCAAACGACATTTACAATATTGGAGGGAGGGAATACTTAAAAAAAATGTTGTTTCATTCGAAGGTAAAGGCGTGGTGTAGTGGTTCTTCTACCTGGTTTAAGGAGCTAAAGCTTGTAGGGTAGTGGCTACAGTTCAGGATGGTCAATCTGATGGTCGTAGGTTCAAACCCTTCCGGTGGCAGAAAATTTTCGTAAGTATTAGACATATCCAATTGTGTTCATTGTTCACGCCGTGTGAAACGGAAGGATTTAGTTTGGAATTAACGATGGGGGGAGGGAAATATTGAATTACAAAATCTCCATTTCAACGAACCGAGAAGTGGGGAAAAATTGAATAATTCTTATAAATATTAAAAATTACATTCATTTTTTTAGTGGTGTAATCGCAGGTAAAATCAAAGATCTTACATAGAAGATTTTAATTTGCTCTGAACTCAGCCAAAAGGAATTTCGCACCGATCTAAAATATTCTCCAGTACATTTCAAAATGTTATTGAATGTTTCATGTCGATAATTTGACCAGTGCATCCATTCTTGACGCTCAGACGATATTTTCTGCAACTACCTCTTCTCTCCAGTTCCTTCTCCTTCTTCTCTCCCCTCTTTCCGTTCTGCTTTTATCTCATATCGCCTTCCCTACTTTTCTCGCATCTTATCTCCATCCCACTCTTTTCCACTCCTCTCATCTCCTTTCCTGTCTTAGATTTCCGACTCCACTGCACTATTCTCTCTTTTTTCGTTCTTCTCTTTTTCTCTCCTTTACTCTACTCTCCACTTCCGCCTTCTCGTCTCCTCCTCTGCTCTCCTCTCGTTTTCCTCCTCTTTTCTCTTCTTTGTTCTTTTTTCCTCATCTCTCTTCGAATCGTTGTCCATTCTCCTCACTACATCTCCTCTCCTCGTCTATCCTATCTTTCTTCTCTCCTCTACTTTTCCTCTTCTCCTTTCGCTTTCTCTTTCTCCTCTCTTTTGTAACCTTTCGTTTCCTCTCACCTCTTTTCCTTACTGTAGACTCATCAGCGATGAAATACTAGAAAACCTATTTTTTTCTTTCAGAAAGAATTTTGTCATTTGCGATATAATAGTGATATTTTTAATAATCTTATACAATAATACTTGTTTATATTTCTTTCGCGTATTTTATAAATATCTATTGTGCATGTGGCAACCCTGAAATTGAGCCTAGCTCTGCACGCAACCCACTAACGGCTTGTGTAAATTGGGTTGCCTAGTTTAAAATGTCGTTGTCCTAAAACTTTTGAGAGACACTGTACAGGCTACCGTACAGGGTTCAAAAGCGCGTCAACTTGTAGAAAGTTTTCCCCTCAGTGACGAAAATTATCCCAAGGTCATTGAAGGACTTAAGTCACGTTTCGGCCGTGATGACGTGTTAGTGGAAGTTTATGTTCGTGAACTTTTGAAGTTGGTGTTACACAACTTAAATGGTGACAGTAAGTTGGAACTGGCTGTTCTTTATGACAAAATGGAATCACAGTTACGAGCATTAAGTACATTAGGAGTAACGTCAGACAAGTGTGCTGCAATGTTATACCCTCTTGTTGAGTCATGTTTACCAGAAGAATTTTTGCGAGTGTGGCAGAGAAGTGCTGCAAATTCCACTGATTCTAAATTGGAGAGTCGTCTGGAAGAAATAATGTCTTTCCTGAAGAAAGAAGTGGAAAATGAAGAATATAGCACTTCCTGTAGCTGGGTTTGATCTGAAGAGAAGGAAGGAACGTAGTAGTCGTACTGAATCTATACCCACGACAGCTGAATTGATTAATTGCAAAGGGGATTCTTCGAAGTGTCTATTTTGTGGTGATTCACATGTTTGTGAGGAGTGTGTGAAGGCACGCAGTTGGTCCTTTGCGGAAAAAGCTAAAATGCTTAGGGAAAAGGGGTTGTGTTACAGATGTTTGAAAAAAGGCCACCGTAGTAGAAACTGTAGAGTAAAATTAAAATGCAGGATTTGCAAGGGGCAGCATGTTGAAGTGATGTGCTCTGGTCAAAGGACTAAGCAGGGAACAGACTTTCCAGGGAAGCAGACTAAGTTACAGACGGTTGTTGAAAATTCCTTGACGAATAATGAACATGTTGAAACGTTTCTGCAAACATTAGTTGTAAAAATAAGAGGACAAAGTGCTGAAAAATATGTAAGAGCAATCATTGATACTGGTTCGCAACGATCCTACATTTGTACATCTACAGCAAAGGAAATGAATTATGAGGTTGTAAAAAGGGAAAATGTCACACATGCACTTTTTGGTGGCATTCTTTCTGCACCATATGAACATAATTGCTATCGTGTCAGACTGACTAGCATCAGAGGTGATTATGCTTGCAATTTTGAAGCCATGCATCAGCCTAATATTTGTGACAGTGTAACATCTGTTACTGAAGGTCCTTGGTTAGTAGAGTTGAAACGGATAGGTGTAGAAATTTCCGATAGAGAAAATGATCCAGCGGAAGTTTTAATTGGTGCTGATATAGCTGGTAAAATTTTCACTGGCAAGAAGTTTGCTCTAAAATGTGGATTGGTAGCAATGGAAACACTGCTTGGTTAGATACTAATGGGCAAAGTTACTGCACATGAAAGTCATAGAGTTTCATCCATGATTCCAGCTTCAATGTTCTGTAAGGAAGCCCCGGTTGCAGACTTGTGGAAATTAGATGTTCTTGGTATTACTGATCCTGGAGAAAAGATGTCCAAAATTGAAGCTCAAGAGGCAGTGATGGATTATTTTGAACGAACTCTGACGATTGACGAAGAAGGAAGGTATGAGGTAAAAATGCCATGGGTGGAGGGACATCCACATCTTCGTAGTAATTTAGAAATGTGTAAAAGAAGACTGGATACACTTGTTGAAAAACTGAAGAAAGATGACTGTTATGAAGAATATTGTCAGGTTTTCAATGAGTGGCTAGAAGAAGGCATCGTCGAGAAGGTTTCATCTGAAGAGATAGACATCAAGGGAGACTATTTACCTCATAGACATGTTGTAAAATTGAACAGCGAGACCACCAGGATACGCCCTGTGTTTGATGCTTCTGCAAGAGAAAAGGGGTATCACTCGTTGAACCAGTGTTTAGAGAAAGGCATTAATTTGACTGAAATAATTCCTTCAATTCTGACACGTTTTCGGTTACGCAAATTGGGAGTCGTCTCAGATATAAGAAAGGCTTTTCTACAAATTAGTTTATGTAAAAGCGACCGTGATTTTTTTAGATTTCTTTGGATAGATGAGAAAGCTGACATAAAGGTTTATCGTCACAAGCGAGTTGTTTTTGGTGTAAGTTGTAGCCAATTTTTATTGTGTGCAGTAATTGAACACCATCTGAAGCAAGCTCTGTAAAAATGCAATGAAGAGAGCTGCAGCTATTCCAAGGATATCATTGCACAGCTGTTGCAGAGTTTTTACGTAGATAATTGTGTTACTAGTGTGAACAATGAAGAGGAACTCCACCAGTTTATTGAAGAAGCTAATCATTTGATGGCAGATGCGAAATTTGAACTGAAAGGGTGGGAGTATACCTCACTAGGAAACTTGTCGGAAGATAACAGAATATCTGTATTAGGCTTGGTATGGGAAACAAGAACAGATAATTTGGAATTGAGACCAGAATGTTTCCAAGGAATGAAGTTTCCAGTTGTCTCAAAAAGTGTTATTTTGTCAACTGCCAACAGAATATTTGACCCTATTGGAATTGCCTCTCCATTGACATTGTATCCGAAGATCCTTCTTCAAGAAACATGGTTGAGTTGGGATGAAGAAGTGCCTGAAGAAATGGGAAGAAAATTCAGACAGTGGGTTGAAGAATTACATTATTTGAAAGGGCTTGTATTTCCTAAGTGGATTGCTGAAGGCTCGGAAGATTGGAGATTGCATGGGTTCTGTGATGCTAGTGAAAAGGCATATGCAGCTGTAGTATTATTGAGAACCATTGATAAGGGACAAGTCAAGGTGCAATTAGTACAAGCTAAATCAAGGGTAGCTCCGATAAAGAAGTTAACCATACCCCGCTTGGAATTGATGGCAGCTCTTATTGGAGTGAGATTAGCAGCTTCAGTAACCGAATAATTGGACATTGGGGACATACCAATTAATTTTTGGACAGATTCAACTACAGTTCTTGCATGGATTAGACGCAATGATCCGTGGAACACCTTTGTAGGAAATCGTGTGCGTGAAATAAGAACGATGAGTAAGAGATAATCTTGGAATTATGTACCGGATATTATGAACTGTGCTGATCTTCCTTCGAGAGGGTGTTCAGCCAAACGGTTAATGGAATCAAAATGGTGGGAAGGTCCATTGTGGTTAAGAGAAGCTAAGAGTGAATGGCCTGAACAAAGCTACACATGTCAAGAAGAAATTATTGCCCAAGAGAAGAAGAAGACAATTGTATCTAGTTTAGCCAATATTGAAGAAAGGGATGACTGGTACTATCACAGATTTTCCAGATATGAACAGATTGTTCGACTGATAGGGTGGATCAGAAGATTCATTTTCAATTGTCGTCATGCAAAGAACCATAGGACAGCAGAATTGTCAATAGAAGAAGTAAATGCTGCTGAAAAGGTAGTTATTCGACTTGTACAAAGAGATTCTTATGTCGGTTTGGAAGACAAGAATCTGAAATCTTTGTATCCATTTGAAGAAAAGGAACAAATCATAAGACTGAAAACTAAAATCCTAGAGCTTACGGATAAAGAAACATTTCGGTGTCCGGCTGTCTTGCCAAGCTCACATCCAATTGTGAAGAGCCTTATTTATTCTAAACATATTGAAGCTTGTCATGCAGGTGTACAAGGTCTGATGAGTATTCTTAGAGAACAGTTTTGGATATTGAAAGGCAGAAAAACTATTCGTTCTGTGATGAAGGGTTGTGTGATTTGTCGGAGGCATAATGCTAAAAGAATGGAAGTAATGCCGGTGTCTTTACCTGAACATCGAGTCAGAGATGCAGCAGTATTCGAAATAACAGGAGTGGATCTAGCTGGACCTGTTATACTTCAAAGTGGAGAAAAGGCTTGGATTTGCATATTTACTTGTGCTGTTTATAGAGCTGTACATTTAGAGTTAACTTCTGGCTTATCATCTGGAGATTTTATTCAGTCATTTCGAAGATTCATTGCTCGACGAGGTAGACCGCTAGTAGATTACAGTGACAATGGGACGAACTTTGTAGGCACTGAAAATTTGTTGAGCAAGCTAGAATGGGAAGATGTAGTTGCTTTTGCAACAATCAAGCGCATTGAGTGGAGATTCAATCCACCCACAGCTGCCTGGTGGGGTGGATGGTGGGAGCGTTTGATCAGACTCATGAAGCAACTATTGAGAAAAATTTTAGGGAAAGCTTCACTGACCTATGAGGAATTTATTACGGTGCTATGTGATTGTGAAGCTGTCATGAATGCTCGACCACTAACCTACATATCAGAAGATAATTCAGACCTTGAGTCCTTGACGCCCTCCATGTTTCTACAACAGGTCAGAGAAGTAGGCGTGCCTGACCTCGATGAGATACAGAAGGCAAATCTACATAAACGGTGGAAGTATTGTCAAAAAATTCGTGAGACACTAAGAAGTAGATTTCGCAGTGAATACTTGGATCAGTTAGTGCAGCATTGGAATGCTAAAAGTTCTTGCAGAGGAGTGAAGGTTGGCGAAGTAGTTCTTGTTGGTAATGACAATTCTAAACGTCTGGACTGGCCTTTAGCACGCATTGTGAAGCTGATACCTGGACGTGATGGTGAGGTACGTCTCGTAAGGCTGAGGACTGCAACAGAAATTATGATGAGACCACTACAGCGTGTTTTTCCCTTGGAAATTCAGTCAAGTGAGTTGCCCGAAGTGCCCAAAATGAAGAACCCTGAGGAAAAGACAGTACCTGAAAAGGAAAGTGCTCAGAGTCACCACCACTCGACTGGGAAGAAGAGTGAAGCCTCCACAGAAGCTGGGTTTGTTAGTACAAAACTAATGTTATGAACACTATTGATTGGGTAGAGTCACTAATTGTCTTTGTGTGACTCTAGGTGGGAGAATGTTAGAAATAGTAAAGCAGTAATCTGTGTATTTGCTTGATATGAGTATTCTGTGAATGTTTTTGATGTGAATATTCTGTGTATTTTTTGCGGGATACTTATTCTGTGACCAGCAAGAGAAATATCGTGTACTGGATGACTGTGTGTGAGATTAAACCTTAATTTACTTATATGTTGGTGTTTCGTTTTTAACAATTGTTGTCAATATTCTTTAAACTGTAATCAAGGGACCCAGGTTCGATACCTGGTGGAGGCCCATAGTGATTCGGATCCTACTTTAAACTGTAGGTCCAGTCCCGATTATCCTATTAGTGCATAAAGTGAGGTTAGAACAACAACTTAACAAGATAATTTATACGTCACAAAACATGAAACTTTTGAGATTCGTTGACTTCTTGCTTTCCACTGTGCACGTCCCAGCACTTGAGCCGCAGAGAACTATCGACTTGTATGCAAATTTTCACACGCATATATCTTCCACGGTTTCATGTCATTTCCGGTGGCCGTAAAGAGCAGGACTTCCTCCATGCCGTAAGGACCACACAGTATTTCCAAAGCCCTGAAAACCTGGACAATACCTACTTTATAAATTGGACATTTAACCAAAGTAGTTCTCTTTTCTAAATTTTGTAGTCTTTCTGTGAGAGGGGGCGATAGTTCGCTCTTTTTTCATTTCTGGCATTTTTTAAAGAACAAGAATCAGAGCTCAACCATGTATATACGATGACGTCCAAAGTGTACCTGGGGAGGGGAAGGGGTGATTCTGAATTATTTATCATCATTTTTACCCCTGTATCCTCATTAAATAATAATATTTTTCAAGAAAACTGGTCATGTGCTTTGGCCAGAATTTCAGGCCTTTGAAAACTCTGTGCCATGGTGGGCAATGTATGCAGTGTGAGGTTGTTTGCATGAATTTAGTTTCATCTAGCACAGTATAGATATACTATTTTTTAGCGTGTAAAAAAGTCGTGTTATTTTACAATTTGTTTGCAGCAAGTTTTGTCACTCATGTTGAGCAGTTAATACCTCTAGTGCATAATGATTCTATTATTGCACAAGAAAACTATAAATGAGCCCAGCAACTCATCAATTCCTCCTCTGTAAACGATATTTATTCTTCAAATACAAGCGCAATAGTTTTGCGCTATCTATGTTGAAAAATGATGGTACCCAGCCACGGGAATTCCTTCAGTATTTGGAATCATGTGAGAAGTGGCATCCCAAGAGTATCCGTGAGGTCGTAAACATATAGACCATAATACAATTTCGAAGGTGTTTTTATGCATAGCCTATTTCGATCTTTATATAGCATATAAATCCGATCCGCCATATAGCACATATAGCACACAAGTATGAGTGAAGCTTCTAGTTCTAATGAAGCTTCAGGCCTCCCCGATGGCGCAGTGGTAGCGTCCTCGCCTTGTAATCAAGGGGTCACGGGTTCGATACCCGGTGGAGGTACAAAGTGGTTCGGATCCCACTTTAGACTGTAGGTCCAGTCCCGATTAGCCTTACTGTGCATAAAGTGGACTTAAAACACCAAATGAAAAATCTAATGAAGCTTCAGTCTCCTTTCTTGACGAGTTGCGTCCGAGTAAAATTCATTTATAATTTTGCACCTATTAATATCATTCGTTTGTTAAATATACAAAACAGCAATAAGGCAAAGTATTTAATGCCCAGTAGTTTTGAGTATACGTATATTGGTCCTGAGCCTTCGAGGGCAAGAAAGAATGCTCACAGCACCCTGAACTCACGGAGTTTGTCAATAATGTTTTGAACAATTCATTTTAAATTTGGAAAATGTTTTCGTAAATGCTGTTCCTCACACACAAAAAAGTTCTGGGTTGAGACCCATGATCAGTGTTCTTATATTCATACATTCCTGACAACACATTGAGTTCTGAATTATTTTCTGTCTCTGACCTTTTATGAATGGAATATACCTCTCTTTCACTCAACACCTGATTTTTTTGGAGGGGGGGGGGCGGTCGCCTTCCCTTGCCCCCGCCAAGTTATGCCTATGGCAACTTCTCTCGGCAAAATGTCATAAAATGGTTTGTCTGTTTGTGAGTTTGGGTAAACAATTTGACAACATATACCTGTCGATTGCTCAGAAATAATTGCAAATTGGATTGAAAGAAGTCTTAAGTCTAGTAATATGGGATGATTGATATGTCGATAAAATTGTTTGTCTATCAATGTAAGTTCAACTATGGATATACTACTTTCTGATTAGTACACATAGCATAGAGCATTCGCAGTTACACTGTAAACACCGCTCTAACTTATTTTTACATCTCTACGACGTGACATAAGCATGAAACATGAACTCATGAAGTAAGTGGAGGGATTTTCGCACCTGCATGCTTTACCTAGAATTTCAACCTGAGGTCCATAACGCTATGCTTGATCATTTTTACGTACCCTGCTGTTATCCTCTAATCCACCAGCCCGAATAATGAAGCAAATTTATATGTGAAAATTGAAAACTGTGGGTTAACTTTATTCATGTGTTATAATTATGGACGGAAAATACATAAAATGTGATCTCCATAGTTCGCTTTTATTCATCGTACCTTCATCAACTATTTGTTTCGTTAACGGTAATGTCGAAGTTGCAAAACTCCGTACATAACTGTGGTACAACTTGCTGCACATGGAAGAAAAATAATATTTAAAGTTCTATGTAAATCAAATACACTAACCGTCGGAGTCATGAGCGCCAGGTGCATGAGTATTCTTTCTGAGTATCACTTAATCAATTTCGTCTAATCATCACTCATCCTCATCTTCGCGACTATCCAAAAGTGGCAGAAATGCAAAGTAAAGTTAACCAAATCAATCAATCAACCAATGAAATATACTAACTTAAAGATTACAAAATATATTTACATGTAATTCGTACATAATCAATTTACAATCAATTGATGGAAATATATTTGTTAATTTGCGGTGATTAGAAGGCAGTCAAAAGTTCTACCAATTCTTGACTTTGGTCGTTGAGACATTTCATTAGTATGTTCTTAAAACGTGCTCATTAAAATCTCCGAAAAGAAGATATTTTGATGCACTAAGGAAGATTCAGACCAAACCAGATTTCAGAGGAATAAGCAAACAAGAAACAAGTGTCGTTTGAAACGAACATTAAGAAGCAAGTGCGACCTTCCACACCGGGGCGACGCAATAAGCAGCTCAGTTGCCTGTAGATTGGGTGACTCTCGGAAAGGTTAGTTTTTCTATAGTCTAGTTCCACCGTTCATGTGCAATGAATGCTATTTTGAAGATTGCAAAAAATATCCAGGTGTTGCTTTGGTACGAAACCCTCTGTTGCTTCAAACAACTTGCTTGTCTCCTGTACGTACTTGTTATTTGTATCTTTTGTATGAAATCTTCGTAACATAAATGTCATAGCCAAGAAAAACCTCGGAGCACTTGTAATGGTCGGATTGAGCATTACTATTTTTGGAAATATGTTAATTAATTGCTGGCCAGCTACAAGGTGTAGGGTAAAGTAATATGTTTTTCATGAGTGCACTTTTATGTTATTACTGGATGTAAGTGTATGTGCTCATTGGATTGTGCTTTACTGGCTATTAGATTCCCCTGTTTTTTATCACCCCAGTGGGGGAGATGTTTTTCCAAAGACTGTTAAAGCGGAATTTTCCAACGCTACGGGGTCCACGTAAACGGACGTATCCCGCCGAAAGGACGCACCGAAAACAAAAATTACACTCGCATTAAAAAAAATCATTATGACCTGCCTGCTTTACCCACTGGATCATTCAATTTCTCCGCCATAATGAATTCACAGTGGCCTCCTCCTTAGATATAACACTGACATAGTGGAATCTTGAAGCCAGTATATATGTGAAAAATTGTTTGATTGATTGATTGATTGAGTTGGTGTTTTAAGTCCACTTTATGCCCAGTAAAGCAAAATTGGACTGAACCTACAGTTTAAAGTGTGATCCAACCACTATGTGCCTCTCCACCGGGTATCGAACCTGGGACCCCTTGATTGCAAGGCGACGACGCTACCATTGCGCCTTGGGGGAGCCCATTGTGAAAAAGGCTACACACAGAAAACTAAATGCGTCATATCTATTGATGCACCAAAACGCATCAAGTATATTTATTTATTATTTTATTAAGAATGAGATTCACATTTGATGCAATTAAAGTAAAGTAAAAGTAAAGTGCTCCCCTGTGCACAGCACCACACCATGAAGGCGTATAGGGGGTAACGCCCCACACTTTCTTGATCCGGTCGTGAGTGGGGGTGATGTGATCAGCAACACGCCCCTGACAGCCTTTACCCCCCAGGGTTTCCCCCAGGTACCCATGTTATTCGACGCTGGGGCCGCTTCCATCGTTAGAAAAGTTCCTGGATTTGAACCGGCCAGGGATCGAACCCGGGACCTTTAGCATGGTAGACAGACGCGTTACCGACTGAGCCACCGCGGCCACACCATTTGATGCAATTGGTGAAAATAATTTTTGTTTATCGTAAGAGAAGCCGCAAAGTACATCACATGATGGAAGTGGAGCAAAACTGCGCCTAGTGTCAGAAAGGAGGAAATCGAGTGGGCAGAACGAAGCAGTACACGCTGCTGTGAAGACTGGTAACTGTAATCGGTGTTCCCTCTTCACGCAATGCCATTTCCTCTCACCTATTCATTGGTGACCGTCTAGCGTCACCACTTGCGCAAAGACTTGTTCTCCGCTTGCTGTAAATTGATTAAATGTGTGAGAAGTAAATAATGCATGCAACAATAATACTTACTTCTTTATTACTTACTTATTCCGATCCTCTTCTACCGATTGTTGTAGAGGTTCTGTCACGTCTCACCATCTGTCACGATCTTCTGCCAACTTCCTTCCTTCACTCCACGAGATGTTCCTCCAGCTCAGGATATCCTTCATTCCCTCATTCCATGTCGTAAGTGGTCTTCCTTTCGGTCTCTTTGCACCCAATCCTCCCATTCTTGCTTCCCATACCTGTTTAGGTATTCGATGTTCAGGCATTCTGCTGAGGTGTCCAAACCATCTGAGTTGTGCTTGCTCCACATCCTGATATATTGGTTTTGTATTTAATGTTATTCTGATTGTTTGATTTCTGATTTTGTCCCTTCTGCTCTTTCCCACTGTTCTCCACAAATATTTCATTTCTACTGTTTGTGAGCTTTGTTTTTGTTTTTCATTAATTATCCAGGATTCACTTCCATATATCAATGTTGGTACATAAGTTGATTTGTATACAATCATTTTTGTTTTTAGCTTATTTCCTTTTTCCCTAAAAATCCTTTGTTTATGGCATAATATAGTCTGTTTGTATTCTTTATTCGAGTGTTTAATTCTTCATCTATTTTTCCATTACTATTGATTGTAACCCCTAGATACTTAAAACTTTGTACTTGTTTTAGCTCTGAATCTTCAAGGCTTATTATGCAGGGTTTTTCTATTCTCCCTATCCGTAACACATTTGTTTTTTTTGTTGTTTTTTTTCATATATTTCTTTGACATATTACCATTTATTATTTCCAAATTTCTTTGTAGGTTTGCTTGTGAATTTGCAAACAATACAACATCATCTGCATATAAAATTTCAGATACAGTTACAGTTTTCAGTTTCCAATTTCCTACTTTGAATTTTCTCATCTTTTGTTTTGTTTCTTTCAGAACATCATCCATTAGAATGATAAACAAGTATGGGGATAAAATATCACCTTGTCTTATTCCTGTTGATGTTTTGAATTCCTCTGATCTCTTATTGCCAGTTCTGATATTGCATCTATTTGTTCTGTAGAAACTTTGTATTGCTTCTACTAATTGTTTGTTTACATTGTTTTTCTTTAGGTTTTTCCATAGCTCTTCCCATGGCACCCTATCGAAAGCCTTTTCCAAATCTATAAAGCATAGGTATAATTCTCTATTGTATTCTATAACTTTCTCTATTATTGGCCTTATTGTAAATATGTGATCTTGGACACCTCTACCTGGTCTGAATCCACTTTGTGTCTCCTCTAATTTATCCTCGATTTCTTGTCTTAGTCTAGTTTCCAAAATTCTTGAATAGACTTTGCCAGCCATACTGTGATTTCCGCATTCCCTGTTATCTCCTTTCTTATATATTGGTATAGTATTGATATTTCCCATTCCTTCACTATCTTCTTTTCCTTCCATGCCACATTTATTATTCTGAGCAACAAATCTTCTCCTTCCTCTCCCATATACTTGATCATTTCTGGTGCAATGCCATCATGACCAGCTGCCTTTCCTAGTTTCATTCTACTAATAGCTTTCTTTAACTCTTCCCATGTAATTACTTCTTGTTCTACATCTAGCATATCTGGGTCTTCAGGCCTTCTCTCCTCCTCCTCCTCTTCATTTGGTACGTTTCTTTCGTTTTCACTTAATAATTTTTTGAATTAGTTTTTCCATCTTTTCATTATTTCTTCAGAATTTGTTAATAATTTCTTATTTTCGTCATATATAAATTTTAAAGGGCAATCTTTTTGTTTCTTCATGTTCTTCAAAACTTTGTACAAAAGTGTTTGATTTTCCTTATGATGTTGCTCCATATTTCTTCCAAATTGCTCCCACATTTCTTTCTTTGCCTCTTGAACCACTTTCTTCACTTTATTCCTCTGCTTTCTATATTCTTCAAATGCCTCCAGAGTACCTACTGACAGGTATTTCTTCAATTTTTCTTTCTTATCTTTTACCTCTGCTTCTATTTCTGGATTCCACCAATTTGTTATTTTTTCTTGCTTCCTACTCTAGATGTTCCACATACTTGTTCAGCTGCAAATTTTATTGCCCCCTTTCCATTTCCTCTAAAGTTTTTCTAAGTCCTCTTCTCTTTCTTCTACTTGCTCATTCGCTAGTTCGTCTTTCACTTTCTTTCTAAATTATCCTTGAACATTTTTGTCTTTCAACTTGTATACCTTTATCTTCTCTCTTATATTGTAATTTATCGGTTTCTTCCTTCTATTCATCCTTGATGTCTTACTTTTAACCCCTATGGTCATATCTAATATGAGAAGTTTATGATCAGTGTTTACTTCTGGCCCTCTTTAACTCTTGCATCTCTTATGAACTTTTCCATATCTCTCCGCACAATGTGTAATCTATTATAGATTTTTAATTTCTACTTGGTTCTTCTCTTGTATATTTATGTATGTCTTTATGTATATACATAGTGTTGGTGATAATCAGATCATTTTTTATGCAGAGTTCCAATAGTCTCTCTCCATTGTTATTTATAACTTCTTCTCCATACTTTCCTATTACTTTTCCCCATCGATCAGTTTTATTTCCCACTCTATCATTCATATCTCCTAGGATAATAACTTCTTTATCTATGTCTTCAATAGTTCTTTGTAGTATTTCATAAAACTTATCTTTGTTGTTTGAAGTTTCATTCTCGTTAGGGGCATATACAATCACTAGAGTTAATTCTTTCTGCTCTAAAATGTCTACTGTCATTATTCTCTCATTTATAAATTTCCATCCCTTGACATTTTCCTTTCTATCATTATATATCATACATGCCACTCCTGATCTTGATCTTCTTGTTTTGGTAATCCACTGTAGAATAGAAGAAAGTTTTCATCAAGTTCTTCAATTCCATTACCTTTCTTCTTTGTTTCTGTAACTGCAAGGTATTTCACTTTTGTTTCCTTTATCTCTCTTACTAATTCACATTCTTTCCCATTTATACCCCTTACATTCCATGTTCCAACATTCACTGAGCCATATCCTCGCCAATTCGTCGTCGTGATCTGTCCGGCTTGCTCTCTTGTTCTTTTTTTAATCATTGTAGGTTCAAATGTGCAGGGTATTGGCCTACAGCATTTTAGCCCAGGAGGGGCTGCCTCCTTTCTGCCTCTGTGCTTGCAGTGAGCATAGCTTAGCTGTTCTGCTCTACGTTTTACGGGTAGAGTTAAAGTCTCTCACTCCAACACCCAACCTGGGGGACCAGGATTTTCTTTCCGGGTTTACTCCCTTAGCCTTTGAAGTTCCCCTTCTCCACAAGGCAGTGGTTTCCCTCTTCTCCCAAGAGGGTGGATTGCCTCTTTCGCCATCTCTGCCGTTCCGAAGGTCTCCTTCTCTACCCTGGCAAGGGGCCCTTACAAGGTGCTACCATCCGGACTGATGGACCAAGGTTTTTTATAGAGGTATTACTCCTCTAGGTTCCTCCGCCTCCTCAGCCGTTGAGATGACCATCCATCTTCTTCCGCCTTTGGGGCCGTTGACCGTTAGGTTGCTTCTTAGTCTGGTTCTTTACCCGCTAGCCTGCCCGGCATGGGTGACCCTACCAGTAGCTATGTTACCGCCGGTATAGCCTAGGGGATCATCAGAGCACACAAGCCCCACCACCAACTACAAAGTCCTGCAACCACTAGGAGGGATGCAACAATAATATATTATCATATCATCACTCATCTCCATCTTCGCAATTAGCCGAAACTGGAAGAAAAGCGAACTAAAATAAACTAAATCAATAATTTAATCATAAATAAGTTATATGCACTAAATGTTACAATTACTATTATTTTGATATGTAAAGTTACATTTTAGCTTCCTTGACGAAAATATTGATTTTACCCATGCTTTATGTCGCCCCTCCTTCCTTGGAAAATTTTTAAGCCCCCTATACTTTTTTGAGAATTTTAAACAGTAACCTGTTACGTTTTTTTTAATTATGGAGTTCGTATCTTATGTTTAACATATTCGTGTGTTTTGCTTATAGTAGCTAGTGAATTTTTACTTTTATGGGTATATGAAAATATAAGTGGAATATGATAGAAACAATCCCTTTCTGAATGATCATTGCTTACAATTATTTCAGGAACCTGAAATGCATTTGAACATAATGATACATTTTATATTTCTAGCTTCTGCGACTCCAAATTGTACAGAATCATGTCGTAAGTTTTGTATATATGTTTTGATGTATTTAATTATTAATATTAGATATGTCATTTGTAATTTACATACAACATGTTAATTTAATATAAATATGCTATATTATAACTGCAATGCTACTTAAGGTATTCAATCATTTATTTGATTGTAGTTTCGAGATCACACTTCATAATTTAGGATTAAGTTTACTTTTTGAAATACTAGGTCATTCAAATATGACAGGGACTGATTTTAATTTTACTAAATCCTTTAATATCAAATACATATTTGCACATGTCACCCTTCAAAGTACTCCCCTCCAAAGTCCACAAATCTTTTCCAACGTTCTGGAAGCATCTCAATGCCCTTTTCGTAAAGGTTTTTTTTGGTTGGCTGCGAATCCACTCCTGAACACTGCCGATGACTTCGTCGTTATCCGCAAACAACATTCCTTCAAAGCCTGATTTAACTTTCCAAACAGATAGAAATCAGTTGGGACGAAATCGGGACTGTATGGAGGATGTGGCAGAAGGTACCATTTCAATTTGCTAAGAGTTCCCATAGTTGTTTGCCTGTATGAGGCCGCGCATTGTCTTGAAGGAAGACTACACGCTTTCCACCTCTATCCCGCTTAGATCGTATCTTTTTCTTCACTTCTGCTGTCATGAGTTCTGAGTAATAAGCTCCAGTGACTATTCTGGCATCTGTAAGAAAGTGTACATCTATAACCCCCTGCCAGTCTCTATTCTCCCAAGGACGCACAACAGCTGCGCATGGCAGGTTGTTTAAAAAAAAATCAGTCCGGGTCATTTTTGAATAACCTAATTTCTATGTAACACAATATTTTCGATACGTTTTAGAAATAGTAATTTAAGGAATCAGAAAATTACGTCAGGAAGTACAGTCACGGACACTGCCGGGTTGTAACGATTCATTTAAAGTCAATGTATTTATTACAACCCAGAAGTGTCCGTGACTGAACATACTAAAGTGAAGTAATTCGTAGATAACACAAACATATATTAAATTAAATGGCATGTGACAAGACCAGTTAACATCATAATATCATATTTCATTGTATCCATAAGTATACTAATGTTAGTACGCACTGAGTCCTGATATGTGAATGCTTAATTCATAGCTTGCACAATTTGTACTAGATATCTGTTCACGAGGATTGAAATTTAATTTGATTTAAAAATGCATTTGTGCCTCATTTAAGGGTTATGCTTAACATAAGTACTTCAAGATTTTGTTAATTCTCACAAGGGAGGTTATCTAAGTGTCCCCCTCCGATTTCCATGAAACTTGGCAGGTGTATAGAGGGGCCTAAAGGAAGAAATACATGTTTTTGTGTTTCAGCTAAAAAAACAGTTTTAGGGGGCAACCCCCCCCCCCCCGCTCAAATGTCAAGATGAGGAGAAATTGAAGTGGGGATCTGACCCCGAAACCACGTAAATATGGAATAGGAAGAAACAGGGGAATAGGGTCCATCTATACACATGCCAAAGTTCATGGAATTTGGAGTGGGACACAGGGGTCAGATCCCCACGTCAATTTGTCCTCATCTTCATTTTTGAGGCGGGTTTTGACCCCTAAAACAGTTTTTTAGCCGAGACAAAAAAACACGTATTTCTTCCTTTGGGTCCCTCTATACACCTGCCAAGTTTCATAGAAATCGGAGTGGGACACAGGGGTCAGATCCCCACTTTAATTTGTCCTCATCTTAAGGGGGGTTGCCCCCTAGAACAGTTTTTTAGCCAAAACAAAAAAACACGTATTTCTTCCTTTGGGCCCCTCTATACACCTACAAAGTTTCATGAAAATGGGAGGGAGACACAGGGGTCAAATACCCACTTCAATTTGTCCTCATTTTGACATTTGAGGAAGGTGTGCCCCCTACAACAGTTTTTTTAGCCGAAGCAAAAAAACACGCATGTATTCCTTTGTGCCCCTTTATACACCTGCCAAGTTTCATGGAAATTGGAGTGGGACACAGGGGTCAGATCCCCACTTCAATTTGTCCTCATCTTGACATTTGAGGGGGGGTTGTCCCCTAGAACAGATTTTTAGCCGAGACAAAAAAACAAGTATTTCTTCCTTTGGGTCCCTCTATACACCTGCCAAGTTTCATAGAAATCGGAGTGGGACACAGGGGTCAGATCCCCACTTTAATTTGTCCTCATCTTAAGGGGGGTTGCCCCCTAGAACAGTTTTTTAGCCAAAACAAAAAACCACGTATTTCTTCCTTTGGGCCCCTCTATACACCTGCCAAGTTTCATGGAAATCGGAGAGGGACACTTAGATAACCTCCCTTGTCAGTCATGCGCTAGAAAAGTGTATGTTTGTGGATTCCGGAAAATGACGAAAGCTCTACACTAAGGCAGGTCGGTTTCTTTTATCGAATATTTAGGACTGAAAAACTGGATATTGTGATGAAACGTTTACATAAATAAAATAAACTAAACATTATTTTCCATTTCGGCACACTAGGCCCAAAATTTACAAAAGTAAAATATTTTCTTTCTTTTTTTTAAATTGCATATTTCTTTCAGTCCTAACGAACTTCACCAACCATCTATTTTTCAAATTGGCGGAGAAACTACTTGAAATACAACACGATCACAATTTTTGTGTTTGTTGACTTTTGAAAGTTTGATTTTAACCATCGAATTGTATAACTTTTGAAGAGACACAGAAAAAGTGAAATGGTGTTAAATCCAAAGAACCAACGACTTAAATCAGCCGACATTATCCGGTTAATTGATAAGCACGCACCTCAGCGAAAAATGCACGTAACCAAACCGCACGACCGCTGGATTTCAAATTGAGAAAGGAAATTGTGGAAGCTGCGCGACTACTTTCATCCGAGATATGTAAATACAGAAGACCCAGACGCTCTTCTATCATACAAATACTTTAGAAACAGAGCCAAAAAAAAACCAGTCAGAAACGCAAGATTTAAAGACTATAACGATACCGTAAATATGAACATATAAAATGCTAAAAAATTATGATCTAACCTCAGAAACCAGGGATATTCACCAAATAAAAAGAGTAATGCGTTCTCCTCACATAAATCCAGACTGGTTGCAGTAAATGAGATCTTTGTTAGCCCCAGTGTTCCCGCAGATAAGAATGCAGTGGTGAGTATTGAAACTAACACCTACCTCCAGCAAGCCAACAATGACAATTTTTTTACTCCACTAAGTATGAAAAATCATGAGCAAAATGAAATCAAAAGCGTGCGGTTAGGATGGCATAAAACTAACTGTTCTACAATATAGTATCCCCTTTTCCTTTCAAGATCTTATGTACATTATTAACCGTCTCCTTTCCAAGGGTTGGTTCCCTCAAAAATGTAAAAATTGCAATGTAAAACCTATACCTAATAAATCACAATCCCACAAAAATTAAATATCTCAGACCTTTTACCACTCTATCCACAATGTCCAAAATATTTGAGAAAGTAATTTATGAACAAATACTTCCGCATAATCAAGGTTTCCTACCACACTTCTAATCTGGTTTTAGAAAAATGTAATTTCACTGCGCTGGTGGGTATCGTAGAATCGTAGACAATATAAGTAAAGGGATAATAGATGAAAATAGATGATAATAGATGAAAATAAATTTACTCTTTTTAGTCTCGTTGGAATATTCAAGAACATTCGATTCAATCAATCATGAATTGCTATGGGTCAAACTGAATCACTATGGCATTACGGGAAAGGCAATATATTGTGTGTGTAAATATTTCGGCAAAATAAAACAACGCGCAAAATATCGGAATCCGGAAGTTACATAATCTATATGGTTAGCGGTTAAATACGGTATCCCTAAAGGAAGTATACGAGGTCCACTACTGTATAAGATTTAACTAGTAGATTTCCGCGTAAGTTGAATTTATTTTGAAAAATTGTATCGGAAAACATAAATCTTTGTATAATTTAAAACATTTTCTCGTCGCTAATGTTAGAGATCGCTTTATGCAAGCACTCGTCTTAACCACATTAGACTAGCCCTACAACACACTTTGATATCTCCCAGAACCTAAACTACAAACTTCTAAAACTTTCGGAAATGTTGTATATGTTTCATATTTCAGCTACAAAGAAAATAACATATATCCTCCTATTTGGAGAAAATTTCCTGACTAAACATCAACAACAGAAGTAAATACAAGACATTCACCTTGATGGAAAAAAATCTTAAGAACAGTTCTCTAAAATACTTAACCGATTAGATCTTTTCTCCCAGATCATCGGTCGAACAAGATATCCGCAAGAAACACAATCTAAAAATTCCCAAACATAAAACCGCACAAGACCTTCGTTGTGACAGGGATTAGGGAATGGAACAAACTGCCTTCACCATTGTCTAACATTATTTGCCATGATAACACTGGAGAACCAAATTCAACTATGTTTGGCACAAGGGGGAAAATACTTGATCCTAATAAAACGTTTCACACCGAATTCAAATGTATAATTAGTTTTTCTCCGTCACCCACAGTTCTCTTGTGACCCTCAAGTTAAGTGTGAAATATTTTTACTTATTTTTACGTAGATACATGACACTCTTCAAGTTACTAAAATGTGAGAGTTGTGGATTTCGTTCTGTATTCAGCATCCAGCAAGAATTCTTGTATTCCACTGTCCCTGGCACCTCTTTCCCATGACAGAGATGTCTGGGTGGAAACGCTCCCTATGTTCGTCACTGATGGAACCATTATTGTCAGGTAAGAAATCCAGGTGGGAGTCCAAGAAATGTATTTTGAAGGACATATTACACCCTATATATTTGTTATCGTTCACCCACAATCTCACGGTAGTTCGACCTTTTTTTTTTGATTTGGTGTTTAAAGTCCACTTTATGCACATAAAGCTAATCGGGACTGGACCTACAATTTAAATTGGGATCCGAACCACGTATGCCTCGGTAGTTCGACCTTTACGATTTCCTAAAACGTTTATACACAACGCGTTTAAATGAACATCAAGCTAATATGTCAACTTCGCTAAACAGACCTACGATTTCTTATCCGTTATCCAAGCTCTAATTTACGAACACAAGACAACTACTTCAGTGGGATATGCTGCTTTTAACGAGTTGGTAATCTGCGACCCTTGATTCATCCACCCACTCCTGAAGTCCTGCAAATTTACCTCAGCATCCATACAGGATTTATGAATATATGTGTGGAAAATGTTACCTTATTGTTGCTACAACTATAAATTAATTCTTTGATTGCAGTTAATCTACGTTTAGATATTAAAATATCTAAAGTATAATAAACCTAATAAAAAAGCACCTGTATAATATACAACATGAAAGGAATGTGCTAGTGAAATATAAAACCATAAATATTAATCTAAGTGTAAAATTCAAGTTACCCCAGTACCCAGTTATCCGTGCATTCTCGATTTTTATTTTTATACACAGAAGTATAATTTCAAGACCTGTAGCTCTCGTACAATGTCTCTCAAAAGTCTTAGGACAACGAAAATTTAAACTAGGCAACCCAATTTACGCAAGGCGTTAGTGGGTTGCGTGTAGAGTTAGGCTCAATTTCAGGGTTGCCACATGCACAATAGATATTTATGAAATACGCGAAATAAATAAAAACAAGTATTATTGTATAAAATTATAAAATATCACCATTATATCGCAAATGACAAAATTCTTTCTGAAAAAAAATAAATAGGTTTTCTAGTATTTCATGGCTGATGAGTCTACAGAAAGGAGAAGAGATGAGAAGAAACGAAAGGTGACGAAGGAGAGAATAAAGAGAAAACGACAGAAGGGAAGAAAGAGAAAACGACAGGACAAGAGGAAAAGTAGAGGTGAAAAGAAAGAGAATAAAGACGAGGAGAGGAGAAGTAGTGTGAAGAAAGGAAAAAGATTCGAGGAGAGATGAGGAAAAATTGAGCATAGTAGAGAAGAGGGGAGGAGAACGAGAGGAGAGGAGAGAAGAAGAGGGAAGGAGACGAGAAGATGGTAGTGGAGAGTAGAGTAAAAGAGAGAAAAGAGAAGAAAGAAAAGAAGATGAGAAGAGTGCAGTGGAGTCGGAAATCGAAGACAGGAGAGAAGATAAGAGGAGCGGAGAAGAGTTGGATGGATACAAGATGCGAGAAAAGTAGGAAAAGGCGATATGAGATAAAAGCAGAGGACAAGGAGGGGAAAGAAAAAGGAGAAGAGAAGAACAGAAGGGACTGGACAGGAGAGGAGAGAAGAGGTAGTAGTTGCAGAAAATATCGTCTCGGCGTCAAGAAATGATACATTGATCAAACGATGGACATGAAACATTCAATAACATTTTGAAATGTATTAGAGAATGTATTAGATCGATGCGAAATGGCTTTTGACTGAGTGCACAGCAAGATAAAATCTTCCACGTAAGATCTTTCTTTTATTTTACGTGCGATTATATCACTAAAAGCATGAACGTAATTTTATTATTTATAGGAATTATCCAATTTTTCTCCACTTCTCGATTTGTTGAAATGAAGATTTTGTAATTTAATATTTCCCACCCCCCCATCGTTAATTTCAAACTGAATCATTCCGTTTCACAAGGCGTGGACAATGAACACAATGGGATATGTCTAAAACTTACGAAAATTATCTGCCAACGGAAGGCTTTGAACCTACGATCATCAAGTTGACAATCCTTTACGGTAACCACTACTCTACAAGCTCTCGCTCCTGAGAGCAGGTAGAAGTAGCTTACCATTGTGAAATAAACACGCAACTCTTCTCCTACATGTAATGTGCAAAGAATACTTGTTTGTAACAAAGAAAACGAAGGTACGTGTAGTACGAATCGGCGAAGACATTTAATGGACAATTGCACATGATGAAAACTTTTCAGTCGATATTCGTGAAGGTGTCCTTGCATTGAAATCGAGTGGGAAAATAGATAAAATTTGTATGTCCTGAATTGCCACAAATGTAAATAGTTCTTTCATTAACTGAATTGAGAATTACGACATCATATTCTTCACTGCTAATTCTCTTTAGCTCATGATCTGGCACATGACTCTTTGGCCTAATGCATTTGTTGGTACATAAAATTCAACCATGTTTCGTGTTTTTTTTATACGTGGAATAAGTGTAACTTTTTCGTCACTGCAGTCATTAAAGTCACTCATTTTCCAATTGAAATTGACACATCTCATTCATGTTTCCTTGTCCCAAAAGTTCTAATTTTGTGAAACAATGAATTCACCACAAATAAAAACAATTCTCTTCAACAACGAAACAAACATGGAGGCTTCCGAACACTTTCCTACTCAAAGAATTTGATACGTTTCATCAAGTACATTCGGACCTTATATAAGAACTTTGGTTTTATTCCCCATGTATGTGCTTTTATGCTGATGTTTTGTGAAACTGTGATTGTTTTTCCAAGAATTCGGCATGATGAAACTTCTTTCTCCAGCCCTACAATGGAATGGTACAAAAATCTCGAGCCGGCCATCGTGGCGGAGTGGTTAACACATCGCGCTACGACGACAGGGATCCCGGGTTCGAATCCCGGCATGGCCATGTATGTTTGTGAGTGTCTATTCATCAATTTCATTATGTCATCACTCATCCCCATTTTCGCAAATTGCCAAAAGTGGTACAGAATGCGAGGTAAAATAAAGCAAATCCATCCATCAATCAATCAAACCGTCACTTTTATCCAATCTTGTTCCATGCTACAGAAGGTACATTGTATACTTAAAGCAAGAGGTAGAAAAATTCACATGTCACGAAAATTGAACATTATCAGCATGGAAACGTTGGCATGTTTTGTGATTGCAAAACATTATAAATCAACTGTTGAATGTATATTGTTATTTTAAAATTTCTATTCTTCGTACATTTTTGATTTCAAGTATTTTCTCCACAGGGAAGAATATAAAATTATACCTTAACAGGAGACAATGTCAAGAGAAATGCAGTAAGTCAATAATACGTATATTATTCTGTTTTTTTTCTAATTTACGTTATAATGTATTAAAATGTTAGCAACATAATGTATTGAATGCAAGATTTATTGGGATTTCAGTATATATTTTTTCTAATGTACATTTACTTTATATAGTTCAAACAAAATAGATATATGAATACAGAAATGCAGGGTGTACATTATATTTAGTACCATAATAAAGTTTATCTGAACGTGGGCTTAAATGTATGGATTATAAATGTGATATAAGGCATTATCATAAGACATCTCACTCTCATTGGGATAGATTCACAAGTTTAAACAAAATAATATTGCTTTAAATATTTTTTATAACAGATATTTAAAGTATCCTGCATATGTTATTGATTTTTAAGGTTGTTTTAACAAGTAGAATTAAAATGCAACAATTTTGCATAAATTCGTTTGATATGAGGTTGTTTGTATTATTGTATTGCATGAATATTTGAACAGCTGAAAAACATTGAAATGTTAAAAATTTATAACTTACATCTCATTTATTATTTATTTAATGCATAGTAAAGTGACGGAAACTTCTGGGTGTTAACAACCCTATTGGAAGACATTGAATTAAGTCGTCCATGTCTGATAGCTGAGGCCTTTGTGTATAGACAACCGAACCAACATTGCAATTCTGCGGCTTATATACCAATACGCAGACTGGAAAGAAATGAGAATTTGGGGTAATTGCTACAGTGTTGGTTAGGGTACGCAGAGCTTTCATCAGAGAGACCTAGGCTGAATCCCGACCAAGCGCAATTTTTTTCACATTATCTATCAGTGAAGAAATATGTAATATTGATTTCCATACATCTTGAGGAAAGGACACACATCAAATTTGATCCTTCAATTGTCCTTTCATTCTTCTCTATCACGAGAGAATATAGAAGTTCCCTAGCAAAGCGATGGATATCTTCTCAATGGTCCCGTAGGTATGATTTTCCACTCTTTTTCACCTCTTGAATCTAATGAAAACACAGAGATAGTAAGAACAGAAAACACATCTCGCACCGAAGGTTCCCGGATCGAGTTCTGGATTTTTGGGAAGGTGTTTATTTTTGTGTATCAATTCATCATCTTGATCCAAACAACATTAGTCATCATTGCAGGGATTAACCTAAGAAGGAACCAAAGCGATAAAAATAACAAAAATTTATAAAATGCAAATCACACCTGTCTATGCATGTTATACTGTATATTGAGAATTAGCAACATCAACAGCAGCGATAACAGACTGCAGAGGAAAATTACATTTAGCATATATTGCTAGACCGACAAAAAAAAAAAAAAAAAAACAGAACAATGTGAATGATAGAACGAGTAAGAGTACAATGTTAGGACATAAACTTACGAATTCCTTCGATACCTTGATATTAAAATTTCCTTTCAATGAACCACTTGGAGGAGAGTTTCGCGTTGTCTCGCTTGTATTGTTGGTTATGGTATCAGACTACATTTCATTTCACTACTTCTTGTACATGGGTGATTTGAGGCTTCATATGATTTTTATACAAATTAACTAGCACAGAATAATAAAAAAGTTGTTAGTTTGCAAAAATGTTTTCGCATTGGATACTTGCCTGACAAGATCCCGTGCTTGGCTCTAGTTTTCAGGGGTGTATCTGAACATTTTTGCAACTGAAACTTTATTATTATTCTGTGCTAGTTAATTTGTATAAAATTCGTATGAAGCCTTAAACCACCCATACACAATAAGCAATGAAATCGTGTTATAGGCATAGTCGCGTTATTATAAGAACAAATCAACCATGTATCTGAGGGGCATCAAAACAGTGCCGTGATCTTTCACTATTAAAAGTAAAAAATTTAAAACCAAATCGGAAAGATTTTCCAGTAGATTAACACTGGCACACAGACTGATTCAATTGCATAGCGACCATTAAATAAATTAAAACATCTCACATGTGGTAGTAGTAATTTCTGGTGCCTGTTTATTCATTATTTCGCAACTGGTTTTGGAAGTACGTACTTATCATACGTACCATAATGCTATACAATAACATAACTCGACAGCCCTTGAAGGGTTTAGGCCTATCTCCGGACTGCCAATCTCCCTCCCACAATTCTACCTAGAGGTGTGGAGAGCTTCAAACGGTAATGGAGTGACATGGGTTCATCACGTCGAACCGTCAGCCGTTATAGGAGATTTGTCAGACCATATTCACCGTTAATATGGAATTTTACGTTCTAAAATAGTGATGTGTATGGCATTGTACCTACTGTATTCATATAACACGTAAACGAAACAATGAAATGTAGAGAATAAAATAATAAGTTTATGTTAATCGTCTATTAGAGTTACAAATTTGTTGAGATGTATTATATATAAATAACAATAAGATTACGGCTAAGCGGAAACTTAACTTCGACGGTAACCCCAAACTGTGTGACTATCTTTAAGGTAGGAAGCCAGACAACAGAGATCCTTGTTTCAGCAGCACAGCCTTTAGAGTCTAATTGTAAAAAAGTTTGCCAATAGCCTTGGCGATCAGATGAAGGATCACAGAAGTGATCACACACTTCACAATGTACGATATACCCACCAACACTTAACGCCTTGTGCAATAAGCAGATTCCATCTGTTGAGAGGCCACGCAAGTTTGCAACAAGAAAACCAACAGTTCTCCATTTGAACAAAAGAGCTACAACAGGCAACATATTTTCTTCCTTTTCTTAAGTTAACGGTATTTACCACTCATATTTATGTAATAGTATTTCTAAACGATGCACCAATGAGAATAATGTTACTCTTCAATTCCTCTACACTTTCTGTAGTCCAGGCCACCACATTAATCAAACCATGTGTACATACATAACTATATGCATACATAAATTCATATACGTATATATTAAGAACCATATGTCTGTCATAAAATGTTTAATATGCATAGATATATTGTGTTTTCATTATGTTTAGATATATATTAAAGAAGGTCGTGAGCTCACACTTTGAGAACATTTATTATATAAATATTATATTGCATATTATATTACAATATTTATTATTTTTTAATGAAAATATTAGACTATGTGCCACCATACCCCTAACTAGGAAATAGTGGCAAAAACATGGATCGGAGAACTCTTTGGTAGTTGTGAAGAAAGTGGAGATGAGATTGCAAACATAGTGTTAAATTATGCATCTGAAATTTGAATTAAATGTAACATGATAATATATTGTCTCATTATTTTGGAATGTAAAATTAAAACTTCCGATTGTCTTTCTTTATTTATATAAGAGTGGGCTATAGGTAAACACAACATAATGTTAAATGCCATGTATTGTTATTTAAAACTCCTGTATTAGATTAAACTTATGTCTTTCTTTCTTCCAGATAAGGTTGTCAAGAAATTATGCAAACAAAATTGTAAGTCTTATGCCCATTATATATATTTTTTTAATCATATAACTTGAAAGTTTCACATTCAGTGTAATGCAAATGAATATTTCTTGAAAGATATATATTCCTCTGCTTAATTTAAAATATCCGAAGTTGTATCATATCCATTACGAAAGGTTATTGTCTTCCTTTGTCATCCAGAACTCACATTTTTATCACTTCATAGATCAATCAACCCATCATCCATTTATTTTTCTCAAAGTAACAGGGTTGCGTGTAGATTTAAGCTGAATTTCAGCATTGCCACATACAGAAAATAAATTTGAAAAATGTAATAAAGGAATAAGAAAAGGCATTACGTATTTAAAAATAAAAAGTATTCAGTATTACATCGCAAACGACAAAATACTTTATGCAAAAAGTAGAGTTCCCGTACTGAAAGGATTAAATCGATTTGTTACTATTGATCGCTGATGAATGTACACAAAAGAAAGTAAAAGAAGATGGAAAATAGAGGAGAGGAGAAGAAAGGAGATGAGATGAGGCGAAAGAAGATAAAGAAAAAGAAAAAGAGGAGGGATGAAAGGAGAGAATAGACGAGGAGAGGAGAAGAAATTAGAAGAAATGAAAAGGCATACCAGGGGGAGAGGAGGATGAGGGAGACGAGAGGAGAAGATAAAGACGAGACGAGAGGAGAGGAAATGAGGAGACAAGAAGAGAGGAGTGGAGAGTAGAGTAAAAGAGAAGAAAAGATAATAGAAGAGGAGAGGGGAGAAGAACGTTGTGGAGTCGGCAATCGAGGACAGAAGAGAAGATAAGAAACATGAAGAAGAATGATTTGGGAAGAAGATGAGAGAACAGGAGAGATTTGATATAGGATCACAGGAGAGAAGTAACAGAGGAGAGAGCAAATAGAGGAGAGCAGAATGTAGAGGAGAGGAGATGAAAAGAATATAAGGAGAAGGAGGCGAGAGGAGAGAAGATTTAGTTCGTTAAAATATTGTCTGAGTTTCAAGAATTGATGCAATGATCAGATTCTCAACATGAAACATTCAATAACGTTTTTAATAGCATATTATTGGCGCGAAATGCCTTTTAGTTGAGTACAGAGCAAGATAAGACGTATACATCCCTCGAGTTTTGGGATCGAACCTAGGCTATGGCTTGGGGTAAAACCCCTGAGAACAACGGTAACACGTAAAGAAGCAAAGGGGCTCGCTCCTGTGAAATGAGGAGATCACTTATTAAACATTTGCGTTTAACACTTCGATTGATTGGTCTGGCAGGGTCGTGACCATAATAGATAGGGGATGAAGATCATTCGTTTACCTCTGGTGTCTTGTAACGTTGATGGTCTCGTTGATTGAGTAGACAAGGCACGGTCTTGAATTAAATTTCTTTCGTTAGGCAACTATCGCAGTAACTCCTTACGTAACAATTGATAATCAGACAATAATTCGGAGGCAACGACTGTTAACACGATAACTTTCTGATTACAACTTCGGCGAGAAATGTTCTCTCGAACTATTTATGCGAGATTCGAATTTCCGATCGTTAGAGCCGTTGGCGAGTCCGCGTCTGCCGTTAACGATGCTTTTAGCATATAGCTGAGTTTACTTATTTTTCGTACGATTTTCGGTAGATTCGCGTGTCAGCGGAGTTTTCAAGATCCGCTGAAGATCACTGGTGTAATATGCTTTTAAGAAGCTACCTCCAGCGCTTCCGCCGGACTCCTTGGTGAAGTGATTAGGCTATCGAGTTATGACGCCAGGGGTCCCGGGTTCGAGTCACACCTTCGGCCTTATACGAAGATCTTTGGCGTGAAATTTCCGATTTTACCTACTATTACACCACTAATATTACCCTCACATCCTCTATACGCCTTCATGGTGTCAGGGGAGCACTTTACTTTTTTTTTTACACCACTAAACACATGAATATAATGTTGACATTTATAACAAGTTCCCAACCTTTCAACACCTCCGCCAAGGCCTCAGTTAGTTGAAATGGAGATTTTATTCTTTGGTATTTCATCGTTAATGACAAACAAAATCATTCCATTTCACACGACGTGGAAAATGAACAAAATGGGATATGACTAAAACTTACGAAATTTTTCTTCCCCTGGAGGGGTTTGAACCTACCACCGCTAGGTTGACGATCATTAACGGGAGGTAGCCACTTTTTTTTTTTTTTTTTTTTTTTTTTAAGGAATACCCCTACACGGTGATATCCCTCGTCATTCACACATTTTCAACTTTTACACTTTTCACAGTATTCTCAGTTTTTCACGTTTTTTGCACAAACACAAATACCCATGCCTTACCCGGGACTCAAACCCGGAACCCCTGGCTTTGTAGCGCGCTCTGCTAACCACTCCGCCACGGAGGTCGACTCACTAGGTTGACGATCATTAACGGTAGGTAGCCACTACCCTACGAGCTTCCGATGCTTTCGTTAATCCATAAAAGAGACAGAAGGAGCTGACCAACGTGAAGTGTAGATACAACTAATCTGCTACATGCATTGTATAAATAATACTTGGTTGTAACAAAGGAAACGAAGGTAGTACGAATCTATGTAAACATTTAATGGAGATTTATACATGGTGGAAATTCCATGTTTGCGCCATATTTAACTCGAGTGAATAAAGGCTAGAAATGAGTATGTACTGAATTACCACAAATATACGTAAATTCTTTAATCATTATTTTTGTCAATATCTTTGAATCCGTATAAAATTAGCATCAGAATACCATACCACACAATCTTCTAACCTTAATTTTCCAAATGAAAAATGTCCCTTCGGACGTTCATATATTTGTATTTTTTTTAAAGGAAATTCCAGATACATAACACTGTAGGCATTTTCCACTGCTATGATAATGTCGTGACGTTCTTGTTTTAAAAAAAAAAGTTTAAAAAGGAACAATTCGTAGAGATAATCGAATCTGGGAATTCTTGTATTCTGGCCAAAGGAAGATTTAAGAGAAATAAGGAAGAGAGGTAAAAGTTGAAAGGGAAAGAGGATTACAGGAAAAAGAAGGAAGATGTAAAGAAGATAAAGAAAATAGAAAAATAAAAAAGAGAGGAAAGAAACGTAAGGAAATAATTAATTGAGAGACGGGGCAAAATGGAAGGTAGGATGAGAAATAGAGTGATTAGAATGAAATTTTGAAAAAAAAAATACAAGAAAGACGAAGGAAAGAAGCGAGTCAAAGACATTTTAAGCTGCTATTATATATAATGACTTAAAAGCTTTAGTGGAATATTCACTCTAAGGTAACTTTCTTTTCTTCATGCATAGGTATATAGGAATTAGTGTATTCTTTTCGTCGAAGTATCTTCACGTGTCAGCCATGTAAATTTTAATTCACATGAAGGAAAATTATGTTATTAACATGAATTCCTACAACAGTTTCATAGTTTCAAAACATTTTGATGTTGTTGAGAACATTTGTGTATAATTTTGAAAATTGAGGCCCAAGGTTGAAACCTTTCTTTGTGGGGATGGATTTTGCTACCTAAGATGTTGAAGACCCATCCTGTGCTCCTTGTGTGGGTTCCTTCATAAATTTCATCCTCATCGTAGCAAGGTGTAAAAAAAGAAAAAAAACGAGCATGAAGAACAACACGTTTTACACGGATCAGCTGAGACCACTATGCTATCATCTCAACAGGCATCTTAAATGTTATACCATAAAACACGTATTACTAACTGGATACTTATTCAGTAAGCTTTTCGTTTGTCAGGAAATTTTACTAAAACGTTTTAATGTTGAGCTAGTGACTACCTTCCCCGCCTCTGATGAAATCTTTCATTCTTCACCTTCTATTAAATATTCGTTTCTTGTCACTTTTCGTGAGTATCCGTTATCGCACAACACGATTTCAACTTCTTGTTCTGACGTCAGAAGCGGAATGCGTACGTTCTTATGCTAGGTCTGTTAGGTTTGGTTCTCTTAGCATAAATACACTAAAAATGTATTATGCTAAGAGAAATAAACCTGACAAGTCTAACCTAACAACTTAGGCATTTAGCCTAACAATGAAAACATTATGCAGTGACGTCAGAACGTAATAATGGAATCGCGTTGTGCGATAACCGAGAATCATTTTTCGCCATTGCTTGCTCTGCTAGGTGTAGTTCTGTTTGTCGACGCATGGTGTTTTGAGATAAGAAACGGACATGAATTGCGTGACTCACGTCAAAACGCATGTAAGCCAGGCTTTCAAATCTGGCTGCTCTTGAAGACCAAGGCATGTTGTTCACTTGTTTCTATATGCGAGTGCTATCATATAAATACACATTCTCTCAATCGAGCAAGAAAGAAAATTCGACCCGTGTTCTACTGTAGTTTAAAATCAAGCATTGACAAAAGTTCGCGATTGCCAATAACCCGATTAACCTACCTGAGCACAAAGTGGACAAAAATAAATTTACAAAACGATTTTAAAACTATTCTCCAAAACTTCACGAATGTTTCCTCGCTTTCTTCCACTGCCTACGTGAATGCCAGAAAATCACTATTTCGTAATAATCATTTTGTTATATTTGTTGTTTTAACTATATTAAAATAATGTATATGAACTGAAAAGAAATAAGGAAAAGAGGAACAACTGGCCTTAGGAATTGTGGTACTTCAACGAAAAAAAATAAACGATTCCATCCGGCACCTTAACACATAGCCCTATCGGGCAAACGGGATGTAGTTTTTTGAATCCTATTTTATTTCCTTGTTAATGGATTTACACATTTTTTTGTCGCACACGGTACAATTATTTTGTATATTTTCTTACGTAACAATAAATATGCATTTCACAAGATTCATTTGGATACGAGTTTTTTTTTTCAGTGCACTAGCATTCCGTCGATTGCAGTATCGCAGAAATCTGCAAATCTTCATTAAATGTTTACATTGATTCGTATTATCTTCGTTTCCTTTGTAACAACCAAGTGTTAATTATACAATGCATGTAGGAGGTCAGTTGTATTGTATCTACACTTCACGCTGGTCAGCTCCTGTCTCTTTCAAGCATTAACGAAAGCATCGGAAGCTCATAGGGTAGAGGCTGGTTACCTACCGTTTAGGATCGTCAACCTAGTGGTCGGAGATTCAAACCCCTCCAGTGGAAGAAACTTTTCGTAAGTTTTAGTCATATCCCATTGTGTTCATTAACGATGAAATACCAAACACTAAAGTATCCATTTCAACGAAGTGAAAAAAGGTAAAATATTGAAAATCTCAGGCGGAAGATCTAATCTTTTTCTGAACTGAATTAAAATTCATTTCGCTCCGAGAACATATTAGATTGTAATTTTAGAATGTTATTGAATTCTAATGTTGGTAATCTGATCATTGCATCAATTCTTGACGCTCAAACAATATTTTCTCGAACATTTCTCCTTCTCTCTCGCGTAATTCCCCTTCTATCCTTTTCATCTCCTCTTTATATTCCTCTCCTATATTTCTTCTCTCCTCTGTTCCTGCCTCATTTTTTCTGTTCTCTCCTCTTGTCCCCATATCATTCATCTCCACTTCTCTTCTCTTCTATTCTGTCTTCGATTTCCGACTCCACAGCGTTCATCTCCGCTCATCTTCGCTTTCTCTTTTCATATCGTTTACTCTACACTCTACGCCTCTCTTCTAGTCTCCTGTATTTTCTTTCCTCTCATCTCCTTATACTTTTAATTCTTCTCTCTTCTCTTCTTTTCTCCATCTTCCTCCTCATCCCCGTACATGCCCTTTCCTTTCGTATCCTCTTCTCTTCTATTCTCTCGTTTATTCCCTCCTCTTCGCTTCTTTTCCTTGTTTTGCCTCCTCTTCTCTCTTTTACATTCTTCTCTTACTTCATTTTGTCTAGACTCGTCACCGATCAAATAGTAATAAACTGATTTAATCCTATTACTACGGGAACTCTACTTGTCTCATAAATATTTTGTCATTTGTAATTTAATACTGACTTTCTTATATTTTTGAGTAGGTAACGCCTTTTGTTATTCCATCCGTATATTTCAAAATATATTTTCTGTATTTAAAAGCCCTGAAAATGAGACTAACTCTGCACGCAACCCACCAACGACTTGCGTAAGTTGGACTGCCTAGTATAAAATGTCTCTGTCCTAAGACTTTTGAGAGACGCTGTACAACCTTGCCACAAAGACATTCGCTCTTCAAATATGCCACATGCACACAACATACAACACTAAACACTCGAGGCAAGAGGGTGTAATTCACCCCTCGCCACTTTTTGCCCGCGCGCCTATACCTCTTAATGCTAATAAAGCCTTGTCGAACAAGAGAAGGTGAACTATCCTTTCAACCTCCCCCCTTAATTTTGGCACCCTGTTCATCGGCAGTAGTGCCGCTTAAAACCATTCACAAGTCCTAACACAACGCAACAAAGGCAAGGAAGACGCCGCAGTAAACCTGGTCTCTACACTTCGGTGAGGCGTGACACATACAGGGTGTTTCTCAAGCCTTTTGTAGTGATCGGTGAGGGAGAAGTTATTCCCAAAATAGGCCGAAATTCCAACACTCGAGGCGTACAAACTGGCCACAACATTTGAATCATTGGAAGCGAAAATACATGTTTTGAATGAGGGAAATAGTTTTTCTGTTGTCGTTTTCTTATTACTTTAGTATGTGCGTGTTTACGAGTAATTGTTCTTCGAACACCTGTAATTTGACTGAAACACAAGAAGGTTTTTAAAGTTAGTTGGACCTATCTTTTCTGCTGCACAACCGTGGTGGTTATTAGGAGAATCTGCTGCAAATCGGTTAGATGTCATACGTAGAGGCATGCATATTTCGTTTTTGACAAAAACACGAAATATGAAATAACACAATGTAATGTTAATTTTTCATGTTTCGGAAAGGTGTGAGTTTTTTTGTCAGGAAATGATGCGAAATTATCTGGAAAATGGGAAAAATACTCTTAAAAATTAAGTTAAGTGCTTATTTACTTTCACGACACTGAAGTTTTGAATTATCCTGCTAGTTATGCAATTCACTGAAAATTTATTAATTTTTCTGTAAATATTTGAGAAACAAAAATGGACCCTTTATACAGGAATAAATATAATACTCAGGGAACTACGTAAATGTACTATTAGAAGGTATATGTTTATTTTGTGTAATACAGGTAAGTGCAGTTATTAAATCAAATTTAGGTTTATATTCAGAATTTTCAAACCAAAATCTCATTTTTACATACCGATGTTGATCCGATATTTCGCTGCTGTAACGCCGAAATTTTACTTTATTTACAGCTTTTGCAAACAATATTGAAGTTTTTGTACTGACATTTTGCTTTTTTATTAACCAAAAATATGTGCCTCTAGTCATAGGTAATGCGGGAGTGCATACACCAGAAATTTCAAACCCGTTCGCTGACCATTTTATTCAAAATATCTACGTGAAATTTTAAAATGATCGTTTTGTGCAAGAAAGAAGAAACAAAATGTTGATACTACAAATAAGAATTCTAAGACTTTTGATTTTCAATCAGCTATTGTGCGTACGTTTTCTTCATTTATAAAATATCTTCATCCATATTCAAGTAAGGTTTTGTGTTATATCTCTTATTAGTATGATCCAAACTACCTAGGTAATTATATCAGTATGACAAATTTTTCAAACTACGTTGTCAGAAGCCAACATATAATGAAATTTTTTGGTACGAAGTAGGCTATATTTTAACATGATTATACAAAACCATATTAAGAAAATTATCAGGTATTTTAAATCAAGATTCACTCACATACTTTAAACATCTATGTAGGAGGGAAAATGATCACAATAAGTATTCTTCTGCTCATCACACATGCGATGAATCTAGAATCAACAATGATGTTTATTGCCATTCACCATTATGCAGTTTTTCAGAAGGGTTTCCTCCTGAAGTTCCTTTTGGCAGTGATTAGGTAATAGAAGTCTCTTCGGACTAACAAACTTCATACATATGTATGAAGATGTACGAAATTACATTTGATGTGATACTTTTTCTTTAGGTTCATCTCAACCTGATAAGCATAAGTGCAAGCAAGACTGCAGTAAGTTCTCAATTGTTTCATCTTTCTTTTCATGTGCAAGCATTTATAAAATAATATATTTATATTGTAAGTCAACTTGCATATACCTTATGTATGTATGTATGTATGTTTGTATGTATGTATGGGTGTGTGTACTATGTAAATGCATATTGATAATCATACATTATAATCTTGGTGTGTCCTAACCCACTCAGAATAAAATATTGTTTTGATACTCCTATTTTTGCATAAATGCTAATAGTTTTTGTCTATATTCACATAATCATCCAAAGTGAACATATATAACGTGGTTTATTTTCCATCGCTTTTCTGCCACTTTGGTTAATCTCGAAGATGAGATGAGTGATTAAGAGGATTGAGGATAAGCTACATACCACTACTAGGAAACTGACAACTCAGTCGTGTCTTAAAGATTCTGTTATATATATTTTCAATATGTAATTGCAGACCAAACAATGTAGCAAAATACCAGTAGAATATGGAATTCTCGCAACCTTTTAAAAAAATCGAATTTTCGCAACATTTTGTAGCTCATTGACTGATTCTTGTCAAATGTAATACATGATCAGTCGTCTAAGGTATCTACTTGAATCTCTAAATTTCCTGGAAATATCGTTGTCACTCTTCAGGTATTTTACCCTAGTGTAGTCTTAATACTTTCCTACGACACACTATGTCATGGGATTTTCGTAGAGATAGACTTATATAATCCATTTCGTGATCTCCAGAAAAGTAATCAACACAAATATAATGACAATTCGAATCTTCAACAAGATAGAATCATTGCATAGTGATAACGTTGTCTCATAAACAAGGAGTCTCAGGTTTGATACCCGATGGAGGGATGATGACCAGTGGTTTTTATCCCACTTTAAACTATAGATGCAGTCCCGATTAACCTAGTCATAAAGTGTACTTACCAGTAAATCAACAACAAGAAAAGGTAGAAAAAATAGTTTTTTTGTCCAGCATTTTGTTACGGGTGGACAAAAATCTTCTCGCATACAAAATTTAAGAATACTCCAAGGTATTGAGATTCATGGTTGTGACTCCAGCTCCGCAAACCCGTCGGTTGAACAACAGATAAAGAGAGTTGATGGCGGAAATGTTATGAAGCATCGAAGGGAATTAAATTAAGCTGGTCTACCTCACTAAGTAACGTACACGAGATCTGTTTTCGAAGATGATCCATTCAAAGGGGTGAAACCTTTCACTTTATACATATAAAACGTTAAAATACTGACAAAGGCAGAATTTATTGTATAAGAAATATATACACTAAAACGTAACGTTTCTACCCTCTAACAGGGTCTTCTTCAGACGAATTAGAATGATGAATATTACAAAACATCATCTTATATATACACACTCCCAGACAGGGTCAATACACAGAACAACATGGAGATCCCAGTTCTTATCTTAGAACATTTCCTGTCAGGAATTCCTGAGTGTGGAATCTATGGCAGGTAATTGACATTACCTGACAGGTGATCGACAGGTATCTGGTGAGAGTCTGTGCCTTATCAATTCCTGCCCTAATGGATCTGAACAGAATCCATATCTCCTGGAGTCCTTCTCTTCTCTCTTCTTTCGTCGATATTCTTCCATCTTCTTTCCTCCTTCCTTTCTCTCATTCTTTCCACACTTTCTAACACTCCTCTCCATTCTTTGTTGATTTTCATCCCCTATTCCAGTTCATTGTTTCTTTTTCTGCTTTTTTGCTCTATTTAATTGGCCTCTATCTACTTTCTCATTATTCATCTCCTCCTAGCCTTTATCATTCTATGTCGTGTCCTGTTTCTTATGTGTGCTTGAATATAGCATTTTCTCCATCTTTAATATTACGTCATCCTTATGTTGACGTAACCTGTCTTTCAGTCTCTTTTTTGTTTCCCTTATTTACACACAATCACATTCCTTGCACTGAACCTCATATACAATCCCCTCCTGTTCCTCCCCTCTGTTTTCTTCCTTCATCTTCTTCGCTATCCTCAAAATGCTGCAGCCTCCCTTTCTGTATGTTCTTATGCCCGCTTTTCTATGCACTTTGCTTATCGTTTCTGTGGATTTCCCCATACTCCTTATACCAAACCACCTCTATTTTCCTTCTCTTTCTCCTCTCCTGTTGCTTTATCTACATTCTTTCTTCTTCTTCTTCTGTTTACGTCAAGCCTGTCTTCCCTTTAGTACCCATTCTGTTCTAGCTGCTCCCATAGGCTCTCTTATTTTGCTCTCTTTTTCTTCTACTTTCGTGCAGATTTTCTTCATTCTGTATTTCATATTCTTTATAAAATTTATTTTTGTCACTTCCCTCACATCACTTCTTTTGTGACAGAAGACTCCTGCTGCACACTTTTTCTGATGTCAAGTTGTGTCAATCTTCTTTCCTCTTTCCCTTTTCATCATTATATCTAGGAAACGTATATTCTCTTCCTATTCTATTTCAAGCTCAAGTAACATCCCTCTTCCTTCATCTTCTATATATTTGACAAATATGTCCAACTGCCTCCTTGTTCCACTCCATATGCCGCAACAATCGTCCACATATCTGTAGAACAGAATTATTTTGTCCCCTTCTTTTTCGATCACCTTCTTTTCCCACTCGTTCATTACCAATTCTGCTAACACTGGGCTTAAACAAGAGCGTATATTTAGGCCTTCACTCATTTTCATTATTCTATCCCCCACTTTGCAGTAACCATTATCTCAAACAATTTGTAGAGCTTTCGCAACACGTTCACCGTCCCATTCTCCTATTTCTTGTCCCATCCTCTTCCTAAAAATTTCCACTATGTGTCCCCCCTTGATGCTGGGGAACATGCTTTTTACATCTAAGCTAAACGTTGTCGTCTTGTCCCGACTCACCTCCAGTCCTTTTATAAGTTCCACAACCTGCTCACTTTTCCTCTCTACTCTGCTTTCTTGCTCTTTTACTAACACTCCAATTATATTCTTTAAATTCTTCTCCAAGGATTCCAAAACATTGTTCCTGCAATCTATTACTGGTCTCAATTTTATCTTCTCTTCGTGTATCTTGGGAAAGCCTTTCAAATTTGGTAGTCTTCCTGCCTCCGTTATGTACTTTCTAAATCTTCTCCTTCCACAGTCTTTTATGATCTTCTCTTTAATATATTGTTCCTCTTCTGATCTACAAATCTACTCATGGCTGTCCTCTTTTAGATCTTCATACTTTCTCTCTTACCGTTCTTATTCCATAACTACAACGGCTCTTCCCTTATTTGCCTTCTCCACCACAATATAATTTCTTACCTTGATTTTCTTCATGCCGTCCCTTTCTTTCTGACATAAATTATCTAATATTCTCTGCTTTTCCATTTCTTTCTTCAATATATTGTAGCTGCCATCTTCATATTAAACGTGTCCCTTTTGGCATCTTCTTTTATCTGGAACACTCCTTCCTCGATGTCACATAACTTCAGTGAGACGGAGCGGAGATACTCCCAGGTAGAGAGAGAAGCTCTAGCCATAGTTCACGGAATCAAGTGATTTCACAAATTTTTACTCGGATCCAAGTTCGAGATTGTTACAGACGCACGTGGTGTAAAGTTTATATTTTCTCCGGATCGAGCCATTTCAAAACATTCATCGAATAGATTGATGAGATGGGCTCTACTTTTATCTTCATGCCGATATAATATAATTCATTCCAGCAAGGTAGAAGTAGCTGACATGCTAAGCAGGTTGCCTACGCAAACACGTGACACAATACCAGCTGGAGAAGAAGAAGAACTACATGCATATTTCGGGTCCATTGAAGACGCTGTAGTTCCTCTTTCACGAGACTCAATACAGAACGCTACTTCAGAAGACCCACTGCTCTCATTAGTTGTGTCCTGTGTAGTAAATGGTTGGCCAGACCAACTCGACACGTCTACCGAACGGAAGAAGCTCGCACCTTTCTTCGAAAGAAGAGCTCACCTCACGTACGAGCAGGGAATGTTCATGTGGTCGGGTAGACTTATCATTCCCACAGTTAAAAGGAATGACATTCCTAGAGCTTTACACGATGGACACATAGGTTCAATTCGTATGAAAGAGTTGTGTCTATCCAGATTTTGGTGGCCAGGCATGTCAGAAGAGATTACGGATTTTGTAACAAGCTGCAATACATGCCGAGCTAATGCTCCTAAGGTCCGCAACGGACCCGATTCTTCATGGCCTCTCGCTTCATACGTGAACGAGAGATGGCATATAGACCACTTTTTCTTTGCAGGACGTAAGTTCCTACTGATAGTAGACGCCTTCAGCAAGTGGACAGAAGTATGGCCTGTACACACATTGGACACAAAGGAAACGATCCGCTGGCTTATGCAATCTTGCGCCACGCTAGGGATACCATATACTATCGTATCCGACAACGGCCCAACGTTCACTTCTCTCGAATTTCGTAACTTCTGTCTTAAGAATGGCATCAAACATGTTACTTCACCGCCTTATCACAGCCCTAGCAACGGCTTAGCCGAACGATACGTTCGAACTGTCAAAACCGCTCTTTTCAAGCTTATAACTGACAAACACAATCTGAGCACGCTTGAACTTGATATGGGGATCGCCAACCTTCTTTTCATCCTTCGGAACACGCGACTGGGTGGAAAAGGAAGCCTACCAGCACTTTCGGTCTTGAAACACCGACCCAGATTTTGGTGGGAACCAAACAATCTGCCTCTGTCGAGGAAGTCAGCAAAGTTTCGGAACGACTCTTCGTCGAAATATGGTACCTTCGCCATCAACTCAGCAGTTTGGGTTGAATCCACTAAACACGCTACTCCGAATTACATTCCAGGAGTTGTTATTCGTCATATTGGGGATAACATCCTCTACGAAATCATGCTAGAAGATGGAATCAAACGAGTGGTACATCCCAGGTGGTTGAAGAGACGTGTTTCACGTGACACTGCAGATGACGACGACTTCAACGTTACAATAGCAAATAGAAATTCAGCCAACCCCGGTGGAACAGTACCAAAACATACCGGATACCCAGGACCAGGTCCTAGCACACCTTACTCATCTCCGAGAAGGTCTACCAGGATTCGCCGCCCACCAGATCGATACGGTCATCAGCATACCTGATTTTTTTAATGGTACACCTGGAGGGATGATACGGTACAGGTATTAAGCGTATGGATACAAGGTATGGTCTTCACGGTCAGAAGAAGAGGAATCATAAGCAGATGTATTCTGTGTAATGCTTGAGTAGTGGTGTTTGTGGTGGGATAAACCCGAGAAAGTATGAACTCTCCTCAAGCAGGTTTGGCTATACTTAAAACTAGCTCAACATGGCCATATGAGTTTTTTGTTCAAGTGTGGAACCCCGTTTAATCCAAGATTTTTGTAAAAAAGCCCTCATGGATTCCATGAGAAAGTATGACCCCCCTCAGATTGATGAGGCTACACTTATAAAAGGCACTTTTGTGAGATTGTTGTCCATAAATTTGTTAAAAATATGCCCCTCTTGTAGCCACACTTAAAACTAGGCTATACACACACACACACACACACCCCCCCCACACACACACACACACACACACACACACACACATATTTATTTCTGGTTTAAGTTCAATTGGATACCAGCTTCAATTTGTTTATCTAATATTAAAACAATGTAATTCTTCTAGAATTGCTCTGTGACTCTCTCATTTCTTACGTCATAAACATATGATTTTTCACCTATGAGAATGACACTGCATATGGTGTCATCGGGTAATGCCTCGTGGAATTCACAGATAATTTTAATGTTTGTCCTGTCATTCACTACAACCTGTTTTCTTTTTGAAGTGTTGATTACAAACATGGGTCTCCGTGCTTTGAATTCATCTGGTGAGTAATACATATCAGTACTGCCAGTAGTGACCCTTTTGAAAGCCGAAAATGCCTCATATAATTTGAGGAAATCATCCTTGGACATGTCTAAATTGTAATTTTCTCTAGGAAATACCTCATTTCTGCCATTTTTAAGATAAATGTTCTTGATGTTGCAGCTATCGAATTTACTTGAATTTTTTTCCTGATTATTGTGTCTTCCAGTCTGAAACAGAACCACCACAAAATCAGGCATGTCAAATTGAATACTGGAGAATGAATTTGTGGCATCAAATTCATAATAAGTACCAGTGGCAACCTTCTGTACGCATTGATATGTGTAAAATTGCAGAGGAATCTGTGGATTTTTTAGGATATCAGCTTTGTATTTAAGAGCATAACTGGCCTCATATTCAACAACCGGGATTCTTAGCTCCATAGTCTGAATAATGCATTTGCCTTCATCAGGTAGGGTATTGGGCAGAGCTTCTCCTGCAGGGTTTATGGCACTGTACCTCATCAAAGCATTGTTATCATTTGCAGCTCTTCTAAATGTGATTCTTAAACCACCCTTCCACATAATATCTTTGTAATCCGAGAAGAATCCTGGCAACAGGCGCATGGGGAACAGCACAGTGTGGCTCTTGGATAATATCTTATCACCAGCTTCAAATCCGCCTATTTTGTAGTATGAAGCCTCGGTTTTGGATAATTTTAGTGTGGCCAAAGCTGTGGAGGTAATGCCGGGATAATCCACTCTGTTTATAACAACGCCATGTTTTCTGATCTCAATTTCAGAGAATAGATGTGGCACAAAATTATCTACAAGTCTTATATTTGAATTTGCCGGATAATCTGTTCCATCGAGCTTTACAACATCAAATTTGATGTATAGATCTGCTCTGTGGGGGTGTATAAAACCATCCCCTACATCAAGATCAACCTCAATCTCTGTGTTGGGTTGATTTAAATTTGCAAATGTCCTCCTGTTTGGGGGGAATGATTGTAGCTCATAACTCTCAATATTTTCCATTTTTTTTGTATGTATTTTTATTTAAATGTTAATCTCTACGATTGCAGTTGTTGTGGCTCCAGCAAAATCAACTAATTCTTCTTTTTCATTAGTGACCATCAACTCAATGTAATCTATTCTGTTATGGAACACGGGAAAATATAATGTTGGGGATGGATTGTAGATGATGGGCTCCATGAATTCGGAATTAGGCTTGAATGTTGCAATGATGCCAGTTTGTTTGTGAGTGCCTATGCCATTTGATTTGGTGATCATACCCTCGGCCACATTACAGTGAATATTCAGAGTCTCTATGGCTAAGAATTTGGGTATATTCATAGCAGTGTGTTTGATGGCTGCTTCAAGTTTTGTGTTGTTCTCAAATCCTAACAGCTCTCCTATAGTACCCAGATCCACTGTCTCTGTAGCAGATACAATCTCTACTCTGTGAGTGACAGAATTTTGACTTAACACTATACCTCTGGGTAATTGAGCATTTAGAGTGGACAGATTATATTGCCCTGGAGTGATGACAATTTTTTGATCCCCTACTGCAATTTTGTTGTTGTGGTGCGTAATATTAGGTATCAGGTACATGCCGTAAAATGCTCTGAGAGCTATTGTTTTGGGATACACTATGTCATCATGCAATTTGAGTTTCAATATTGAATTTTGGCTGGTGAGATGGAATACCCCCATGATGTTTCAGATACCACAAGGCTTTTTGAAAATTTTCAATTGATGGTTTATTTATTTGAGACATATATCTGAGAACAGATAAACACAAATGTCCGCAATTAACATCTTTGAAGTTTTGAACACGGGCATTATTGTAATAAAGATTAGGTGAATTTAGATATTTTACTAAATTTTCAGGTGGAACACCTCCAAATGAATCAAACACAAATGCCTCATTTTTTAAATATTTAAGATAACAGATCCAGTGAGTGCCCTGATTTTTGTACTCATCCAAATTAACAATGCCACACTCTTTGTTGAGTGGTTGTTCCGGTAAAGAATCAGACATGTACACACCTCTAAAATGTTTGATGCCCAGTGGTTTGATTAAAGCTTCAATATCTTGGTTTGTAAGCGGCTCTTGTTTTTTTTAAACTTACTCATGACACCTTTGCCTTTTTTCTCCATTGCCAGGTTATGGCGCTTCTGCTCATCTAATTCTGCCCTATTCTTCTTGGCATCTATTACTGTTTTTGCTATGGCAGCTGATCCCCCAGCCAAGCTCCCCACAGCCCCGAGAGCAGCTAAGATGGCCGGGATAGTAAATATGAAACCCCCCACATGTGATTTTTTTCTTGATTGCTGTAATTTTTTTAATTGGGGGGTACTAAGCAACAATTTCATTCCATGGCCCTTGGCAATACAAGAGCTTTTTTTCTTGCGCTGCTTTTTGGTCAAAAGACTGTCAATAGTTTTAAGAGATTTAAGACCTGCATAAGGTATTTGATACATAACACCCTTGGCCTTCATTGTAGGTTTATTATATACATATTCAGAGCCCCCACCCCAGTTTTTGTTTGGTGCTCATAGCTATGGTGGTTCCCAATGCTGCTATTTTCTCACTCAAAGAAGCATCTTTGCTTACAAATCTACCAAATGCAGCCTCTTCTAATTTCTTGTCTGCAACATGTCGCTTGTCAAGATCAGAATGTGTGTTGTATGCTATGTCATGGTCTCTACAAGCAGCATCTAGGGGATTTACACCAGGGTCCCCTCTGTTTAATCTATGGTCCAGTTTTGTGCCTGGACCACAATACTGATAGCCTGGAATGTGTAGTTCAAATGGCAGCTTGTTTATAATGTCATTAACCAACCCCCGACCCTCAGAGACATTCCAAAATTTAGGTGGTAGAGTATTAATAATTTTTATGAGATATCCAATCCCCTTAGTGTCATTCACTATAAAATTAGACAATTTTGTGCTTATCATGTCCATAATTCCAACCTTTTCATTGTAAAAATTGTTGTTCCCAGCATTTTCCTCCCCAGCTATCACCAATAACCTATCTACAAGTTTCCTGACATCATCAACCCACACAAATTCTTTAGGCAGGGTGTTGTATTGTTTGATTCCACTACCTGTCTTGATCTGCGACCATATGGGCTTGATTAAATTATTGTATTTTGCCCCACTGCTAGACTTGACTCTTTTTTGTGTAGGATCATTGTTCTGGTACAGAGCATCTGATTTTATTAATATTTCTTTGTAATGTTCATAATCTTGATCTGTATAGCTGCCAGGCCTTTTCCTAGTCATCAGTTCCCACAATCCAGGTGTTCCGGGGTACTTAACAAAACCACCTTTTTCTCCGAGACGAGATTCTGAATAAACAATCAGATCATCTCCCATAAAAGTTACTCTGAAATTACCGATTCTATGAATAATGCTGCCATCAAGCTCTGTGTCGGCATATAAGCCAAAAACTTCATCTTTGTTGTCTTTAGGTGTGGTTAAATATTTTTGAGCAAGAAGACCCAATTCAATAGGATCCTGAGTAGCTTCAATTCTTCGAGGGGCAACAGGACTAGGTGTATGAATACTGGAAAGTGGGGTGAATGGATAATCTAATATGTTTCTTGCAGCTACAGGTACAAGCTCCGTGATCAAATCTTGATTTTGCTCTGTAACAGTTTTGATATTCTTACCTAAATTATTAATAGCATCAATTACAGGCTGTTCTGTTTGTTTGTGTTTTTCATAAATTCCACGGTTCTCTGATTTCCATCCCTTAAATCTTTTTACAAGATAATCTCTTAATTTAAGATCATCAATAATTGGCCTTTTCATGGTTGTTTATTTATGTCTCAACGTCTAGAAAATCGTTGATTTTATTTCTGTATTTGCCGCTATTGGGTGTTCTTGTCATATCAATTGTGACAAACCCATAACTGTCCTGGTTCCAGCATCTACTGCAAAACTTGGAAAAATCATTGTAGCTCAAGTCCCCACCTACATATTCATCGTGTATGTGTTTGAGGTTGGTATGGTCTTGATGAAACACACATATAAAATTGCTGTTGTCTCGGATCAGCTGCTTCGGTATTTTTGAAAAAGTCTGTGCCAGGTAGAAGCAATCTATGTTTTTGTGCCGCCCCTGTGTAAAGAAATTTCTAACCTTGTTTTGATTATCCAGTATAATGTCATCAAACACAACAACTGAGTTATCAAGACATTCATGAAGTGGCTTAACATCTGATTCAAAAGTGGCTATATCCAATCCATCATATAGCTTCATCAGCTGCTGATATTTTAATTGTTCCAAGCTCTTAGAGAAGACATACAAGTGCCTGTTTTTCCAGTCTAACCAGTTGGGTGCCAATAAAAAATTATCAACCATTAGTGTAGTTTTACCACAAGCAGATGGCCCAACAATAAGACACCTAATATTATCAGGCAGCAAGTTGCCATTTCTCTTATTCTGTTGTTCAGGTTCTGGCAGCCTTTTTATAACATCCCAGGTGCTCATATTATCACTTTGTCTGCATCGATCCAGCTGTTTTCCGGATGACCCAGCCATTTGACAAATAACTTGTTGCCTTTTCTGCGGATGATTTTTTCTATGAGATATGTGTCAGGCTGTTTAGTTTTGCTGAGCTCTTGTTCATAGAACCTGCCTTTGAGAATTTCTCCTCGGTGATCTTTTATTATATATGTGTTAAGGGTCCCGGGTTTAACTTGAACCACTGTAAATAATTCAGTGCTCCAGTTTCTCGTAAAGCCTCTCTTGAATAAGTGCTTATATTTGCTGATTCTTACTTGATCGCCCACCCTGTATTTGGCCCTTCTTGTTGTTGGCTGGTATCTAGGATAATAAACAGTCCTGATCAATTTTTGCTCATCAGATGAAGTTACTTCAGAGGGTTTCATGTTGATTGTGGAATGGACAGAGTTGTTATATTTATGTAGAAGTTCTGGAAGAATATTAAGCCATTTATAATTACCTTGAAGCGTGAATTCTTTATACATAAGATTTTTTAAGGTTCTGTTGAATCTCTCTACAATTGAGGCTTTGAGATCACTGTAACTCGAATAATGTTTTATTGCCTGGCTTTTAATAAATTGTTGAAACATAGAATTATAAAATTCTTTGCCATTATCTGTTTGCAAATAGCGCGGTGATCTTCCTGAATGATTGATGATTGTCCTGAAGGCTTCTGTAACACATTTTCCAGTCTTGGATTTGAGTGGCACAGCCCAGGCAAATTTTGAAAATGTGTCTATCACAGTGAGTAGATACTTGTAGCCCTTGTTGATTTTGTCTAAGTTTTTCAACTGCCCACTTGACAACTCAATCAAGTCGCTCTGCCATAAATCATCTATGCCCTTTGTGACTACTGGGAGTCTCTTATAATTATGTCTGGCTTGTCTGTGTAATTCATCAACAATAATTTGTCTAGACATAATATGTAAACAAGAATATTGCAACTATAGGGTGTTCAGCAGCTGATACTGCAGGATTTTCTAAATATAATTTGTCCCCTATTTGTATTTTAAATTCCAAAGAGCCATCATCTTCAGTATAGGCTGTTTCTAATGTATTGGGGTCTGTAAAATCCTCTAACTCTACACTGGTGATTTTCACTTTGTTATCAGCATTTGTTATTGATAAGGTGGGGTAGTGGTGTGCCTGTGGTTGAAGCCAATATTTGATCTTGATTGGTCTCAATATACCCCCAACAAAAAACTGGTAATAAAATTGTGCAGGGGACAGCATATATATTTTGCCACCTGGTGTAAATGGTGAATCATATTCTTTGTTGGGGATGCTGTACAATTCAAGAATTACTGTATGTTTTGGATTCTCGATTATGCCTGTTATTTCTTTTTCTGCTGTAAGCAATCTGCTTGTTACAGATTCAAGGTGCTCATTGATGGTCCTAACAACATCATCATGGCCTGGCTTGATTTTTATGTCCACAACAAGTTTCTTGTATTGTTGCACAATCTCTTGAAGCTGGGTGGCAAAAACAGACAGAGCATTTGCTTGATTGGATTCCATGGTCCCTAGCTGTTGCTTGATATTAGCTACAATTTGTTGCAAATTTTCAACAACCGTCAATTTTGAATTTTGAGCAGTAAGATCATGGACCTGTCTTCTGATATCCTCAAACAGGGCATGCAGTTCATTAATATGTTGATTGGTTGGTAGAGTGGCCACTGTCTGAGTGAGTTGTTTGATCTCTGCCTGGATATTCTTGATATCTTCTGATTTCAATATGCGATTCACTGTTCTCTTAATATTTTTAAGTTCCTGTGATGTGGGAAGATTTGATACTGTATTCTGCAAAGATTCAAGTGCCAATTTTACATTGTTTAATTCAGAAGCATCAGCCACATTTTGCATAGCATTTTGGAGCAGGGCTATATCTGCCTGAGTGGGTGTTGATTGTTGTAAAATTTCAAGTTTTGTTTGGATATCATCGATCAAGTGATGAAAATGAGATAGCTCAGATTCAGTGTTGAGGTTTTCAAGCTTTGTGATTTGTTGCTGGACACTGACAAGGGTATCTACAATTCCAGGCAGGCGAGATTCTAGTACATTTGCTAAATCATTTTGCACTGCTGCTATTGTACCTTCAAGATGGGTTATGGAACTTTGAATTTTTCCAAAATCTTCATATGTTTCAAGTTGCAGCTTAATGTTGGCAACACTCCGAGTTATTGCATTCAAAGCATCAGAAGATGGCAAGTTGTTCATAAAATTTTCAAGTGTCTCAATTTTTTCTTTAACCTCGGCTATGGCATTGTTCAGAGGGTCCAGATTAGGTATCTGGAGTGAGTGAATCTGTTCTTTTAGAGTGGAAATGACTAGATCAAAATCTTCCTGTGATTTTATGCTTTTGACAATTGTTTGGAGCTGTGCCTGGACATTATTTATCTGCTCTTCCAATTGTTGTTTCAATTGCTCGGAGTTGGTGGCCTGGGTCTTAAATTTTGCTTGAAGAGCTGCTACAGCTTCTTCTAAACTTTGAAAATTATCTAATGTTGCCAGATCAGTATATTTCTGAAGCAGCACTTTGAGTTCTGAGTCAATTTTAAGAAGAGGGTCCATGCATTGTGATTGCAAATTTGTAATTTCTAATTGAAGACTGGCATTGAGTGTAGTTTGTAAAGCTTGTAAATCACTTCTTAATTTCTTGACTCTGACATCAAGCATCAGAATCTCATCACTGTGATCTTCATGTCTTGTATGGCCAAATATATCATTAGGCATTTTTGTTTTACTGGTTATTTATTATAGAGTATCTGATTCTTAATTCTATAAAAAAGGGTATAAGCTTGTCATAGGATCCAGGGACCTCAATATATAAGCAGTCACCAGCAGAAACAGTATATACAGTGCCGGAAACCATGTTTGAGTGCTTCATTCTATAAATATTTCTCCCTACTGAAATCTTGACATCACCCTCAGGGGTTGTAATAAATTGCAATTGACCACCTACAGGTAATTGGTAATGATTTAAATTATTGTTAAATATGTACAATGTTTTGCCTGTTTCATCATCATTATCTGTAAGTATGCTGTTCAGATGAATAATTAACAAGCCACTCAGTTTAGACAGCATATCAGGAGAGGGTTGCGGTGTTGGCAGCTCCATAATAGCCTGTTTTTTGAACCCAAATAAGTTCATAGGCATGTTTGTTTATTTCAAATCATGCTCTGTAATTGGGCATTGTTTGCCATTTTTCAAATCACAATGCCCCCAAGGTAGAGTATGTATGCAACATGATAAAATGCATCTCTTATCATCATGTGGGTCCAGGGCCACTTTTCTTACAACATTTGAAGTCAATAAGTGATCCTCACTCTGAATTCTATTTTCTGATGTTCTAATTGAACTCTGGGATTTGATGCAATTTTTATAATCTTCAAATACAAGATCTTTTTCCACAGTAACTCTGCCAATACCCTTGGCCTTTTTGACAACAGTACTACATGTTTTAAAACTATACACCTTGGCACTTAACCCAGCAAATTCCACAATAACATCACCACATGTCTCATCTTTTAACTTGCCAGGCACCTTTTTGTTGTGGTGTTGTTGAATCTTTGTATGTTCACTGGTATCAAAGTATTGAAACAATTCAGGCTGTGCAATATCTTGATAAACATCTTCTGTTTTAATATCAAGAATAAAACTATCCGTGTCCATGTACAATAATTTTACACGATCACCATAAAAAGGTTTCAGCACATCATAATACAATGTTAACATATGTAATTTGGACAATTCCAATATCACAGCCCCTACATAAATAGGTTTATCAAACTTAATCTTTGTTTTCATCATGTTGAAAAGAGCCATGTGCTCATCATAAATTCTTCTGTAATTGAAGTTGGGCTTTGCAACCAATTTTTTGCTCCGGCTGGGGTCAGTAATTATTTTAACATCGGTATGTTTCCTGACATTTTCAATTGTTTTGCCATACACTGAATTCACCATCAATTTAAACAAGCCCTTATCAAATTGGCTCATTGCAGATGTTCGAAGCTCCGTGTTTGTATCAATATATGGTTTCAACCATTCTGAGTGCCTGAACCTTAAGACTTTTCCAACTTTGGGCACTTGAACACCATGTTTCATCAGGAACTGAAGATTTTTGTAATATGTAACATAGCCTTGTTTCGGCTCTAGAGTCATCATGAGCTTCTTCTGTTTAGAGCCAGGTGAACACTGAACCTCGGAAATTGGGGGCAGATCAGAAAATTTATTGTGCAAATCATCAGGAATTATCAGATCAACCTCTAAGAATAGGCCACAGTTACTGTCATCAAAATCCTTAAGATCCTCAATATTAAAATCTTCAACCCATTCAAGCCCTGCATATGGCAATTTTTGCATCATAGCGTGACCATAGAGGTTGTTTGCATCTACATACAGTATATAATTTGATGGCCGTGCTGGATCATAATCAGGCATATGCTTGTTATTTGCTCTGGCATATCTCTGGGAACATTGCACCATCCCTCCTCTTATACATTTCTCCATAAACAGATACATATCTTGATCGTGGATCAGATCCAATTGCTTTTTGGTGTTGAAAAATGTTGCGGCCCATGCTAGGCCCGGGGCACTGTAAAAATACACTGGATCCAGTTTATAATTTTGCATGGAAGATTTTCTGAATGCCTGCAATATATCAGCTAAGAGGGTGACATCAAGTTTCAAATATGCCATGTGATAATCACCAAATGTCTGGCAATTTAAATTGTTCCACATCAACTGAGCATGGTGATAATCTTCATCAGTGATTCCAGATCCTCTGATTTTGCTGTAAAACTCTTCTTGTGGTGGCAGAGAACACTCATCAAATTTAGAAAAATCTGTGACATAGTCATATGGATATACACCCTTCCGCCTAATTAATTTCAGGTCCTGATTTGGAAACAATGCACGTGTGATTTTTAATTTATCATCAGGTAATTGAGAGGCCAGTGTAGCCAGGCTAGCAGATAAAAATCTGTAAGAATCAAGAAATCTTATGCGAATAGGAACACCATCAACTTTAATTATCTTGCTAATAGATATATATTTCTCATCATTTTCAGCTAAAATATTTAAATTCTGCTTGTCAAACCCCTCGTACCTGATCAGATGATGGAAATCATAATTGGATGCTCCGTGGCAAAATATCGGGATAAATCTTGGTCTCTTGATCTGAATATTGCAGCTATTACACAGGGCCTGTTTATATCGACCATCTGTATGAGAATGGTGATGTACCTTGATATTTGTATCTGAAAATTCAGAATCACATACCGGGCATTTTTCTGCATTGTTGAAATCTTCAATCTGTTCCTCTGTTAAAGGCAACATGGGCTTTGATATTAATAAGATGTTAGATGCTATGTCACGGCACTCATTTTCTATTCTATGTGCAAATATTTTGATGGCATTTGGTCCCTTGTATGAATATTCTTTAATAACAACACCATCCCGTATAACCATAAAACAAAAGCTGGAAGGTTCATGTAGCTGGTATGGTGTACTTGAAGATTCTTCGGGATCTGGGCTACAGAATGCAAGAGATTTGAGATTTGATTCAGAATCCCAGACAATATATGCTGGGTGTTCCAACGAGGCTTCATACTTTTTGAATTTGCAATTTTCACTTGGATTGGGCATCACCATATGAACAGGTTTATGGTTGCCACAGTATTTCAGATGCTCAATTAACTTGTTTTTAGCAATTTCTGCATTCTCTTCACAAACACCATTCACCATTTTTCTACCATCAAATTCAGTTAAACATCTTCTGCACAACTTGAATATTTTTTTATATTTGTCTAGTTGTGTTCTCACCAAAGCTTCAAGATTATGTATCAGAGTGTAATGATATGTACCATCCTTTTCAATTAAGAGCAGATCAATCGGAATTGCAGATTCATCATCAATTGTACTGATTCTGAGAGGTGCTATCGGGCAATTGCCAGTGGAACAAGTAAATACATTAATAGATAATTGTTTGCCATTGATGTGCCTGGCCCTTTTTTCAAATTTATCAATATTCTGAACAGACATTGGATATTCTAAACCCTCCATTGCATCGTCAAAAAGATGTTCATGCTGTTTGTAATAAGTTACTCTCTCTGGATGCCTTGAAACTGGAAACAAAACAGCTAATATACACCACAAAAAACATTTCTGGTCGGTATTTTCAATATTAACTACGGCTCTTCTGTTTTTAATATTGTCAGGTAATGGCAGATATGTAGATCCTTTTAATGGAGTGAATTCAGAAATATTAACATATAACTTGTGCGGAGAGCCGCATAGGCTCCATCCGGACTCTTTTGCTGCAAATTCAGAGTGTTTGATGTTCAGTTGATCTATCAACCTGCTTATTATTGTGTCTAAATTTGCGTTTGAATATACCGGTACAGTTTCTGTTACGTGGGGGTGTGTAAATTTTGTGCCGTTTGGCTTCTTATATTGAGTATACAATTTGAGGGACAGCTTATAAGAGCCATTTTGTGCATTTAGAATTGCCTGCAGATCAGAATTTACACTGTTCAAGAAATTCTCAATGCCACATCTTGGCTCTGATACAAACCGGTGATCCCTTAATTGGCCGTTAAAACTGCTACGGATAGGTTCATGGCGTGGCTGCTTTGCTGCTCTGGCATTAAGAGGTGCTTCGTGCTTTCTTTTCAGACCAGATGTGGATGGTTGTGCAGAGCAAATATCTTTATGTTTATATGTGAAATATTCCATGTTATATTTTCTGTTGCATTTGGGGCAAATTTTTGTAGGAGTTCTGTATTTGTCCGAGTTACAAATTTTTTGATGCTTGGCCCAATTAGGGCTGGATATATTCTTATTGCACTGATTACAATATTTTTGATTCGGCATTTTTGCTGTTGTTTATTATATACAATTTCCTGGGTTTCAAATCAAAACTTTATACTGAATAAAAAATATCAGTTGGGTTCAGCACTGTGCTTTGTGTGTGTGTGTATGTATGTATGTGTGTATACACTTAATATTTTTGGCTTTGGTATTTATATACAATTTCCTGGGGTTCAAATCAAAGCTCTATGCTGGATCAGTTGAGGTTCAGCACTGTGCTTTGTGTGTGTATATATGTGTGTATGTGTATTAATATTTTTGGCTTTGGTATTTATATACAATTTCCTGGGGTTCAAATCAAAGCTCTATGCTTAATCAGTTGAGTTCAGTGCAGACAAAAAAACTGCATAGCTCTATGTCAATTAGTTCTTGAGTTTTGTATTTAGGAACCACTTTGGCCCCCCTGCCAAAAATTGGCTTTTATTGTATCAGTGTATATTGTCTCTATGACCTTACTTGGGCTATTCCGCCAAATTATATGCTTCAAGTCTCCTATACTTTGGTGGAGCCTGTTCAGGTTCTATCCCCCACTTGTGGGTTCCACTGCCGATCCAGCAATGGTGAAGAATCTGCACTGTGCCCTGGCTTTTATAGATTTGCAGAGCCAGTCAGAAAACACCACACATCGCATTATGTCGTACAATATTAATTGATTAAATAGTTACAACATGATGCAATAGAAGTGACTGGGGAGTAAATATGTATAGATGTGGGTAGGTGCGGGTACAGGTGGGTTAGGGGTGGGTAGGTGTGTATATGGGTGTGTAGGGGTGAGTTGGGGGTGTGTGGGGGTGGGTTGGGGGTGTGTGGGGGTGGGTTGGGGGTGCATTCAGAAACATGAGACCTTTTCTTATATTTTTGTCTCCTGAGCGTACATCCCATTTTTCTGCTGAGCGTACATGCAATCGAGACCGCAGCGCCTCCACGCTTAGGGGAGCGGAATTGTCTGGAACTACTCCAATCAGTCAATAGAACTGCACGAGCTTTGTCAATAAGAGTACATGCAGGCAATAGAACTTGTTCTGCTCGAAATATCGATCCGATCCCACCTGTTGCCTGCCGCGCCGAGAAATTGCCCCGAATATTGATCCCACAACTCCGTGGCGCGGGAATCTGAGAAACTGGCCTATCACAAATACCTGTACAGACATGCATGTCCCAGAAGGCACTGACCTAATGCCATGTGTATTGATATATGCCTGACTCTAAATATGAATAGATTAGAACAAACAAACTGGATGCAAAATATCCCAGTTTCAATTCAATCCATTTATCTGAATCGAAGAAACCAGCAATTCACATATCCCCATATCATTGTATGCTTGCCCTATTAGGAAGTAAATATGTGTGTGTGTGTGTGTGTGTGTGTGTGGGGGTGTGTGTGTGTGTGGGGGTGTGTGTGGGTGTGTGTGTGTGTGTGTGTGTGTGTGTGTATAGCCTAGTTTTAAGTGTGGCTACAAGAGGGGCATATTTTTAACAAATTTATGGACAACAATCTCTCAGAAGTGCCTTTTATAAGTGTAGCCTCATCAATCTGAGGGGGTCATACTTTCTCATGGAATCCATGAGGGCATTTTTACAAAAATCTTGGATTAAACGGGGGTTCCACACTTGAACAAAAAACTCATATGGCCATGTTGAGCTAGTTTTAAGTGTAAGCAAATCTGCTAGAGGAGAGTTCATACTTTCTCGGGTTTATCCCACCACAAACACCACTACTTGCTTGCTGTATCATGGTTCAATGTACTTGAATGTTTCGGACATAACGTCCAGTTTCTATCAAATATGTTAATTGTTCACCGTCTGGTTTTTATCTTGTGCAACTTAGTATTAATCTACATTACCATGTCCTTCACTCCGAACCTATCAACTTCTTCATAGTCTACCTTTCTCTCCTTCGTTTTGAAACCTCGACCAAAAGCCTTCCTCTTCTTCCGTAATTTCCACCTTCCCAATTGCCACCACTCCTCTTCTTCTTTCCTCTTCCTCCTCCTCCCATTCTCTTCTTTCCTCACTCCATCCTAGTCTTTTTCCTTTCTTCTTCATCTTCATTCTTATCTTCTCTCTAAACTTTTCCTGCCAACTTCTCATTCCTTGGAACGTATATGACCCAGTCTGGGAGTGTGTATATATAAGATGTTTTGTAATTTTCATCAACCTAGTCTGAAGAAGACCCCGTTAGAGGGTGGAAACGTTACCTTTTTAGTGTATATATGTATTTTTACAATAAATTCTGCCTTCGTCAGTATTTTAACGATTTATTAACATGGAAGCAAGGCTTAATAGTGTTACCATTGCTTTATACATATATTTCATTAATACCATCCTGGTAAAAAAAACAATTCCTCTTTTTGGAGTAAGTGTGGCGAGCATTGAACATTGAATCAACGCCTCCCTATACACTGCTGGAGAAGGAAAGCGATGTAAACAATGTTCACCAACTCCTTAGGCATATATAGAAAGCTATTGATTGGTCCACCATACGCTGCTACCAAGGAAGGCTTTAGCTTCCATCCCAAGTTCGATTTCTGGTGGAGTCACTTAGTGATTCGGATCCCTCTTTAAAACTGTAGGTTCAGTCCCGATTAACTTTACTGTGTACAAGGTGGACTTAAAACGCCAAATCTATCAATCAATCAATTTAGCTTCCTTTTTTATAGAATAAATCGGAATGTAGCCGCAGAAAGAACACGTCGTCAAACGACAATTTCCCCTGGCAGGCAAATTGAAAGTGTAGGGTTTGTAGATTGGATTGGGTTTCCAATGCATCCTAATTGCGCTTTGTAGTCTCGTGTGATGCAACCAAAAAACAATAAATTCTGAGTTACCCAATTGCCTGATCCTTGCAATGAGAGGTTATATTTTCGCTCCATCTCCATACCCATGGTTGAAAAGAATCCAAAGAAAATACATGTTTTCGCAGCGCTCGAACTTGTAAAAAGGCCTAAAGATTATCACTTTCTGGTACTTTTTCGCAATTCATCTGCACCAACCTTCCGGAGTTAACCTTGCCGACCGCCATTGGTGTAGCTTTCGCTCACCATGACTACATCTCCAATGACCTACGTGAGTAAGCGTATATTCGTATCAGTGAATCTACATTGCAGTCAAATTTCGTCTATCCTGGAAGAACGAAAAATCCTCTAAAATCCACCCACGGCATGAAGGTTGCCTTCCGTTTTGAAACAAAAACTCTGATCCATGTTTTTATTTGGAAACACTGAATACCTATCTTGCATTTCCCATTGCTGTCGTCAATTCTGTACTATTTTGCTCCGAGGGCCTGCAATCAAGGGGTCCCGGGTTCGATATCCGATGAAGGCACAAGTGGTTCGGATCCCACTTTAAACTGTAGGTCCAGTCCCGATTAGCCTTACTGTGCAAAAAGTGGATTTAAAACACCAACTCAAACAAATTTTGCTCCGTTAATATAAACCAATTAATAATAATAAAATTAGTTTACATTAATTCTTTCTGTTAATAAAACTGTAAAAATGGAGTATACCTGTAGTTAAGTACATTTACATCGATTGAAAAACACATTTTGAACTTTCTTTTTAAAATAGAAGACTGGTAAGTCCACATTTATTATTACATAGCATATTTTAAAGTAAATGCATTTTTCGGAAACGTTTAGATGTTTGTATCACAGGATCACATAGTAAAAAATATATAAAAGTTATTTATAATTGCCGAAAATAATAATTGTTTTGTAATATAAGTTACATGACATGATGAGATAGCCTTCAAAAATCGTTCCCACCGTTCATGTACATTTCAGTGCCATTCAGAACCTCTTGATAATAAATATACTAAAGCAGGTTTAATTGCACACATGCTATTGTAAAATCACGAAGTAAGCCAGAATTCATTTCACAAAAAACTTTCGATTCTTAAACAAACTGAACAGATGTGATTTACCCAAATTTGACTTCGACCACCACTGTTTCAATAACACCATCTTCTAGATTTGATGCACTGTTTTCACTTCGCGAGAACTTTAAAAGATTGTCCTCCACAGAAAGAGCACATAGCATCAACATCATCATCGTCCACTTTATCCCAATCATTCGTGTTTAAGAGCTCAGGGTCTTTGATGTTTTCTTATGAAGCATGATGCAGGTACTTTTCGCCAGATGCCGGGTGAAACATTCCGTAGAAATCATTATGTAACTTTTAGAGACTATAACTATTACTGCTACATGTACATAGAAATATTACAGAATCCTGTGACTTGTTGTGGTGTAGAAAAAGATGAATTCTAATATCCATAGAACAATGAAATTCGCAATAAATCACAATGAAGCAAGATGTTATACGGTTCACTGAATAGATAATAAACTGTTCGGAGTTGGTTCCACTAAAAGTTGAGTATGGGAGAATGGAATATGGTGAGGGGACGATGTTTGATTGCTTTCCCTTGTTCATCAAATCATGGCAAACAAAATGTCAACACCATTTATTGGGTTTACGTCCCATACGAAATTCGATAACAAAATTAAAAAAGACACCAACACATTTCCACATACGGCAAGAAAAGAACAAATGTCCGTTTTTATATTTCACTGTAGGGACCTCTTTTTGACATTACAAACGCAAAAAAACTGCATATTTTTACTCACAAATTTCACAGTCACATTTTCAAAATTTCTATATTAACATACTGTCGCACCAATGCCTAAACCAGAAGATTTGCAAAATATGTATTTTTCACCTAGTGCTATCTTCGATTCATTTTTGTTCATATTTTCATATGCTGACTCATTCGACCTAATAAAGAGTCATAAGTAGGTACACATAGAACTGATGGCAATATTTAAAGACATGTAAAACCTGATTTCTTTTCATTACATGAAGTATTAAAATCACTTTATCTGATTTATCGTAGTTTATGCAAAAAGTATCATTGTTCAGCAGTTGTGATAATTGAAATTTCGTTTATAATTTGAGAAAAGAGTGCAGTCTTTTGTCTTCCATTCTTTCCGTATATGTTTATTTGAAGAACAAAATATGGTAAACCTATACATTTATGAAGTTATAAAATCTGAACCTAGTATGTAATAATTCATTTGTTTTTCGTTCACTTCATAGTGAATGTATTTGCAATTATCCTTTAAAATGTCGAAATAACGTAATAAAAAGTGTCAAAGGCTAAGCATACAGATGATAATAATTTTTATTTTTATGTTACAGGAGTAAAGAAGCCAGACTAGTAAGATTCGTATTAAATTAAATTGAACAAACATTGACCAAAACATATTATATTTGTATTGACACTAACATTTATTGTCTAAAGTTTGTCACAAGCATAGATATGAAGACGTACGTGCTTCAGTGGTTAGTACAGCACGCTACGACGCGAGTGGTCCTGGGTCGAGTCCCGGCCTTGGCATGCATATTATTTGCACTATCCTTTCATCAACTTCATCAAATCACAACTCATTCTCATCTTCATGATTAGCCAAATGTGGCTGAAAAGCGAACTAAAAATAACGAAATCAATAAACAAGAAATAATTACAGATAGACCACAGTTAAGGTTTTAGTTGGCTCCACCTTTAAAGCTCAATCTTGTTGCAAAAAATAGACTTGAATGGAGTTTAGGAGGGAATGTAAAAATGGATAGAAACAGTAATTTGTTAATTAAATGTGCTTGTATCAGTAATTTCACTTGGCAAATACGAGACTGCATTTAAGTACCGAGCTCTTCTGTAAGAAGATTGGATTTGCAAAATACTGTTTCAACTATATTTTTTTCTGTATCTCTTCCGTACCAACTGAACAGAAACAACATGCATGCCTCAAAATGTGCCCTTTTACGATATGAGGACAGTGATACACTCTCATGATGTGTTTAGAAACATGTGTGAACCGCCACCCTGTCCAGTAGGACATAGTGATATGAACAAACGATAAAATTTCGAAATGGAAGGGGTCTTAGTGTTTTCTTTCCATCAGGGCAGATTGCCTTCTAAATACCTTTGCGCTCAGACAATGTCTTCCTTTAACGCTAACCAGAATAGCCGAAAATATCAAAACAATTGACGGTTTGGAGAGTTTTGGGTCACGTATGCTTGGCCTATAGGACACTATATCCGAACGATCGAGCACTTTTTGTGTCCTAAAGAATAACGAAAGCCATCTGCTACAGTTCATCACAGGAAGCGATGAAATAGGCCCAAGTACCCAACCGAAAGAATGCGGAAGCTTCGAGTGTTGCGGGTATAGGCCGACAAACGTATCTCTGCCGCGATCGGCGCAGCACAACCGAAGAACCATTGTGCAGAGGCACAGCTGTTCGTAGGACAAGGAAATTAGAGAACTCAGCTCTATCTAAACGTTGAATTTTAAACGCCATGTATTATAACAAGGACTAGGGTTAATATGTGTTAACAAGCAGTGACGGCGCCAGCCTTAAATAAGTGGGGTGCTAAAGATTTTGAAATCAAATTCTCGGGGGCTAACTTATACCAGCTAAAAGGTAGCTATTTACGTAAAACGTTTCTACGATATATTTTTACCCGTGAGATATTTTACAGTTAGATTAAAAGATAAATCACTGCATTTTGTTCCATCACACACAAAAGTACTTTTTAGGCACGGTCTTTCATGTCAAGTAAAATGCAATAATTATATTGCTGTTTCTTCCAAAGCCATTTTTGAGTGTAATAATATCAGAGACTTACAAATTACTATTTATATAAACAGTACAAAATACGTCATAAGAGCTACGGATAAATGTATAAATATAAACATAAAACCATTTCTATGTAGAGAGTTTGAGTACTTTTATTTTTGACTAAAATGAGAAAATGAACCACATCAAGAAATAGGATAAGATACGTATATTTTCATGAGCTGGTACAACCTTGTTTAAATCCAAAGACTTTGCAAACTCTTTCTCAAAGAGAGAATAGATAGAGCACTCACTCAACCTGCCAATTCGATTACGAAGATAACACCTGATTTGCTGCAAACAGCCGTTGATGGCGGTATCTATGTACATTTCAATAACACAAAGCTTGTAAAGTTCGTAAAAGGCAGTTTTTCATTTTCAACCATTGCAAGGAGGTGCTGAAGGATCTTTATCTTTAGTTCCTTTCTACCTCATAGTGTGCCATAACTCTTAATTGTCCAAATCACAAAAACATGGAAAAGCAAAAGATTGTAGCTTTTTGTGCTTCAGAAAGGTGGCACTAACTTAATAAAGTAAGCATGAAATAAACAACACCAGCCTTGAATATAAAATGTGTTAATGATATTATTTACTCTGCTGTCATGATGAAATACCTTACCTTTTCTTGTTCAACGACTGAAATTCAGAACGTAGGGCTAAAAATGGGTAGGATACGAGAAATACTGTCAACATAGGGTGCCACTCTCAAGGAACAAACATATTTTTACTATAAATTCACCTCCATTAGGAGACAAATATATTGACATAAAAGCAATTAAAAGATTTGCAACCCTTCCACCGAGCATTTTGATTAGTGAAAATAACTGCTGAAGATTATAGTAATTTTATTTCAGAATATATTATGCATAAATACTTATCCGAATTGGATCAAAGATTTATTCTCCTGTAAAGATACCACTACGACAGTACTGCAGAAATTGCTTTCTAACCTCACAAATGATAATTAATTAAAAAGTAGGACTAAGACTGGGAGCAATAAAATTGCCCAACTATGCCGTATTGCAATGATTAGTTGATTGGATTTGGATTAAGGTACACAATATGCACAGAGACCTGCAGTTTCTAGTGAAATCCGAACAGAACCACTTAATGAAATGTTATACCTGGACCGGGGATGGAAGCCAGGATACCTTCATATCAGGTTTATGTCTAGACTATCGGGGCTGGAAACCTAATTTTAATGTTAGCATTGAATAATCAGGTAGTTTGTGTACTCTTTGATTCGTTATCGTCGTATTTTTCTCTCTCGAATATTTGCAGCGATAAGAATAGATATAAAGACGAAACCAATGAGAGAACATCGGTAACCCTCGTGCAATTGTCGGTACTCCAATGAGAGACTAACAAACAGAAAACAAACATAACGCTTCTTTAAATTTTGAACGTTATCCTATTTATTCATGTAAAATTCATTTCTCAAACCTGCTAGACCTATTCAGAAACTGTATATGCCAACAACCAAAGAACAATGTCACAGTCACTGAATACGTTCACCTACCAGACAGGTACTAGATTTCGTATCAAGTTTGGCGACTCGATTGGATAATTACTTATCAAATAAATGGTCAGTGGCCACTGCTATCCAGGTATACCTGCATCTGTTCTCCCCTTATCTAATTTTACAACACATCATAAATAAGGTAACCTTGCGATCTAACCGAACTTTAATATGTATTTGAACATTGAACTTGTCCCAATGAAAGTTTTTAATGGAAAATAGAAACTTCTATTTTTTAAGTTTTCGATCGAAATGCATTTACCGTATTACAAAAATGTAGGGGGCTACGGAGGGGCTGAGACCAGTATTAGGGGAGCTTCAGCCCCCCCCCTAGCCCCTCTGTAGCGCCGTTTCCTGCTAACAAGTAGCTTTATATGTACATACATATGTGCTGAAACTTTGCTAAATATGGACTAACACATGCGTAAGATTACACAAAATGATACTTCTTCATAGTGATTCATTATTTGTGTGATTTCAAATAAAGTAAAAATGTATTACATTTCCATTGCATTAATTGACCTGGTGGCATTTTAACTGTTCACTCCCAATAAGCCCATCCACACTGGCACTGGAACTGCAACGACATGTAATTGATACACGACTGACACTACCACTGGTTTGAGAACTAATAACCTGCGCTGCGAACGTGTTTAACCTCGACAATTGGACCACAAACACTCTTCCTTAAGCAGTATTATGTGATGGGTGACAGTCGGCTGAATTTGTTGTACATTTACAAACGATCCCGGCTTCCGCACCAATAACAAGAGCGGATTTCTCTTTTGTTATGAACTTTCCGCCAAAGCATGCAAATTTTAACAAAGAAAACAATATGCCTTCTCATTAAGCAGCAAGAATAACAGCTTCCTTCCTTCATACAATTCCTACAAGAACACGTGACGGAACCGAGAGTTGAAATGCTCATGCATCCAAATAATTTATTTCTTTTGAGCAATTCTAAAGTGATGAAATATGAACAATACTACTGGAGGAATTATCTTATTTAAAATTCAATAACCAAACACATTCACTTTCTCATACACACACGCAATACACGCACACAACGTCAAACATGTCAAGTAGTTAAAATAAAATTACGATGCTTCCAATCCAACAAAACTCACAGTCACTTTGTCTTTGTTTTTCCGTGAGCTGGAGCGCTGTTCAATTGTTTCCAATTAGGTTTGAGCGAGGGTGTCCAGGAATGGAGTGACAATTGGCAACAATGGCGAAGGTTGGCGAGTAGTGGCGTAGCAACATATCACAAGGCCCTGGACGAGATTAAAATGTGAGGCCCCCCTTCTCTTTTCTAAGTTTGAAACACAGTGCTGTTCGATACAAAATCTCCAATCATACGTTAACAAAATTTTAATAATAATAATAATAAGCTTATGAAAGTGAAAATATTATCATTTTATTTTACTCACCCTAAAAATGTCGTTCTCTGCTCTTCCTGGGGCTGAATTCTCTCACAATTTCTGAATAGTCCAGAGTTGAGGCGATATCGTCCTCTATCGATAGCATGGCGAGTTTTTAGCTTCCTGAATACGTGACTGTGTTACATGATGAATAGAACTCCCATCAAATAAACGCTGTTCTAATTCAAGCCACTTTAACATGGAGTTGATGTGACTTTCAGTGTTTTCATGTTTCGGTAACGGTTCCGATTGTTTTATGATTTCTCCAGCACAAAAAAATAATTGTAGTAGAATTTGGAAATCATTGTCACAAGAAATTTCAACCTTCGTTAAAGTAATGAGCACTGTTTGGACTCGAAAAAAGTTATTTATGTTGAAAATAAACAACTTGAAAATTACCTTACGCACTTCTCATGGACAAGATATTCTCCGTTGACAAGCGGCAGTAAATATCGTAGAAGCGTGCGAATGAATGTAGAAGTAAATCCGAACCCTAGTAGAATGCATTTAGGGACTCTATTTTAATGCTAAGGGAACCAAACCAACTGCTTAACCTAACCACGAAGGCATATAGTGAACAAAAGCTTAAGTAATCGGTAAAACTCCGCAGTATGTGTTAACAGACGTACATAGAAATCGAATCACGTAAAAATTGCATTCGTAGCATGATGAAATCGCAATAAAACAAAAGGAACTTGGGCCGAGAATAATCTACATGAAAAACAATAAACGCAATCGTTAGAGATGGAATATACTAACCAAAGTCTAACAACGTCAAAGTTTTCCAACACTGCTTCCAAGCTCATAAAACGAATGAATAATAGACAGAGAATTGATAAAACGGAAAATTCTTTCATTCTTAGTTTATTTATAGAGACGTGGCTTCTCAAATGCTAAACATGTAACGTATTCGGTATTACTTCTATTGATGGGGAAAAAATATAACTTTTTCACATATTTTTCTCAATTTTAATTATTATATATTTTTTTCCGTATAAACCTGGGAGCGTGGAGCCTTTTCAGGCACGAGACCCCGGGCGGTCGCCCACCCCTTGCTACGCCTCTGTTGGTAAGCAGGGTAGAACACGTGATGCTAAGAGGCAGGGAAACGAAACGAAAATTGGAATCTGCACCGCGGCAGAGATAGTTGTGTTAGCCTCTACTTGTCCTCTACCAATATGCTGCTTCAACTCCAGACGCCTCTTGCACACAGCCAAGGGAGCAGTGCCATTCACGAAGCGTGTCGATGTCCACAAAATAAATTCTATCCCATTTTAGCTACACTGCACACCTGCGAACAGTAACCTCTGGTGTTACAAGCAACATTTCTAGACCTGCTTCGTCAAGGAGTTACAGGTCGCATCATCAAGTTTTTGATTTTTTGAAAGTTGGTTGCACCTGCACACATTTGTGTGATATTTTGTGAAGGTGTCTGTGAATTATGGCCCTAAAAAAGAGAGAAGATTGATGTCCAAGCCTCCACGATGATGTACTAATGATGTAATCAATTTGTAAATAAGGAATCCCGGTTTCGGTACGGGGTGGGGGCACATAAAGGTTCGGATCCCACTTTAATCTGCAGGTCTGACTGTGCATAAGAAGGACTTTAAAAGAAAATCATAAGTTGATGCCCATTTTGGACAACTCATCACAACTAAAATACTGTCATTTTTCAAGGGAAGCAGGTGCGATCAAACCTTAAACACAAATAAGAACATTTTGTCCCAGGATGGGAGGAGTCGTGTAGTGATATGGTGGAAGATGTGAAAATATTGTGAGCAACAGTATCCTTTTTCAGTCAGAAATGCAAGAATCAACCAGCCTTGGAAAGATTTGCATGACAATGAAGAGATTGTGCAATTTGGAATAAAAAGGATGAAACACCGTTTTGGAAGGAACCGTTTCAAATGGCTGCAAAAAGGAAGCTGATTGACACTAATCCAAGCAAATGCGAAGACTACTAATGCCAGTGTCATAAAAATTCCGAAGAAAAGTGCGTGACGTCTTGCAAGTTTAGCGATCCAAGAGACTGCAGCACATGACAGGAACAGGCACTAATTCCCCAACAAGAGCTTGAGGGCATTGAAAGGCATTGAGAAAGAGGTGTGAAAATACGTGTTATCAAGGTACTCGTATTTCTCAGCCGCGAGTACCTACTTAGGACGTCGAAGAAGGTAAGGAGATAATCCCGACTACGTTGTATCGCACGGAGAAGACAAATTAATGCGTGAAGGAGGTAGGCCTAAGGCGCAGTAACAGCTAAATATTCACGTTGTGACAGAAGCTCTCCAGGACCATGGAGTAGTGACGTGGGAGACACTTCAAAAGCAGCGGAGAGAAACCCCAAGTTGTGATGAGGAGTGAAGATAGGGTAAATGCAAAGGTTTGATATAGCTCGACCACAAGCAAAAAAACCTTCCGCCCAAAGCGTTCGCGCAACTTCCCTGTCGTTATCGGTGTTCGGGGCAGTGTTGCCAGGTCAGATTTGAAAAATTCAGGAGATTGTTCCTTGGGAAACCAGAAGATCTGCTACAAAATCCGATGATCTAATAGTAGCGGATGAACGACCTTCTCGGGGGCGGCATAGGCGTGCGCACTGGGGGGCAAGAGGATGTCTGCAGATTTTTTCCAGCGAGGGGGGAACAATGTATTTTTATCAGGCGGGTAAACGAGGCATATTACCCCGTATAATGTTGCCCTCTCAGAAAACACCACTTGAGTTTGAAATTATCACGTTTCTACATCCCTATTATAATAATGGAGGTAAATTACTGTAACTGAAATCAACTCAATTTTCGGGTGGGATAAAATACAACCATCTAAAAATAGTAATGTACATGGACGTCCGCAGGATTTTTTCCAGGCAGGGGCAAGGAAGGCATTTTTTTCCAGAAGGGGCAAAGAAGGCACATTTTCTCCAATAATAGTGTTGTTCCCTCAAAAAACATTGCTTAAATTTCAATGTATCATATTCATGCAATAATTAACACACATTATTGCAGCTGAAATGAAATTATATGTGAAAAATATATAATTTTTGGTTGACTTTCATTTTCCAGGGGGGCCACCCCCCCTTCCGGACGCCCATGGTAATGTAGTAATAGTAATAAAATAATAATAATGTCCTAGTACATCGTTTGGCATAATTTCACAGTTCAAACAACACTTTTCATGGCTGAGTGGAGTTCCACTCTCCCCTCCATGTTCAAGTAAGGTGACCAGAAAACTTGTTTTTGAGCAGGCCGTCGGAGGTGCCATAGCAATAGTTTATTATGGAATCCTACCGAGAAATCAATAGGTCTGGCAACACTGACTTTGGCCGCTCTGAAGGCTCCTTCCTCCTGTCTTTTTCCCCCATCCGCCAGCGCGATGGGGTCTGCGCAGGTTTCTTTCCTTGTGGTTCCACTATAGTACTGGAGAATATCTACACATAAATGGGTGAACCTTACAACTTCCGCCGAACAGACGTCCTGCTGGAATCTACTTCAATCACAAGGACAACAGGAGCACACCTCCGAATATGTGCGTGTGCAGGATGGGCAAAACTGGGGAATTCTCCTTTTTTATTTATATATTTTCTTCTAAATTGTTACTAGTCTCAACTTTAATGGCCACCATCCCCCCAAGTCCCTGGACGCAATCCCCTCCCAAATTCGTTCATCATAATCCCCCAAAATTATTTTTAACAAATTTAGTAACTCATTTTAACGTGAATGGAATACCCTGTCAAGTCAATGTCGACAGTTATATCTTAAAATGTAGATCTAAATTTTCGACACGCAGATAGCTATCACGTTGATTGGTTAGGTAATTTGAGATGTCAGAAAATAAATTATTATGAACAGCCTTTTTGGACGGAGGATAAATATAGAAAAGCCCAGAACGTAATGATAAAATAGAAAACTCTAACTGGGCACACCACTGGCTTACGCAAGATTTAAGAGCGGGCTGGAATTGTAAAGGTATAGTGGAACAACAAGCAAAAAAAGCCGGCGCAGACCAGCGACTCCTGTGCACCGTACACCCGCGTGGTGGAGAAGGGCAGAGTAGAGCATGCTTTCTATAGCCTGGATCACACGGAACTGGATATCTAGTAGGAATGCTCTAGTTGACTCTGGACTGGCTACCCATTTGCTAGTTTTCGCCTCACACGGTACTTGTTACACCGTACTTGTCGATAGTCTTTCGTTCTCATAATGGCGACCGCGTGAGATGTAAACAACGTATCACTTCGCAATTATAAATACGATAACTATTCAACCGAGAGGAATATCGCTTAGTATTAAATGGTTTTAGGTAGAGAAGAATGGCGCTGATAAAATACATATTTCACAACGTTTACTGTACAGTCGGAGAAAGAATTACCTGGGCCACGGGACCTAGAATTTCGTAACGTCTTAAAGCCTGTTGTTTATGCAACCCAAATAACAAATTATTCGCTTAAGTTTGTCTGGTGGATCTGAGTTCTCGGGAAGGATTGAGCATTGATAGCATGAGTCACATGACTCATGCCGCCCCAGCAACAACAAACAACAGCTGGGTGCTAGAGTACAACACACATAAATTTGCCGTTGCGTAGATACCAATTTTCGTTTCGTCTCCCTCTCTCTTAGTATCACGTGTTCTACCCTGCTCGAAAACCTTCGCTATTGTTGCCATATTGTCATTCCATTCCTGGACGCACTCGAGCAAACATCATTGAAAACAATCGAATAGCGCTCCAGCCTGCGGTTCACACCGTTCGGCAGGGACGGTAATGTGTCAATATAGCACGGCGTAGTGGTTGCTTCTTTTATGCAGTGCATGTTCATTGGCTAGCTAGTTACTAGTGTTGCCAACTGTAATAATGAAGCACTATTTCTGTCACGGAAGGGGAAAGGCAGGTAAAATGACGGTGAGTTTTGTTGGATTGGAAGCACCATATTTTTATTTCATACTAAGTATTTTACCGGTTCGACGTTGTGTGCGTGTATTGCGTGTGTATGTGAAAGTGTGTGTTTGTTAATGAAGGTTAAATTCCATAATACCTCCAGTTCTGTCAAAGTTGAAATAAAAAACCTTACATAGCCAAGCTCGGGAAATTCTAAGCAACGTGCACGAGTTCATGAAGGAGGAAGCCAGTGAAGGTGTTAGCATCCCAATACAGCATTTTGGCAAGAGAGCAGCGGCTGCGACTGGAGTTCCTGAACGAACAATCTGGGCTATCATGAACGAAAGACAATCTCTTGAGATGTCAGAAGGCCCCTCCACATCATTCCACACTCCCGGGAAAGAACGACAAAGACCAGCGACCAAATCGTCAGTGGACGCTTTCGATGAAAACGTTATCCGTAGGCTCATATACGACTACGCTCTGCGTGAAAATGAAGTGCCAACATTGAAGAAATTGCATGTCAAATTACAGACGGACATACATTTTGCGGAAAGTCAAGAGAGTTTGCGACGTTTGCTGCGAAAGATGGGATTTAGGTGAAGGAAGAGGAGGCTGTCATTTTTGCTGCTTAATGCGATGCATATTGTTTTCTGTGTTAAAATTGCCATGCTTTGATGGGTGACCAAGTTCATAGCAGGGCCGGCGGAAGGGGAGGGCGAACCGTGCCACCGGCCAGGGCGGCAAAATTTGAAGAGAAGAAAAAAATAAGTCTATTGAAAACTGTGGTCGAGCGAGATATTCTTTTGCGCTTAATAGTATTGAAATAGCATAAGAAGTCTCATTATTTATTTTATATTTTGATGTTTTACTTAGAAATATATTGATTTTCAATTTCCCGTTGCTGCATAATGGCGGGGGGGGGGGGGGTCGAAATGGAGCGGCATCTTCCGCCTCCGCCCAGGGAGGCAAAATGACTAGCGCCAGCCCTGGTTCATAGCAAAAGAAAAAGCCGCGCAGCTTATCGTCTAGTGGCAGTATATGTACAGTCTGAGAAAAAAAATACCTGGGCCACGGGACGTAGAATTTCGTAACGTCTTAAAGCCTGTTGTTTATGCAACCCAAATAACAAAATATTCGCTTAAGTTTGCCTGGTGATTCTGACTTCTCGGGAAGGATTGAGCTTTGATAGCATGAGTCACATGACTCGTGCCCCAGCCACAACAAACAGCTGGGTGCTACGATGCCTCCAGAAGAAAATTTCAGGAACTGGTTTCTTGACAAGAGCTACTCGTAAGGAAATACTATTCTATCAAGTGATATTAGAGTCATTGTCAAGAAGGTTCGCTGAAATGATGGTTCTCATCACAGACCACATGCCACACGTTAATTGTTTAAGTCTAGTTCATGCACTGGACCTACAGATTAAAATGGGATTCGAACCAAAGCCTCTCTACTTGGTATTGAATTCGGAAGCCTTTCATTACATGGCGAAGACGTTACTACTACGACATCAGAGAGGCAATGGAACCCCTTGAGAAAGAGATAAGCGAAAATTGCTACCTGACAAACCATATTTGCCCGTAAATTTTAAATATAAGACAATATTTTGTACTGACAGTTTCGAACCGTGGGAGAGGCATATATTTTTTTGTACCATCGTCCATTTCACGAGTTTATAATTCTTCCTCACCGACACGAGTAACGCGAGTGGTAGAAGAAAAGCGAAGTAAAATAACTGAAACAGAAATAAAAGGAAAAAGCGAAATAAATTTTATTCATAATATTCTGCAGTCACTTGAGTTGTATTCACGGGATGCTATCTTTAAAGAAAGCCGTGGTCTCTTCCTTGTCTTTTTCGCTTTCTTTGTGCTCTTGCTTCCCCCGTCACGATTGGTCTAAAACTAATTAATGCGACGTTAATTAAACAATCCAAACAACGAAACAATGCACAATCAACTGCACAAGACAACATTCCAAATGTTTTCGAATCGGAAAACAATTGAGATGCTGTAAAATGACTTAAGATGCAGTAATAAAGTGGGAATTCGGTACCGTATAGAATTAAATCGGTAGAGATGTTCGATTTGATTGGATGTTTGTTATTTAGATTTGCTATTCTTTCACTTTTGGCAAATAGCGACGATGAAGATGAGTGATGCTATGATGAAATTGATGAAGGGACACTTACCAAGGACACCCACGCCCAAGTCGAGATTCTAACCAGGGACCCATGGCATCGTAGCGCGCTGTGCTAACCACTCCTCCATGGAGTGGACATTATAGCATATTTTGTGTGCTCAATTGGGATCAATCAATGGAATGAATAGGCATATTATATGATTAATAAATTCATATCATAATACCACGTCATATTATTCGGCACGAAGTAACATCAGAGACATTCAATCTTGCATTTTTGCCTTTCAACTAATTCTTTGAATTCAGGTTAATCACAACAATAAGATAAATTATGAAGAAAATGATAGTGAATGTGGGATATTATTACGAATTACCTGACAGAAACAACATTAAGCAGGCTCGGTGGTCAAGCTCATTAAGTGATTGACATTCGATATCGTCGCCAAAGTTCCCGGTTTTGAGTACCGTCCTTGTTGGGGGTGTTTGACTATTTCGTCATCAATTTCGTGTAATGGTCACTCGTCCTTATCGTCGCGATCATCGAACAGGGAATAAAAATTATAAAAATAAATACGATGGAAGAGTACTTATTTCATCTCTCACGAAATCTCCTACAAAACCGGAATATATAAAATACATGTATATTCATTCACATACATTTTCGATTTCTATATTTAACTAGTCGAGACCGAGAACGGGAGAGCAATTTTCAATTCGACAAACCGACAGACGGAGAAACTGTCAAGTCTCGTTTCTTCTTGGCACCTCCGTAATCGAGTTGTTCTGTTTGTCATTGGCTTTGTATTGGCAATTATTGTCATTATTCTTCCCCTGCAGGTAAACCATAACGATAAATTATGATGAAATGAAGCAGATAAAAGGGCAAGAACAAGAAAGTCATGCCTGTTCGGGACTCCAACCCAGAACCTTATGTAACGAGATTTGAAATTCTGGAGAAGGCGTCCGTGTTTCGCTTGGTTTTCTCTTTCCTCTACTTCTCTTATATTATCATACATGTATAATAAAAATGGATCTCATACGATATGTTGCGATTCATAATTGTGCTGGTTAGATGCTACAGATGTGAACTCCAACCTGCAATATATTATTCCCTTTTGTTTCGTATCTGGTTGAACATGAAATTTTCTTACACTGTGACAATTTCTTTCTTAGTTTTGGTTTGGTGCACAGATATGCTAATCTGGACTCGACCTTCAGTTTAAAGTGGGATACTAACCACTATGTGCATCCATCGTGTATCAAACCCGGGATCCACTGATTACAAGGCGACGACGTTATCACTACTCCATCGAGGAGGCCCCATGACAAAATGTTATTCACTCGATCTCTACCATAATTTATTTCAGCATTTACATTTTCGTTTTCTTCTTCTTTTTACCTTTTGTTAACTACTCTTATACAACTCTTTTTGCGTCTTCGAATTTCTTCTTGTTAAAAAAAAAAAATAATACATGCAGGCTCTATAAAAATCCCCCGTTCAAATAGATAAAACGTTCACTCTCGAGAACTAATTTACATGTTTATCACTAACGTAACCATTAGGAAACTATTGAAATGTTAACTGATATAACTGCAGATGAAACAATACTTACAGCCACTAACGAAATATCTATTCTTGTGTAGCCTCACAGACAACAAGTATCTGGTGAGTCATTCACTCTTGCTGACTACGGGCGAAGGTCACTGAACTAAAGGGTGGTGGCAAGCAAGCAGGCTTGTGCTCTACCAAAGACGAGGTCACGTGTTCCAGTTATCAATGGCGTACGAAATAAGGAGGAACACAGCTATCTGACGTATGTTTTGGTCCCGTCATTGCACGTAGACAGTGGCGTATGCTGGTTCTAACGAGTGGGTAATCTCCGACCTTTTGATCCTCAAACTCCAAAAGTTTCCGTGCAATTTATGTCACGCTCCATATTGGATTTAGGAATATTGTGTCGGAATGTTTGTCTTATTGCTACGATCACAATCAATTAATTCTCGTTATTGCAGTTTACTATACGCGTAGAATTTCAAATAATAAAACAAGACAGTATTATAAAGCTATAAAAAAACAGCCTGTGAAATATAAAAATGAAAGACGTGCACTAGTGAAATAAAAACCCGCAATATTAATTTAAGTGCAAAATTCAACTTACTCCAGGACCCGATTACTTGTGCTGTACTACATCCAAAGCACGCTGTTTGTCCAGTTGCACGTCAATACGTGTCTGGGCGAAAGATTGCAGCTTAACAAAGGAAGTTATGTGACTTTTGGATTTTTCATGTTTGGCACAAGTGTTGCAAAGATTACAGTCACGCGTCCATACATTCTTTTCAGCCCCGAAAAGTAAGCACGGCGAACAAAAATGCAAAGCTTATTAACACTTATACTTCCTGTCAACCATGGTGTTTTGTCATAATTTGCTTGCGAAAATGCCTCACATATTCCCGATTTTGTCTTTGTGTGTAGAAATAAGTTCAAGCGATGACACTGGCCTACCTGTATTAACAATTTGCAACTTCTCCTGAAAAGATCTTGTTCCAAAAGGTTTCACCAGCAAATCTTGTATCACATCCATTACCCTTTAACACAGCACTATCACGACAAACACTAACACCTAAATAAATAATAAACACGAAGCACAGCACGAAGCCAACGACTACACGCATTCAGTTTCACGCGCCAAACTTCTGTTGTTGTGTTCCTGGCTCAGAATGAAATTCCCTATGAATAATAAAAAAAATCCCTTTCCGAGCTCGAATTGACAGGTTTTTAAAAGTTCGAATCATTGCAGGTCAGAGTCAGAATTTTATTTCGGGATGGGGATCATCCCTTATTATCAGCCGCCACATAAATTTGAAACAGTGGGGTTAGAAGTCCTGAAGATGAATCTCAGATTATTACAACGTATTAAGCAAAGTGTTTAATCCTGCTAATGAAGTAAAATGAATTACCACTATACACTTTTTAAATTAGATATTTGTAGGATTTCGGGGAGGGGGGTTTCCCTTTAAAAAAATATTCAGTTCCGTGAGATAAGTATTCTCGCTGCTTTTGAAGATTAGAGAGGAGAAACAATCACTATTTTTGTAAATACAAGGATGGGGGGAGTCAGCAAATAGGTGCTTTAATTGCTTAAGCCTTGAATTTTAATTCAGTTTGCTTCATCTTCAATATTTAAGCTTTTCCCTTTTGATAAATTTATGTTCAAGTAACAGAAATCAGCAAGACAGAAGCAAATGTAAAGTGAAAATTAGCGTAGAATTGGTTTGCCCATGTTATTCAGTTTTCCTGTTCTTCGCACTCTACCGGGTATGTTTTCCCTAGTTGAGCGGAGGGAACGGAAAGGCTCTCAAGGTTGAGAGTGCGACCGGTGGACTCTCACAAGAAGGAGCTTACCCTGGGCACGGAATCACCGCGCCTGAAAAGCAGTGTTTCCTCCCCCTCTTTCCTTTCTCCTCCCTCCTCGCCAAGGGTTGTAAGGAAAGCGGGAGGAATGACGTCAGGGTGAGATTGTGTTCGCAACGAATGAATCAAATTTGAGTGATATGATATGCAACCATTGGAAGACTATTGAAAGAAAAGCTATGGGAACCTGCCAGTTTTTCTACTGCAGACAGGAAACCATAAACATGCAAGAGAAGCTTATATTCTATGAAACCTGACGCTATGTGCTCGAATACTGGCTATATATAATCCATAGAGGCATAGCAACGTTAAACAACCTCTTATATGATACATATAGGTTTAAAAAGGTCGCAATACAAAGATTGTGTGCGCCTCACTGATCGCGTAGTGGTAAGGCCTTGTAATCAAGGGGTCTCGGGTACGATACCAGGTGATCGCACATAGTGGTTCGGATCCCACTTTAAACTGTATGCAGTTCAGATTAGTCTATCTGTGCCGGTGACTCAGTCGGTAACGCGTCTGACTACCATGCTATAGGCCCCGGGTTCGATCCCCGGCCGGTTCAAGCCCGGGAACTTTTCTAACGTTGGAAGCGGCCCCGGCGCCCACCCAGCGTCGAATGACGTGGATACCTGGGGGAAACCCTGGGGGTAAAGGCGGTCAGGGGCGTGATGCTGATCACATCACCCCCCACTCACGAACGAATCAAGAAAGTATGGGGCGGCGTGATGCTGATCACATCACCCCCACTCACGAACGAATCAAGAAAGTGTGGGGCGTTACCCCCACACCCCCTATACGCCTTCATGGCGTAGCGCTAAGCACAGGTGAGAACTTTACCTTTTTTTTGCATAAAGTGGACTTACAACAAAATTTAAAATTGCGATAAAGATTATGATAAGGTATTAAAGAATTGGGTCTAACACATTTTTTTATTGTTTACCAATGACCTTGTTAACGGTGGAAGCGGTCCCGGCGTCTACCCAGCGTCGAATAACATGGGTACCTGGGGGAAACCCTGGGGGGTAAAGGCGGTCAGGGGCGTGATGCTGATCACATCACCCCCACTCACGAACGAATCAAGAAAGTGTGGGGCGTTACCCCCACACCCCCTATACGCCTTCATGGCGTGGTGCTATGCACAGGGGAACACTTTACCTTTTTACCTTGTTAACTAATATTCTTAATTTCAGTTTCAAGATGAAATCGGCTACGAAATAAAAGGAGTGGGTTCATATTTCTGTTACGAAATTCCACTTTTGTAGTAGACCTGTGCCACACTAAGATGTGACATAATAAACAAATCTGAGACACTTTCAAAGTATTAAATTGCTATCTACGTATTTGGGAACAATCTTTCAATATAATACTTTTTTTGGACGCGTCAAATCATAGTATTTAATTCCTGTTTTAGCAGCTTTAAGAAACCTGATTTTTTGGGGGGGGTTACAAATGCCCTTTCTGCTCCCGTCAAGTTACGCCTATGAAAAAACAGGAATCCAAAGTAAAAGACTGTCCCGACTAAATCGGGAGACACGTCTGATAGATTTACAATTGGGAAAATCATAATTAAGCTTGTAGTTGAAAACAACCTATTTTCATATATTGCATGCAGCTCTACTTTTTCTGCAATGTGGATCAAGAACTGGGGACGTGGAGAAGCACAACACTCCACGTAACCAATAGTCACGTGACCCTCTTTACTTTCCTGTCATGTTGACCTTCGCGTGGAACACATTTCTCGGTGTTAAGACAGGCAAAATCACCCGATCATCGAAGGGTGCAATATGTGTTGCCTACCCTCCTGCATTACTTGCTCCTATTAAAGCCTTATGGGGAAGAACTTTTTTCCATGACTGTACTTGATATTGTTGTGGAAACCGGCATCGTTTGTAAATGTAGAACAAAGGCAACCGACTTTCGCCGATCACAGAGAGGAAATAATAATACTGCTTGAGGAGGAGTGTTGTGGTCCAATTGTCGCGGTTTAACACGTTGGCATGTTGTTATCTGCCGTTGCAGTTCCGTACCAGTGTATACGGGTTTTGGGAGTGAACAGCTAGAACGCCACCAGTGCATTAATGCAATGAAAAATAATATTTTTTTATTTTGTTTGAAATCACTCAAATAAGGAATCGTGTGAAGAAGTCTTCTTTGCAGCATTTTTGGTAATTTTACGTATGAGTTAGTTCATATTTTGCGAATTTTTAGTCCATATGTATGTAGCTACATACAAAGCCACTTGTTAGTACATATTAATCCTAGTCCTGGTATAATGCATGGCGTTTAAAACTCAACGTTAGATAGACCTGAATTCTCTAATTTCCTTGTTGTACGTAACAGCTGTGCATCGGCGAACTGCAGCGATTTTTCTTTCTGCTCCATTATCAACACTGCTTCTTTAGTTCTGTCGCGCATCGCACGGCAGAAATATCTGCGCTGGACTCTACGTGGCCTCAAGAAGAACATTTCAGCAAGATGATCTACTGGTAAGAAAATATTTTTCGAGTGATACTACTCATTGTCAAGAAGGTTCACTGAAATGATGGTTTTCATCACAGGCCACATACCACACGTTAATGGTTTAAGTCCAGTTTATGCACTGGACCTACAGATTAAAGTGGGATCCTAACCAAATGTTCCTCTATCTGGTATTGAATTCGGAAGCCTTTGGTTACATGTCGAAGACGTTACCACTACGCCATCGGAGAGGCAATGGAACGCCTTGAGAAAGAGACGAGTGAAACCATATTTGGCGTAAATTTTAAAAATAAGACAATATTTTGTGGTCACAGTTTCGAACCGTGGGAGAGGCATTTTTTGTCCCATCGTCCATTTCACGAGTTTATAATTCTTCCTCACCGACACGATTAACGCCAGTGAGAGAAGAAAAGCGAAGTAAAATAACTGAAACAGAAATAGGAAAAAGCGAAACAAATTTTATCCATAATATTCTGCTGTCAATTCAGTCGTGTTCAAGGAATGCTACCTTTAAAGAGAGCCGTGGTCTCTAACTTGTCTTTCCCCTTCCTTTGTGCTCTCGATTCCCTCTGTCACGATTGGTCTAAAACTAATTAATGCGACGTTAATTAAACAATCCAAACAACGAAACAATGCACAATCAACTGCTCAACATTCCAATTTTTTTCGAATCGGAAAACAATTGAGATGCAGTAAAATGAAGCAAGAAGCAGTAATAAACTGGGAATTTGGTACGGTACAGAATTAAATCGGTGAAGATGTTCCATTTGATTGGATTTTTGTTATTTAGTGTCGCTATTCTTTCACTTTTGGAAAATAGCGACGATGAAGATGAGTAATGAGTGATGATATGATGACATTGATTAACGGACACTCACCAAGAACACCCATGGCCAAGCCGAGATTCGAACCAGGGGCCCATGCTGTCGTAGCGCGCTGTGCTAACCACTCTGCCATGGAGGTTGGTTAGGAGTGGACATTATACCATATTTTGTGTGCGCAATTGGGATCAATCAATGAAATGACTAGGCATATTACATTATTAATATATTCATATCATAATATCACGTCATATTATTCGGCACGAAGTAACATCAGAGACATTCAATCTTGCATTATTGCCTTTCAACTATTTCTTCGACTTCAGGTTAATAACATCAATAAGATAAATTATGAAACAAATGATAATGAATGTGGGATATTGACAGTTATTTCGAATTACCTGACACAAGCAACATTAAGCAGACTCGGTGGGCAAATTCATTAAGTGGTCAACCTTCGATCTCGTCACCAAAGTTCCCGGATTTGAGTACCGTCCTTGTCACAGGTGTTTGAGTTTTTCGTCATTAATTTCATGTAATGGTCACTCGTCCGCGACTACAAAGAAAAGTGACGTTACGTAACAAAACTAATAAAAATAAACATGATCGAAGAGTACTTATTTCATCTCTCATGAAATCTCCTATAAAACCGGGATATATGATATATATGAATCTTCACATACTTTTTCGATTTCTATATTGAACTAGCCGAGACCGAGAACGGGAGAGCAATTTTCAATGCGAGAAACCGAGAGACTGAAACACTGTAAAGTCTTGTTTCTTTCTTGACATCTCCCTAATTGAGTTGTTGTTCTGTTCGTTATTGGCTTTGTATTGGCAATTGTCATTATTCTTCCCTTGTAGGTAAACCTTAACGACGATTTATGATGAAATAAAGCAGATAAAAGGGCAAGAACAAGAAAGCCATGCCTGCCTGGGACTTCAACCCAGAACCTTACGTAACGAGATTTGAAATTCTGGAGAAGGCATCTGTGTTTCGCTTGGCTTTATCTTTCCTCAACTTCTGTTATTTTATCATGCACGTATAATTAAAATGGATCTGAGAAAATACGTTGCCATCATAATTGTATTGGTTTTTGTATGTGGTTGAACATGACATTTTCTTACACTGTGACAATTTCTTTTTTTAGTTTTTCTGCACAGATAAGCTAATCTGGACTGGACCTTCAGTTTAAAATGACATACGAACTACTACGTGCATCCACCGTGTATCGAACCTGGGATCCCTTGATTATAAGGTGACTACGTTATCATTAAGCCATCGAGGAGGCCCCGTGAGAAAATATTATTCACTCGATCTATAAAATAATTTATTTAAACATTTACATTTTCGTTATCTTCTTTCATTTTGTTAAATACTCTTCTATGTCTCTTTTTTGTCTTGGAATTTCTTCTTGTTTCAGGAAAAAAATAATACATGCAGGCTGTATACCCCTCCCCCATACAAATATATAGAAAGCTCACTCTCGAGAACTAATTTATAAATAACGTAACCATTAGGAAACAATTCGAACGTTAACTGATATAACTGCAGATGAAACAATACTTACAGACGCTAACGAAATATCTATTCTTGTATAACCTCACAGGCAACAGGTATCTGGTGAGTCATTCACTCTTGCTAACTACGAGCGAAGGTCACTGAACCAAAGGGTGGCAAACAGCCTTCTGCTCTACGAAACTAAGGTTAGCAGACGAGGCCCGTGTACCTGTTATCAATGACGAACGAAATAAGGAGGAACACAGCTTTCATATCAAACTAGACCTGTGTTTTGGTCCCGTCATTGCATGATGAACACTTTCTCCTTGTGGCCTTGAAGGCCTACGTAAAGGCTTCTCTGCAAGAAAGTTATCTTACCATTGAAGGAAGGAAAAGTGTGTGTGTGTATCGATGTCCTTCAACTTTCGTATTCTTCTTCATTTCAGAATGCGTGCTGTATAGTCGATTTAATCCAATCTAGCCGTTCTAGGTTCTGTTTCTGTTCGGTAATTTCACATTGTCTTCCTGCTTATGTTATTCGCGACGAAGCTTCTGGTTTCGATAATCTGGGCCCGACCCTGTGGCCGAGTGGTTAGCACATCGCGCTGCGACGCCAAGGGTCCCGGGTTCGAATCCCGGTCGGGCTTGGTTGTTTGTGAATGTCCATTCATCAATTTCATCATTTCATCACTCATCCCCATCTTCGCAAATTAGCCAAGAGGCACAAAACGCGAAGTAAAATAAACTAAATCAACAATCAACAACAACAACAATCGATAATCTGGACAATAACGGGATTGTGTTGGTTGGTTGATTTGGTGTCTAAGTCCACTTTATGCACAGTAAGCAAATCGGTTTTGGTTTGGTTTGAGTTGCTGTTTTAAGTCCACTTTATGCATAGTAAGGCTATTCGGGACTGGACCTACAGTTTAAAGTGGGATCCGAACCACTTGTGCCTCCACCGGGTATCGAACCCGGGACCCCTTGATTACAAGGCAATGACGCTACCACTGCGCCATGGGGTGGCCCAGTAAGCAAATCGGGAATGCACCTACAGTTTAAAGTGGTATCCGAACCAATATGTGCCTACACATTACTTTGCTGCTAGATATTTGCATGCTAAGATGTAGGAAATGCTACATTTTCAGTGTGTGGAATTAAGATTTATTTCTGATACGAAGAATCGGAGAATGGAGTAGTGTTTGAATTTTAGCCCCCCCCCCACACACACACACAGGATATCGGTCGTGGTTTTTATAACGAAATATAACATGGATGAATTGTGTCAAAATAAAACTGGAGCCTATTCACATCCCTACGGAACTTGGAGGGAAGTCCACATAGAAATTAGAAAGTTCTGTTCCGACAAACTCGGGACGTATAGTAAATGAAAAAGCAAAGTGCTACCTTGTGCTTTGCACCAAGCCATGAAGGCGTGTAGGGGGTGCGGAGTTAGGGTCCCACACTTTCTTGTTACGGCCGAAGGTGGGGATAATGTGATCAGCACCACGCCCCCTGGCCGCCTTTACCCCCCCCCCTCCAAAGTTTCCTAGAGGTACCCACTTTATACGACGCTGGGTGGGCGCCGGAACCACTTGAACAGGTGGACAAAATTCCAATTCTCCCCAGTCGGAGATCGAACTGAGATCTCTCGCATGGTAATCAAACTCCCTAACGCCCGAGCTACCGCGGCACATATAGTATAGTAGCCTTTGTAATTAAGGCAATAATTATTTTAGCGTTTCGTTCAACGGTTTTAGGGGAATCATTTTCGGACATAGGCTATAACTCTTGTCGGTTCTGCGACCTGGCTTGAGAAAAGGCGATTTTATGACGAACAACATTCCACCTAACAAGTCACGTGACTTTCCTACATTTCCTGTGTCTGTTGGCTATTGCATGAAAGACGAGTTGCTCCTTGAGACAGACAGAATCACCCGATCACCTAAAGGTGCAATGTGTGTTGCCTACCTTTCCGGCATTATTTACTGCCATTAAGTCTTATGGGGAAGAACTTTTTTCCACCACTGTACACGTAAGGAAGAATATTTTAGCTTTTTCAATTGTCTACACCGTTCATTCACCATAGACGGTGTAACTCGACGTGCCTTTCGTGCTGTATGTATTATACGTATGTCGTACATTGTAATTGGAACAGCTAACCGAAATAATCCATGAAATTCTTAGGTGTAAAACTTATCTGTTATAAGATTTTTTGAAGCATTTACGTAGCATTTATGCTAGCAAAAATGTTAATGGAAATGCTTTCTTCTAAATCCGGCTTAAAGGTGGACGAGCAATTTGAAGAATGTTGTAGGAGAATTACTGCTTTGTGCTTTTATCAAAAAAGGAAAAGTATGAACTAGAGAATGGCTAGAAAACAAATATGGTAATCAATGCATACCGAACAAGCTTTTTATCTTGGGTTTGCATTATTCATACATGAGATTCGCAGGATTCATTCACAAAGAAGTCAAACATTTATTAATACACTTGTAATAATAAAGCTTTTAATTTTCAGCTAACCATATTTGTCACGTACACATCACATCGCTTTGATAAATAGGCTACTTAAATTTTAATGAACTGAACACGAATGCACTGCACATCATCTCCTTACTAAACCTTGAGAAACTATAATATAACCAGCCAGTACTCGGAAACCACAGATCAAAAAAGTAGTATAATAAGTTACTTTCTGCGCCATCCTTTGTAGGTATCCCCTATTTTCTATGCATTTAACCTCAGTAGTATCATATTATGACGATATTTTTTGTGGATTTTATAGCGTTCCAGCACAATTTTCACCTCGACCGGGTTTTCCCCATCTCATCCTTTGTAGGTATGCCACGATCTTACGTGATATAACTTAACCTATTCACTTCTTTTTACGACCTTTTACGGGCTACGTTAACCTACAAGGGTTCTTTTTGTCTACGTATTTTTTTTCTTACGATCTTACGTGATATAATTTAACGTATTCGCTTTCTTTCACGAGTTGGAAAAGTAGGTGAAGCAATATGAGCTGGAAACGTCCTTTGACCTACTTTTTATTTTTACGACGTTTTACGGACTAAACTAACCTACAATGAGGAAAAAAATGGACAGAAGAAGCTCTGGCATCAATTTTTAAGCTATTTTCTACCTCTTGCAAATTTTGTTCTTATGCTAACCTCGTCCTTTGACCTACTTTTGTTTTTTACGACATTTTACTTGTTAAACTAACATTTAACATCACATCACACCTCCCCTTAGTGTAAAATGATGAAGGCAAAAATGCGTGTTAAATAATTCTTTATTTGTTAAGAAAATCCCTGGCCTCAAAAGATTTTTTATTTCTTTTTTACGATCTTTTATGCGATAGACTAACAGACTTTTGACCAGAAGTGTTGTAGGGGATACCTACAAACGATGGCGCAGAAAGTACCTTCTTATACAACTCAAAAACCTTACAGTATGCTGGCTCTAAGCAAAAAACGCTCCTTTGCAAACTCACAGATTATCTTCACATGCCCAGACTTTGCTCTGATTGGCTGTTTCACAGAATCCAGTCGAGGAAAGCTAGTAGCAATTAGAACATGTCCTATTCCTCAAAACCAGTCAAGCAGTCAGCCAGGCGGCCATGATTTCTACCTAGAAAGTCCGTTCAGCGTCAACTAGAGCATTCCTACTAGAAATCCAGTTCCGTGTGATAGGAGATTTATTGCCAGAGTTGAACGGAAGAAGGGAAATTTGCGCGGAGACATTTCGCCGAAGGTTCTTTTTCTTGTGTTTGCTCTATAGATATTACATAGCTGCGTTCTGCAAGGAGTAATAAAGTATTTCACAAATATAATTTTTTGCCTTCGCTTTGGAAAGTGTTCAAAGACAAAAATGGGTAATCGGGGGTCGTTTTACCTTTTCCCGAGTTCATTACAGCTTTCATTTGAAAAAAGTTATTTTCTAAAATTTCAGAAAGACGTGCACCCCCTACCCTGCTTACTCCAATGGGGCACACCAAATATTCGTGCTGCAGTTCTCTTAACCAAAACTGGTTTCCTCGTATCAGTGATTCAATTATTATTTGATACACAGTGCTGTAGACAGTGAAAATAGATTTTAGTGCATCCTGCAACAAATTCTCCTTCTATGCTCAGAGCATTTCAAAGTCAATTTTTTTTCTGGATTTTATTTCAAGTTCAAAATTTAGTTCCTGCAACAAGTTAGAAATGCACATTTTACATTATTCATTTTCTAGTTGTATAGGGTTATTTACGGTGCGTTACTCTGTAGTATATTTATTACAATTATAACAATACAGTAGTATTTCTAATAGGAAAACATGAACATCGTTAAAATGATGCACCTACAGGTAGAAATCTCACACACGGGCAAAGTCCTGTGAATAGGCTGGCTGCGGAAAAAATTCGAAGCAAAATTCGTGAAATCTTGCAATTGCGACGCTCGATTTGTGGTACGTTTACCTGTTGAAGAAGCACTTTCTTGGATGTTGGTAAAGTGATCTAATCACCTAATGAACTGCGACATCATCTCACAATTTACAAGAATATTCAAACAACCCTCGTGTAGTAGTATACAAACACTAAGAAATAACTGATATTATTAATCAATGCCAAGAATATTGATCGTGTCTGGTAATGCATCAGCCGCCATTTGCGACGGAGTAGTTAGTACAGCGCGCACTACGACGCCAGGGATCTAACTAAGTAACTAACTAACTCCCTAGCCTTCTTAAACCCGAAGGTTCATGGCTGCAGCAACACAGGCCTTCCATCTGTCTCTATCTTGAGCAAGTTCTATATACTCTTTTCTATCCCTACCGATTTCCCTTAGGTCCATCTCAACGTTGTCCCTCCATCTTCGTCTTGGCCTTCCTACAGGTCTCTTACCATCAGGTTTCCCAACAAGAATCCTGTAAACTCCTCTTTCCTCTCCCATTCGTGCCACATGGCCTGCCCACCTAAGTCTTCTTGATTTAATTATTCTAATAATATCTGGACATGAATACAAATTATTTAGTTCTAAATTATGTAACCTTCTCCACTCACCTGTCTCCTCATCCCTTTTAGGTCCAAAGATTTTCCTAAGGATCTTATTTTCAAATACTCTCAATTTATGTTCCTCTTTCAATGTAAGGGACCAAGTTTCACATTCATATAATACTACATAAATATTCCGACGCCAGGGATACGGGTTCGAATTCCGATCTGCGCATGGGTGTTCTTTGTGAGTGTCGCTTCGTCAATTTCATATGATCACTCACTCTCACCGTCGCGATCAGGCCAAAGTAGAAGAAAAGCTACGCTAAGTAACAAAACTCAACTCAAATCAAAACGTAATGCTAATGCAGCTATAGAATAATCTTTGCAATCATCTTATCAAGAAGTCAAACAAGGACAATTGCGAGTGAAGAGAGCAGGAAATTTATTAGGGTATATATTACGAAATTCGCAATGAAAGAATTTAATGAGTCAAGATTTTCATACAACCTTTACTCCTTCCATTTTTTTTATTTTTGCTCGTTCAGCACCCACTTTGCCTCGGCGCTTGTAGAACCACCTTACCTTCCTCCGTAGCTAATGCTGTGTCTAACCACGACCTATCCTCACTATCTTAATTTTTCAGAAAAGTCACGCAAAGTAACAAAGTCTAGTATCCGTGGACTTCTTGTTTAGTAAACAGCGCTATATTTTACTTCACTACTTTTTCATGTATCCGATATCAAGCTTCTGACACCCAGCGCCACCCCGTTTAGCGAATAATCCAGAGTGAAATCCACTTGATACCACACGACTTCAAAATCGCAGAAAAATGACAGCCTAAATAATGGTCATCATACGAATTTAATACGAAAGCTCTGACTGTTTCCCCTACCTCCGAACTTCAAAGTTCGATCCCCCTTGCTATGGAAATTCTGTGCGAATCTAAGACATAACATTGATATCCACATCTGGATATCGCCTCCAATGTCATGCTCCATCTCCCCCCCCCCTCAACACGGCAGAATTCCTGTGATAATCTAAGAATTAATTTTGATAGTAAAGAGTTTTATAGTTTCCCCAAAATAATTGTTAATCTCACCACAAGAATGCGCCTGACAATTTAAAACTTAATAAGAACTGGACATTTTCCTCCCCTCACCCCATAGGCGTGCGGAGACCATCTGATTAGGGGGGCAAAAGCTTTGATGAAAGTTCAGTCGGGAAAGAAAAAAATATTTTTATCTCACTGTTTTAGTTTCATTGCATTCATGAGCGGTATTGAAAGTGTTCCGAGGGTGGTGTGAACACGGTCAAATGATGTCCCAGCGGCAGAACTGTACAAGACAGCTGATGATTGACGCCAGAGGGGAGCGGAGGATACAACGGCTCATCCATTCCAACAGACGAACCACAGTGCAACAACTGACATCCGAATACAACACAAATCAACTAGGGACTGTCTGTTTTACCATAACCACTCGTCGCACACTCTCACGTATGGGGTACGCTAGCAGATAACCCCGTCGCCACCCAGTCCTGATTCGTAAGCATAAGTGCAAACGACACTTGTGGTGCAAAGAACACGCGAATTGGTGTGTGGAAGACTGGAAGAAGGTGTGTTGGTCCGACGGGTCTCGGTTATTAGTACATTCCGTGGATGGTCGTGTGAGGGTTTGGTGTAATCAACTTGAAAGTGTTCTTCTATTTTGCACAAAGTCAATGTACAGGCCGGTGCCAGTGGCTGTATGGTGTGAAGAATGTTCACATGGCATGAACTTGGACCCATGGAGCATGCATAGCATTTTTTACTGATGGTTTTCGTATATTTTAGGATGATAACGCAACATGTCTTGGGGCTCGTGTGGTACGGGGCTGGTATGAGGAACACTCATTTGACTTCCAACAAATAGCGTGGCCTCCAAATTCGCCCGATTTAAATCCGATAGAACATATGTGGGATTATATGGAGCTACACATTAGGCGCCAGGAGATATCAATCACGTTAATCCCAGCACTGAAGGCTGCATTGAACTAAGCATGGTTTTTCAATACCTGTGGACTTCTAAAGACATCTTGTGGAATACATGCACGTAGAATATATTTTGTCATAAAGCAAAAGGTGGTCCAACACACTACTAGGTGGGTGGTCATAATTCAATGACCACACGCTGTGTGTGTGTATATATGTATAATGCAGCAACATAGAGGCACCATAACGGAAAAAAAGTATCTGAAATGTGCCGCACTCCTTTTCCTTGAAACAATTGCGATCATGCATTTAAGACCAAACCGTTTAGCAGCAAGAGTCTGAAGCACTTAGTAGTTCTCTCTCTGGTAATTTTCAATGCATTACTGAAAACAACAAAAGGGAGCAAGAAAAACATTTTTATATCGAAATTTTTGCAAACTGAAAACAATATTGATTTCATGTGTAACAAAACATTTCATGGCACGCCATAGCATTCCGTTTTGCATTTTTCTTACATTTAGATCGATCGGGACCCAGTGTCAACTCCCGACTCTCCCTAGCGGCAGCTCTGATGTTGACAAGATTGTAATAAAAGAAGAAATCGCGAGCGAAGTGAGCGAGAAAATTTTACAAAATGTATTTATACTTGTATAAAATTTGATATTGAGGGAGACAATTCGCTTATTAACATTGTGCAATAAACTGTCAAAAATTCAACGACTTGATTCACTTTTATGAGTGAGGAAGGCTGCCGCTTAGGGGTCTTCCATTACAAAAAAATATGGCCTTGTAATCAAGGAATTCCGGGATCGATATCCAGTGAGGTAAGGTACCCGATTAACATCTTGTCTATAAAGCGTCTTAGTCATTTTCTGTGCATCATGTTGCACAGATTTACAATGGATTAAGCTGGATTAATTACATCTGTCAGAACAATGTGATTATCATAGTTGGACATTCTAACACACTCATTTTGCCCTAAATTCGAATGTAAAACTAAGGATTTGAACCATAAAATATTAATTCTTAAGGAACAAGTAACTTTGTGTTTAATGCCACTGGGGGGATTGGAGGTGATCTGGTAATTCCAGTTTTCGAATTGATTTTCGTCGTAACGAATGTCATATTTCAGGTATAGAGAGAATTTTTCCATTAAATCCTTAATCAGTTGCGTCTGTAGATATTAATATAAATTTAAATATATTTTGCATATTAAATGCATTTTCACAACAGACTAGAAATTATTGTAAGAGAAAATGGAAAATACGAGGAATATACGTATATATCGATCTTCCCCTGTTACTATTTCCTGGACGAAACGAGGTATTTCATTTCAGTTTGACAGTCTATTGTTGCTATTGACAGAAGATACATCAATGCTTGAAACTCACAAGCCGATACCAGATATTGTTTCTTGTGTTATTTACGGTCACTGTTCTACCACTCTCGGTTAATCGACTTGAAGTGTTAAAATGTGATAGATGATGGAAGCGCGATAAAGATAATGACATAGCTCTATTTCCTATATCAGGTTCTAACTCCAGATATTCTATTTCTCAGCGCATTACGTTAACCATTTTGCCACGCCCGTTAGATTTCTCGTGTTTGTTCATAAAAATTAATCTATTCGTCATTCAATTTACAGAGACACTTGTCGTAGCTGTAGATGAGCTTTTGAAGATTCTCATCAAAGAAATCTGCCGCCAAATCACACAGCCAATCCATCACTGTATGTTTGGCTTCATCGGCGCTGTTGAATCGCTTCCCAGCGAGGATAGTCTTCAAGTGGAGTAATATGTGATAATCGCTAAGAACGAGATCCGGACTGTACGGAGGGTGGTCCATCCGCTACCAGCCAAATGAGTCAATGAGCGGCTGTTTAGCAGTTGCAGTGTGTGGCCGTGCGTTGTCGTGCAACAACATGATACCGGAAGACACCATTCCTCGTCGTTTATTCTGTATTGTTCGGCGAAGTTTCTTGAAAGTTTTGCAATACATGGCTGCATTAACTCTTTGTCCATTCGGCAGAAACTCAATCAGAAGCATCGTGGTTCGTCAAGAACATTCGTGCGACCGGTCTTAAACAGACGTACCCACTTACGCACCTTGCCTTCAACAATGACATTCTCACCATATACTTCACGTAAATGGCGATAAATGTCTGACGCTTTCACATTTTTCGCGGTCAAAAACCTGATCACTGATCGTATCTCACACTCGGCAAGGTTTTTAATTACCTGCACCACTTTCACTCTCCACCACAACCACACCAAGCGTTTCACAACGTGCAAATGGCGGCTGTTTAGGTTGCAAGGCATGTTGTAACTAACGCGCATGCTCCAAACGCCAAAAACGCAGTGTTGCCAACGTGAGCGCAAGACGGCCCCTAGTAACAGGCATGGGTATTTCGTTTAAATGGACTGTTATACTAATTTTCATTCTCGTATGCTTGCATTGAAGCAAAGATATTTTTTATTATTATTAAGTTATTTTAAAGATTAAAACGAAAAACATACAATAGTTTTGAAATGCTCCAATATCTTCACTCCTTCGCTCAAGCTCTCGTTTACAGGACACTTCAGCTTACCACCTAGCGTGTCTGGAGATAAAAGTTCGTGATTGGGTAGACGAGCGGCTAGCAACAGGCTTAAGAATTTCGGATATCTTTATTTCCTTATAAACACTTTCAATTCAAATAAATCAACTTACATATCCAATGATGGCTTTAATACAATTTTCAACTTATCAAAAAGGGTTTTGAAACAAGAATTCTTCCATATATAGTTTTAAGTATATCAATGTTTAATTGTATTTTGTAAATTCATGTAGTTTTAGAGTATGTTTGTAAAATATTTTACCATATGTATATCTGTGCAAATATTTTTTGCTTATTATTATTTGTACTATTCATGAAAAACTGCTGTATAAAAGTTAATTGATTGATTGATTTATTTAGTTTATTTTACTTCGCAGTTTGTGCTTCTTGGCTAATTTGCGAATGAAGATGAGTGATGATATGATGAAAATTATGAATGGGCATTCACAAACAACCAAATCCGATCGGGATTCGAACCCTTGCTGTATAAAGGTAGTCATGCTGTTCGCAGCAGTATAAAGCTTTAAATAAATATATATATATATGTGTGATAACAGCACCAAACCTGACTTGCCTAATTTAACCACGTAAGCATATAATGAGAAATAAGCATGTAAATAGGATAGGTTCACCACTACTGTCATAAGTGTTTAGAGTCGCCGATCAGACGACGGTCACAGAATGTAACACAGAGAGAACGAGTCTTCGTACCTTGTCTATTGAAGCAGTAGACTTCCCATCATATTGAACCTGGAAGTAGACTACCGTATTGAGTCAAGTAGTGAGGCAAGCAAAGAGTGTGCTAATTGTTGTTTAACGATGGTCTTTTTTGTGGAGAATCTTATATTGCTAGTAGAACATTTTTTTTTCATAGTTTACCAAAATGTTTCCATGCACACGAAGAGGTACAAAATGGATGTTCTTTTCACGAACATGTAGGCCTAACTTGTTTTCTAAGAACTTAAATTTAGTGAATAAGTAATAAAGATGATAATCATTGTTCAAGAGGTTCACAATCAGTGTTCTTTGTGCGAAAATGTAACTTGATTTCTGAAACACTGCAACTTAGTAAGCAAGTAATACATATTTATACGTTCTTTAATATTTTTTTTACAGGCTTGGGCCAAACGGCGGGAATGTAAGCCTTTATAAACATATGCTATATGTTTAATGTTACATTCTATACTGTAATAATTATACCATATTAGCACTACTACTCAGTGGCGTAAATGACTCCCCCAACACTCGCGATGGGAGGGGATGTATGAGCTTCGGGGGCGCAGTAAGAATGATAAATTAAGAAAGACCGATAGTTCCCAAAAGTTTTCCTATGGTGGTTAAAACATATATTTAAATCAAACATATTATTTTTTTGTCCCTACAACAGCAAACACAAAATGTCAATCACCAGAAAAGTACAAAGTGGATTAGCAGATTAGAAGAAAATCTTCATTAGCTGAATAGTTTACGTCGTCAGAGGATAGACGACAGGCAAGAAAATGTACAGGCAATGCCGACTTTCACACAATATTGCAAGAAGGTTTGGATAAGTGTTGCGAAATAATTAGAGGAATTTTGGATGTAGTAAAGCATTATCCACTTGCACTTTTCATCTCAGGGGACATCAAGAAGATGTAACGAACATACAAAGTAGTTCTGAGAATTTTCTCAACATCATAGACTTGTTTGTTAGTGACACACTTGTAAAGACTCATATTGAAAATGGGGAAAGCAAGACAAAATTCTTAAGATCTGCCAAGTTAATTCAAAATTAACTTATTACACTGGCTTCAAAACAGGTGTTGGTTGAGTGCCATAATAGATGACGTTCGAAAGATACCACCCCCCTCTATTTTGGATACAACCCAAGACATTACTAAAATTGATAAAATGTTGGGTGTAATAAGATACGTCAATATTAAACCTATTGTCTTAATCTATTGTAATCAATTTTTTTTAATTCAATCAAATTACAATGTATTTTCATATTTGTATGTACTTAATATAAATGAATGGGAATTAATATATTAGAAAGGTTGTGGATTTATTAATTAGATATGAAGAAAATGCGTCTAAAATTATTAAATAAAATAAATTAGTTTGTTGTTGCTATAAGCGAATGTACTTCCTTGTATAATAAAATAAAGTTTTACTCTTGCTGTATACAATATGCATGCATATATATATACTGCTGGACAAAAAAAACCGGACACCTTAATATTTGACATCTGAATTGCAATTACTTATGAATTACGCTCTCAGTTAAGTATTGAACAATTGAACATTCATTATTGAACATTTTCCATAGTTTTTCCGTTTATTATTTATCTATTTATTTATTTATTTACTTGTATTTACTTATTTGGAACACCTAGTAGGCTTAAAATCAATTTCATGGAATTTTGTTTTAATTTATTGATTTTCAATTCCTGTTGGTATTATTTTGTTTAATGTCTAGAGAGCCATGTATTTTGGTTCATAGTAACCATAGTAACAGATATTATTGACATTGTCATTGCTGGTATTTTTCTTGCAAATGTATTGTAAGTTTACTAGCTTGAAAATGAGACGTGAAGAGGTAGTAAAAGCAGTAGCTCTTCGCGATGATGGTCGTAGTGTACACTATATTGCGAGGGTGCTAAATATAGCACGAAGTACTATCCATGAAGGTCTCAGACGGTATGATGCAACTGGTTCCTATGGTAGAAGACCGGTTTCTTGTCGGAAACGATGCACAACAGCACGGGAAGATCGTTTAATGCGTATCATAGTCTTAAGAGACCGTCGTACGACTTCAAATATTGTGGCACAGCATTTGAGAAATGTTTATAGAGCTGTGGTTTCTTCACGAACAGTTCATAGAAGACTGAATGAAAGTGGTTTATCATCTCGGAGGCCAGCTGCAGGTCCCAGGTTGTTAGCACGTCACCGGAAGCAAAGACTGGAATTTGCTACAAAACACTTACATTGGAATGTGGAGCAGTGGGAAAAGGTTTTATTCTCCGATGAGTCAAAATTCAACCTACGTTCATCAGACGAGAGTGAACATGTGTATAGAAGACCTAATGAGCATTATGCGCAATGTTGTTTCGTTGAAATAACACCCTTTGGAGGCGGTGGTGTCATGTGGTCTGGGGAGGTATCTCTTTACAAGGACGTACAGAGTTGGTTTGTAGAGAATGGGGCACTGGCAGCTTGTAGGTATATTACAGAATGTGTGGTAGATCATGTAGTACCATATGCACCATCCATAGGTCTGGACTTTGTTTTTATGCATGACAATGCGCGTCCTCACATTGTGAATATTGTCACGGAGTACTTGGACGAAGTTGCGAGTACGCGATTAGAATAGCCACCACAAAGTCCGAACCTAAATCCGATAGAGCACATCTGGGATGAACTGAAATGACATATCAGAAACCGCGCAATAGTTCCAGAAACAATTGAAGAGCTAAAACGTGCTATTCAAGAAGAATGGGAGCAATTGGACCAAGAAGTTATTGTCAACCTTATTCGAAGTATGCCACGGCGGTTACAAGCTGTAATTGATGGCAGGGGAGGTAACACCCGCTACTAGACAGCATATAACAATATGAAAAAAAATATTGGTAAGATTTCCTTTTTTCTTTTTTCTTTAGTAGTTTTCTGCAACTTTCGTTTTTGTTCTAATTTATCTTATTAACAATACATTTTAATTTGCCTTCTGTTGAATATATTCAGGTTTTCTTATTTCCAATAATTTCTGCAACCTTTAGTTAACCTTCGAATCAGAATTTATGCATTATCACAAAAAATGCAAGTGTCCGGGTTTTTTTGTCCAGCAGTATATATATATATATATATATATATATATATATATATATATATATATATATATATATAGATAGAGAGAGAGAGAGAGAGAGAGAGAATGCAATAAAGCAAAATAAATGATCGTTCAAGAAGGGTTCACTCATTGTTCTATCACTTTCATACTTCTTGTAATAACATAAATACATATGAAGAACTATGAACTATGTACAGGATGCATAAATAAGTCTTTATATATTTCATTTCACTCCAATTAATGATCACTGGTTGTGTGAAATTTAATCAATAATAAATTTCTAACGAAAACTATCCGAAAAAGTAACTTACTTTTGAATGTAGATTCTACATTGATCAATCATAAAATACATGATGACCTTCTCTGTAAGTTGAGAAAAGTCATAGCATTTATTCTAAGATTCACCGCTGAAATAATGTAATTAAGTAATAAAGATGATAGTCATTGCTTAATTTTATTTTACAGCTCTGGAGACAACGACGCCGCCTCCGTAAGGATTTCGTAACATAATTGTTTTTTACTGATACAGTCTGTACTAAAAATATTCATTTTTAAATATATTCTTATATTATCCTGCTAACGAACTGCTAAAGAGTCTTCAGACATCAGTACATACAAGATTTTTTTAAAAAGTAGTATTGTAACTTCGGGTGAATGGGGTAAAGCATTACTATAAGTTTAACGATTTGTAAAATTTGTCAATCAATAATGTTGAAGTGCAGGGGTTAAGTTAAACATAGTGGTCCGCTGCACTGGGGAGCATTGAAATTTGCAGAACAACTGGCTGTTGTGCCCTCTCACTCATCTCAAATTACAACGCCAGTGTTGAGAACTGCCAAATAATTAACACGATACTTATGGTGACTTTCCATGCAAACAAACCCAAAAAACTGGTGGTTGTTTACATAAAACTTGGATCTGAAGAAAGCAATGAAACTCTCTTCAGGGGCTAAGAAACAACCACCACCCGCCTTTCATTACCTCCCTCTGCAATCCCATCAAATTAAAGAATGAGCTAAAGAATCTACTGTTAAATGAGCAATATATATTTTCAAGCTCCAACTAATAGCGCTGACAATACATCTTAACCTGAATAAGAGCCTCGCCAGTGCTTGACAAGTCTTTAACTATATTGTAATAACACCTTACCTTAGAGAAATAGCATAATTATGTACGTCAATCTCTATATCCTTGCGTGAATCTCCTGCTCAGAAATGTTTTTTAGTATGTGTACATGTGTGTTTTTCTTTTTCCTTTCGTGTGCCCTATTCATTTTTTATTTCTCTTTGTAACAATTTTTCATTTTTTTCAATATTCGGTTTACGTACACGAGCTAAATGTATAAACTTGATTAGGTTGGAGAACAGCCACAGGCTGGACCTCGCCCTTCAATAAAGAAAATTTGAATTTGAAATATACAATGGAATGATTAGCACCTTCGTAATGTTGTTAAATGGTGGACTTGATTTTCGTTCTAGACAATAAAATGTGGAGATGAAGAAGAAGGAGGGGAAAAGGACACAGCACTTCACAACAAACACGTTTTTGAGAATTTCTGTAATTCACCCATGCACTGTATTCATACGATATTCCAATAAATTAAATTAGCAAATGTTTGTGTATTTTCTTTATTGAAAGAAATAATGATAAAGTTTTAAAAATGTGAGCCTTCAGAGCACGTGCAGGACATCAAGTCAAATATCATCCTTAGTCACATTTTCTTCGTTGAAGCCTTGTTTCGAAGCTGCGAGGCCTCGAAAAACAAGATTGTGTATCCTCTACATCAGATGCCGGATCATGATAATAGCACAGGCTCATGTGTAGTGATGGACGATATCGGAAATTTTATATTTCGATGTATCGTCAAGAAAATATCGTCACTGACAATACGACACGATATCGGCGATATATCCTTTCCACGATATATATCGCCAAAATATTGTGACGATATATCACCTAGTTGATATCGCCTGGATGACATTTTTTAATATCGCAATATATAGTTCGGACAAAATATCACCCAACAACACAACTCATGTGCTTCGCCAGAGATTTATCTCTGCCGCTGTGACGTCATCTGGTGAGCAAGTGGAGATTTCGTCCGATACAACAGTTGGCGAACTTTTGTATGTTGGTGTATAATGTTAATATTTTTCTTTAGTAATAGCATTGTTCACATTGAAAATGTCTATGTCTATATTCGGGTGTAATAACTACAAGAATAAGACTAAAGAAGGAGCCTTAGGTATTTTATATTTCCCAGAGAAGACATGACGATTTGCGAGAACAGTGGATAGATTACAGGATTTGTAGTTTTTTGTTGTTTAGTTGGTGTTTTAAGTCCGCTTTATGCACAGTAAGGATAATCGGGACTACACCTACAGTTCAAAGTGGGATCCGAACCACATGTGCCTCCACCGGGTATAGAATCCGGGACCCCTTGATTACAAGGCGGCGAGGCTACCACCCACCGGTAGAAAAAATTTCATCTGAAGACGAGAGAAGAGGTGCTCTTTCGAAACGTGGTGGTTGAAAATAGTTCAGTGGTTCCTAAAGTGTGCGCCCTGGGGTACCACGAAATGTTCAAATATTTTCACTGAAATGACCATTGACCATTGTAACACATAAAATGTTTCTGTCATTGAAAAATGTGTTTATTTTTAAACTTAAGACAAGCAACCTAACCACACTAACTGAGAGTTGCAAATGTTAGATAATGCCACATTCTGATTAGAGCGCCGCCGAAAAATCTTGAAACGTAAGGGCGCCATGAAGCGAGAAATTTGAGACAACAAGAACAATAAAAATATTCATTATTATTATTAATAGAAGTAGTACTAGTAGTAGTAGCAGCATCAAAGGCATTATTATCCTCGTAAATCATGCAAAAAAAGGAGTATCAGTATGTTCTAAAGCATTTGTGTTGGAACAATGTATTGAAATATGTTTTCAACACGTTAATTTCACATTAGCGTATAAAAGAAAACAAGCACACAAACATTTTTATAAAGAAAGATAGTGCATGATAAATGAATTCCGAATTTACATAAGGCATGTAAAACTTTCATGTACAATATATGTTTTACACATATGCAACATGGAGCGATATAAAATATGAAAACACAAGTGCAACATGTTAACACTAAATTGAGTACATATTCAAAGTTCCTTGAAAACATGTATAATATTTAAATAGGGTAATCCAGGGCATTACGGATCACAGGGCATTATGGATCAATCATTAAGGATCACGTGACCTACAAAGAAATCTTTTGCAGCACGAACTTGAAAAATATAGCTGATCATGCTGCCATCTGTCCGCTTACTCACTGCCTGTCTTTGTCTTCTGTGGCAGTTGGCGCGCGTCTGTGACAAGTGATTGTTGTAAGCAAGTTTATGGAGACGGTGCAGGAAAAGTACCCATTGTAAGTTTTGTTCGACATTTGGTAAGGTTGCATTGTAGAATGTACGGGTTTAAGTGCTCTACAATTTAACATGTGATAAGGTAGGATGCGTTTTTGCGATATGCCAGTATTTGAAATGATTAACCCTACTTGTTATTATTTAAATGGAAATATGTCGAGAATATGCAAATCAGGGTATTACGGATAGGCCAAAACGAGGCAAAACGGATCTCCCACTTTCAGTACGTTTTACGTACTTTTACTTAACAGTATCTCTTCTAACACGACGCTTTCAATTTCCAGATGGTTCGCGATTATCAAAAGAAGTCCACCAGAAATTCGTGGTCTGTAGTAGGAATGTGTGAAGCTGTGCGTTTGGTGACATCCGGAGAAAAGACTATTCGGCAAGCTGCGGAACTTTCTGGTGTGCCATATACTTCATTGCAACGGAGAACATCTGGTGGATCAAATGACGTTGGTCGTCCTGGTGTAAAGCAAGTGTTTAGTGATTAGTTTGAGCAGGTTCTTTCTTCGAGATTGTGTGATTTAGCTCGAAGAGGATTCGGGCTAACACTCAAAGCTGTGCGAAGATATGTTTTCAAGTTTGGAGAGAAAGAGAACATAAGTAGTGTAAAATACCCTATAACCAGCACGAGAAAGTATGAACCCCCCTCAGGCAGATTTGCCTACACTTAAAACAAGCTCAACATGCCCATATGAGCTTTTTGCTCAAGTGTGGAACCCCGTCTAATCCAAGATTTTTGTAAAAATACCCTTGGGAAGTTCCTGAGAAAGTATGACCCCACTCAAATTGATTTGCCTACACTTATAAAAGGCACATCTGTGAGATTGTTGTCCATAAGCTTGTTAAAAATAAGCCCCTCTTGATATTTTTTTTGATACACTTAAATCTAGGCCACCCTCACCCACACCCACCCACACACACACATACCGCCCTCACCCACACCCACACCCACACACACACCCACACCCACACACACACATATTTACTTCCGGTTTAAGTTCAATTGGGCACCAGGCTCAACTTGCATATCTAGTATTAAGATAATGTAATTCTTCTAGAATTGTTCTGTGACTCTCTCATTTCTTACATCATAAAGATAAGATTTTTCCCCTATGAGAATAACACTACATATGGTGTCATCAGGTAATGCCTCATGGAATTCACAGATAATTTTAATATTTGTCCTGTCATTAACCACAACTTGTTTCCTTTTTGAAGTGTTGATGACAAACATGGGTCTCTGTGCTTTGAATTCATCTGGTGTGTAATACATGTCAGTATTGCCAGTAGTGACCCTTTTGTATGCTGTAAATGCTTCATATAATTTAAGAAAATCATGCTTGGAAATGTCTAAATTATAATTTTCTCTAGGAAATACCTCATTTCTGCCATTTTTAAGATATATGTTCTTGATGTTGCAGTTATCAAATCTACTTGAATTTTTTTCCTGATTATTGTGTCTTCCAGTCTGAAACAGTACCACCACAAAATCCGGCATGTCATATTGTATACTGGAGAATGAATTTGTAGCATCAAACTCATAATAAGTACCAGCGGCGGGCTTCTGAACACATTGATATGTATAAAATTGTAAAGGAATCTGTGGATCTTTATTATATCTGCTTTGTATTTAAGAGCATAACTGGCCTCATATTCAACAACTGGGATTCTTAGCTCCATAGTCTGAATAATGCATTTGCCTTCATCAGGTAGGGTATTGGGCAGAGCTTCCCCTGTAGAGTTTAATGTGCTGTACCTCATCAAAGCATTATTATCATTGGCAGCTCTTGTAAATGTGATTCTTAAACCGCCCTTCCACATAATATCTTTGTAATCTGAAAAGAATCCTGGCAACAGGCGCATTGGGAACAGCACTGTGTGGCTCTTGGTTAATATTTTATCACCAGCCTCAAATCCACCTATTTTGTAGTAAGAAGCCTCGGTTTTGGATAATTTTAGTGTGGCCAAAGCTGTGGAGGTAATGCCGGGATAATCCACTCTGTTTATAACAACACCATGCTTTCTGATCTCAATTTCAGAGAACAGATGCGGCACAAAATTATCTACCAATCTTATATTTGAATTTGCCGGATAATCTGTTCCATCGAGCTTTACAACATCAAATTTGATGTATAGATCTGCTCTGTGGGGGTGTATAAAGCCATCCCCTACATCAAGATCAACCTCAATTTCTGTGTTGGGTTGATTTAAATTTGCAAATGTCCTCCTGTTTGGGGGGAATGATTGTAGCTCATAACTCTCAATATTTTCCATTTTTTTTGTATGTATTTTTATTTAAATATTAATCTCTATGATAACAGTTGTTGTGGCTCCAGCAAAATCAACTAATTCTTCTTTTTCATTAGTGACCATCAACTCAATGTAATCTATTCTATAATGTTGGGGATGGAGTGTAGATGATGGGCTCCATAAATTCAGAATTAGGTTTAAATGTTGCAATGATGCCAGTTTGTTTGTGAGTGCCTATGCCATTTGATTTGGTGATCATACCCTCGGCCACATTACAGAGTCTCTATGGCTAAGAATTTAGGTATATTAATAGCAGTGTGTTTGATGGCCGGTTCAAGTTTTGTGTTGTTCTCAAAGCCTAACAGCTCTCCTATAGTACCCAGATCCACTGTTTCTGTAGCAGATACAATCTCTACTCTGTGAGTGACAGAATTTTGACTTAACACTATACCTCTGGGTAATTGAGCATTTAGAGTGGACAGATTATACTGCCCTGGAGTGATGACAATTTTTTGATCCCCTACTGCAATTTTGTTGTTGTGGTGTGTAATATTAGGGATCAAGTACATGCCATAAAATGCTCTGAGAGCTATTGTTTTGGGATACACTATATCATCATGCAATTTGAGTTTCAATATTGAATTTTGGCTGGTGAGATGGAATACCCCCATGATGTTTCAAATACCGCAAGGCTTTTTGAAAATCTTCAATTGATTGTTTATTTATTTGAGACATATATCTAAGAACAGATAAACACAAATGTCCACAATTAACATCTTTGAAGTTTTGAACACGGGCATTATTGTAATAAAGATTAGCTGATTTTAGATATTTTATTAAATTTTCAGGTGGAACACCTCCAAATGAATCAAAGACAAATGCCTTATTGTTTAAATATTTAAGATAACAGATCCAGTGAGTGCCCTGATTTTTGTACTTATCCAAATTAACAATGCCACACTCTTTGTTGAGTGGTTGTTCTGGTAAAGAATCAGACATGTACACACCTCTAAAATTTTTGATGCCCAGTGGCTTGATTAAAGCTTCAATATCTTGGTTTGTAAGCGGCTCTTGTTTTTTTAAACTTATTCATGGCTCTCTTAACACCTTTGCCTTGTTTCTCCATGGCCAGGTTATGGCGCCTCTGCTCATCTAATTCTGCCCTATTTTTCTTGGCATCTATTACTGTTTTTGCTATGGCAGCTGATCCCCCAGCCAAGCTCCCAACAGCCCCAAGTGCTGCTAAGATGGCTGGGATAGTAAATATGAAACCCCCCACATGTGATTTTTTTCTAGATTGTTGTAATTTTTTTAATTGGGGGGTACTAAGCAACAATTTCATACCATGGCCCTTGGCAATACAAGAACTTTTTTTTCTTGCGCTGCTTTTTGGTTAAAAGGCTGTCAATAGTTTTAAGAGATTTAAGACCTGCATAAGGTATTTGATACATAACACCCTTGGCCTTCATTGTAGGTTTATTATATACATATTCACAGCCCCCACCCCAGTTTTTGTTTGGTTGTCATAGCTATGGTGGTTCCCAATGCTGCTATTCTCTCACTTAGAGAATCATCTTTGCTTACAAATCTACCAAATGCAGCCTCTTCTAATTTTTTGTCTGCAACATGTCTCTTGTCTAGATCAGAATGTGTGTTGTATGCTATGTCATGGTCTCTACAAGCAGCATCTAGGGGATTAACACCAGGATCACCTCTGTTTAATCTATGGTCCAATTTTGTACCGGGGCCACAATACTGATAGCCTGGAATGTGTAGTTCAAATGGCAGCGTGTTTATAATGTCATTAACCAACCCCCGGCCCTCAGAAATATTCCAAAATTTAGGTGGTAGAGTATTAATAATTTTTATAAGATATCCAATCCCCTTAGTGTCATTCACTATAAAATTAGACAATTTGGTGCTTATCATGTCCATAATTCCAACCTTTTCATTGTAAAAATTGTGGTTGCCAGCATTTTCCTCCCCAGCTATCACCAATAACCTATCTACAAGTTTCCTGACATCATCAACCCACACAAATTCTTTGGGCAGGGTGTTGTATTGTTTGATTCCACTACCTGTCTTGATTTGTGACCATATGGGCTTGATTAAATTGTTGTATTTTGCTCCACTGCTAGACTTGACTCTTTTTTGTGTGGGATCATTGTTCTGGTATAGAGCATCTGATTTTATTAATATTTCTTTGTAGTGCTCATAATCTTGATCTGTATAGTTGCCAGGCCTTTTCCTAGTCATCAGTTCCCACAATCCAGGTGTGCCAAAATATTTAACAAAAGCACCTCTTTCTCCAAGATGAGATTCTGAATATACAATTATAACATCTACCATAAATGTTACTCTGAAATTGCCAATTCTATGTATGATGCTACCATCACGCTCTGTGTCAGCATATAAGCCAAAGACCTCATCTTTGTTGTCTTTAGGTGTGCCTAAATATTTTTGAGCAAGAAGACCCAATTCAATAGGATCCAGAGAAGCTTCAATTCTTCGAGGAGCAACAGGACTAGGTGTATGAATACTGGAAAGTGGGGTGATTGGATAATCTAATATGTTCCTTGCAGCTACAGGTACAAGCTCTGTGATCAAATTTTGATTTTGCTCTGTAACAGTTTTGATATTTTTACCTAATTCACTAATAGCATCAATAATAGGCTGTTCTGTTTGCTTGTGTTGTTCATAAATTCCTCGGTTCTGTGATTTCCATCCCTTAAATCTTTTTACAAGATAATCTCTTAATTTAAGATCATCAATGATTGGCCTTTTCATGGTTATTTATATATGTTTCAATGTCTAGAAAATTGTTGATTTTATTTCTGTATTTGCCACTATTGGGTTTTCTTGTCATATCAATTGTGACAAACCCATAACTGTCCTGGTTCCAACACCTACTGCAAAACTTGGAAAAATCGTTGTAGCTCAAGTCCCCACCTACATATTCATCATGTATGTGTTTGAGGTTGTTATGATCTTGATGAAACACACATATAAAATTGCTGTTGTCTCGGATCAGCTGCTTGGGTATTTTTGAAAAAGTCTGTGCCAGGTAGAAGCAATCTATGTTTTTGTGTCGGCCCTGTGTAAAAAAATTTCTGACCTTGTTTTGATTATCCAGTATAATGTCATCAAACACAACAACAGAATTATCGAGACATTCATGGAGTGGCTTAACATCTGGTTCAAAAGTGGCTATATCCAATCCATCATATAGCTTCATCAGCTGCTGGTATTTTAATTGTTCCAAGCTCTTAGAGAAGACATACAAGTGCCTGTTTTTCCAGTCTAACCAGTTGGGTGCCAATAAAAAATTATCAACCATTAGTGTAGTTTTACCACAAGCCGATGGCCCAAAAATAAGACATCTAATATTTTCAGGCAGCAACTTGCCATTTCTCTTAATCTGCTGTTCAGGTTCTGGCAGCCTTTTTATAACATCCCAGGTGCTCATATTATCACTGTGTCTGCATCGATCCAGCTGTTTTCCGGATGACCTAGCCATTTGACAAATAACTTGTTGCCTTTTCTGCGGATGATTTTTTCTATGAGATATGTGTCGGGCTGTTTAGTTTTGCTGAGTTCTTCTTCATAGAATCTGCCTTTGAGAATTTCTCCTCGGTGATCTTTTATTATATATGTTTAACTTGAACCACTGTAAATAATTCAGTGCTCCAGTTTCTTGTAAAGCCTCTTTTGAATAAGTGCTTATATTTGCTGATTCTTAATTGATCACCCACCCTGTATTTGGCCCTTCTTGTTGTTGGCTGGTATCTAGGATAATAAACAGTCCTGATCAATTTTTGCTCATCAGATGAAGTTACTTCAGAGGAATTCATGTTGATTGTGGAATGGACCGAGTTGTTATATTTATGTAGAAGTTCTGGAAGAATATTAAGCCATTTATAATTACCTTGAAGTGTAAATTGTTTATACATAAGATTTTTTAGGGTTTTGTTGAATCTCTCTACAATTGAGGCTTTGAGATCACTGTAACTCGAGTAATGTTTTATTGACTGGCTTTTAATAAATTGTTGGAACACAGAATTATAAAATTCTTTGCCATTATCTGTTTGCAAATAGCGCGGTGATCTTCCACTCTGATTGATGATTGTCCTGATGGCTTCTGTAACACATTTTCCAGTCTTGGATTTGAGTGGCACAGCCCAGGCAAATTTTGAAAATGTATCTATGACAATAAGTAGATACTTGTAGCCCTTGTTGATTTTCTCTAAGTTTTTCAACTGTCCACTTGCCATCTCAATCAAGTCCCCTTGTCATAAATCATCTATGCCTTTTGTGACTACTGGCAGTCTCTTATAATTATGTCTGGCTTGTCTGTGTAATTCATCAACAATAATTTGTCTAGACATAATATGAAAACAAGAATATTGCAACTATGGGGTGTTCAGCAGCTGATACTGCAGGATTTTCTAAATACAGTTTGTCTCCTATTTGTATATGAAATTCCAGAGATCCATCATCTTCAGCATAGGATGTTTCTAATGTATTGGGGTCTGTAAAATCCTCTAACTCTACACTGGTGATTTTTGGTTTGTTGTCAGCATTTGTTATTGATAAGGTGGGGTAGTGGTGTGCCTGTGGTTGAAGCCAATATTTGATCTTGATTGGTCTCAGTGTGCCCCCAACAAAAAACTGGTAATAAAATTGTGCAGAGGACAGCATATATATTTTGCCACCTGGTGTAAATGATGAATCATATTCTTTGTTGGGATGCTGTACAATTCAAGAATTACTGTATGTTTTGGATTCTCGATTATGCCTGTTATTTCTTTTTCTGCTGTAAGCAATCTGCTTGTTACAGATTCAAGGTGCTCATTGATGGTCCTAACAACATCATCATGGCCTGGCTTGATCTTTATGTCCACAACAAGTTTCTTGTATTGCTGCACAATCTCTTGGAGCTGGGTGGCAAAAACAGACAGAGCATTTGCTTGATTGGATTCCATGGTCCCTAGCTGTTGCTTGATATTAGCTACAATTTGTTGCAAATTTTCAATAACTGCCAATTTTGAATTTTGAGCAGTAAGATCATGGACTTGTCTTCTGATATATTCAAACAGGGCATGCAGTTCATTAATATGTTGATTAGTTGGTAGAGTGGCCAGGTCAGTATATTTCTGAAGCAGCAATTTGAGTTCAGAATCAATTTTAAGAAGAGGGTCCATGCATTGTGATTGCAAATTTGTAATTTCTAATTGAAGACTGGCATTGAGTGTGGTTTATAAAGCTTGTAAATCACTTCTTAATTTCTTGACTCTGACATCAAGCATCAGAATCTCATCACTGTGATCTTCATGTCTTGTATGGCCAAATATATCATTAGGCATTTTTGTTTTAGTGGTTATTTATTATTGAATATCTGATTCTTAATTCTATAAAAAAAGGTATAAGCTTGTCAAATGACCCAGGGACCTCAATATATAAGCAGTCACCAGCAGAAACAGTATATACAGTGCCAGAAATCATGTTTGAGTGCTTAATTCTATAAATATTTCTCCCCACTGAAATTTTGACATCACCCTCAGGGGTTGTAATAAATTGCAATTGACCACCTACAGGTAATTGGTAATGATTTAAATTATTGTTAAATATGTACAATGTTTTACCCGTTTCATCATCAACATCTGTAAGTATGCTGTTCAGATGAATAATTAACAAAGCACTTAGTTTAGATATCATATCAGAAGAGGGTTGTGTGTTGGCAGGTCCATAATAGCCTGTTTTTTGAACCCAAATAAGTTCATAGGCATGTTTATTTATTTCAAATCATGCTCTGTAATTGGGCATTGATTGCCATTTTTCAAATCACAATGCCCCCATGGTAGAGTATGTATGCCACATGATAAAATACATCTCTTATCATCATGTGGGTCCAGAGCCACTTTTCTTACAATATTTGAAGTCAATAAGTGATCCACACTCTGAATTCTATTTTCTGATGTTCTGATTGTGCTACATGATTTGAGACAATTTTTGTAATCCTCAAATTCAAGCTCTTTGTCCACAGTTACTCTGCCAATGCCCTTGGCCTTTTTGGCAACAACACCACTACATGTTTCAAAACTGTACATCTTGGCCCTTAACCCAGCAAATGCCACAATAACATCACCAAGTGTCTCAACTTTTAACTTGCCAGGCACCTTTTTGTTGTGGGGTTGAATCCTTGTATGTTCAGTGGTATCAAAATATTTAAACAATTCAGGCTGTGCAATATCTTGATAAACATCTTCTGTTTGAATATCAAGAACAAAACTATCTGTGTCCATGTACATCAATTTTACACAATCACCATAAAAAGGTTTCAACACATTATAATACAATTTTAACATGTGTAATTTGGCCAATTCCAATATCACAGCCCCTACATAAATAGGCTTATTAAATTTGATCTTGGTTTTTTTCATGTTGAAAAGTGCCATATTCTCATCATAAATTCTTCTGTAATTGAAGTTGGGCTTTGCAATCAATTTTTTGCTCCGGCTGGGGTCAGTAATTATTTTAACATCAATATGTTTTCTGACATTTTCAATTGTTTTGCCATACACTGAATTGACCATCAATTTAAACAAGGTCTTATCAAATTGGCTCATTGCAGATGTTCGAAGCTCTGTGTTTGTATCAATATATAGTTTCAACCATCTTGAGTGCCTGAACCTCAAAACTTTTCCAACTTTGGTCACTTGAACACCATGATGCATCAGGAACTGGAGGTTTTTGTAATTTATGACATAACCCTGTTTCGGCTCCAGAGTCATCATCAATTTCTTCTGTTTAGAGCCAGGTGAGCACTCAACCTCAGGAATTGGGGGCAGATCAGAAAAGTTATTGTGTAAATCATCAGGAATTGTCAGATCAACCTCTAAGAACAGGCCATAGTTACTGTCATCAAAATCTTTAAGATCTTCAATATTGAAATTTTCAACCCACTCAAGCCCTGCATATGGCAGTTTATCCATCATGGCATAACCATAGAGGCTGTTTGCATCTACATACAGTATATAATTTGATGGCAATGCTGGATCATAATCAGGAATATATTTGTTATTTGCTCTGGCATATCTCTGAGAACATTGCACCATGCCTCCTCTTATACATTGCTCCATAAACAGATACATGTCCTGATCCTGGATCAGATCCAATTGCATTTTAGTGTTTAAAAACATTGCAGACCATGCTAGGCCCGGAGCACTGTAAAAATAAATTGGATCTAGTTTATAATTTTTCATGGAAGATTTTCTGAATACCTGCAGTATATCAGCTAAGAGGGTCACATCAAGTTTTAAATATGCATTGTGATAATCACCAAATGTCTGGCATTTTAAATTGTTCCACATTAACTGGGCATGGTGATAATCTTCATCAGTGATTCCAGATCCTCTAATTTTGCTGTAAAACTCTTGTTGTGGTGGCAGAGAACACTCATCAAATTTAGAAAAATCTGTAACATAATCATATGGATATACACCCTTCCGCCTAATTAATTTCAGGTCCTGATTTGGAAACAAAGCACATGTGATTTTGAATTGATCATCAGATAATTGAGTGGCCAGTGTAGCCAGGCTAGCCGATAAAATTCTGTAAGAATCAAGAAATCTTAAGTGAATAGAAACACCATTAACTTTAATTATTTTGTTAATGGCAATATATTTCTCATCATTTTCAGCTAAAATATTTAAATTCTGCTTGTTAAACCCCTCGTACCTGATCAAACGATGAAAATCATAATTGGATATACCATGGCAAAATATGGGGACAAATTTTGGTCTCTGGATCTGAATATTACAGCTATTACACAGGGCCATTAAGAATTTACCATCTGTATGAGAATGGTGATGAACCTTGATATTTGCATCTGAAAATTCAGAATCACATACCGGGCATTTTTCTGCATTGTTGAAATCTTCAATCTGTTTCTCTGTTAAAAGCAACATGGGTTTTGATTTTAATAAAATATTAGATGCTATGTTATGGCACTCATTTTCTATTCTATGTGCAAATTCTTTGATGGCATCTGCTCCCATGTATAAATATTCTTTACTAAAAACACCATCCTGTACAACCACATAATAAAAGCTGGAAGGTTCATGTAATTGATATGATGTAATTGAAGATCCCTCAGGGTCTGGGCTGCAGAATGCAAGGGGTTTGAGATTTGATTCAAAATCACAGACTATATATGCTGGGTGTTCCAACAGGTCTTCAAATTTTTTGAATTTGGCATTTTCATTTGGGTTGGGCATAAGCATATGAACAGGTTTATAATTGCCACATTATTTCAGATGCTCAATTAACTTGTTTTTAGCAATTTCTGCATTTTTTTCACGAACCCCATTTATTATTTTTTGACCATCAAATACAGACAAACATCTTCTGCACAACTTGAATATTGTATTGGATTTGTCTAGTTGTGTTCTCACTAAAGCTTCAAGACTGTGTATCAGAGTGTAATGATATGTGCCATCTCCTTCAATTAAGAGCAGATCAATCGGAACAGCAGAATCATCATCAAATGTACTGATTCTGAGAGGATCTATCAAGCAATTGCCACGGCCAGTGGAGCAAGTAAATACATTAATAGATAATTGTTTACCATTAATATCCCGGGCCTTTTTTTTTCAAATTTATCAATATTCTGAACAGACATTGGATATTCTAAATCCTCCATTGCCTCGTCAAAATCATGTTCATGTTGCTTATAATAAGTTATTCTCTGAGGATTCCTTAAAACTGGAAACAAAGCAGCTAAAATACACCACAAAAAGCATTTCTGGTCATTATTTTTTATATTAACCACGGCTTGTTTGTTTTTAATATTGGCAGGTAATGGCAGATATGTAGATCCTTGTAATGGGCTGAATTCAGAAATATTAATATATAACTTGTGTGGAGATCCGCATAGGCTCCATCCAGACTCTTTTGCTGCAAATTCAGAGTGTTTAATATTCAATTGATCTATTAAACTGCTTATTATTTTGTCTAAATTTGCATTTGAATATACAGGTACAGTTTCTGTTATGTTGGGCTGTGTAAATTTTGTGCCATTTGGCTTCTTATATTGTGTAAACAATTTGAGGGACATCTTATGAGAGCCATTTTGTGTATTTAGAATTGCCTGCACATCTGGATTTATACTGTTCAAAAAATTCTTAATGTCACATCTTGGCTCTGATACAAACAGGTGATCCCTTAATTGGCCATTAAAACTGCTATGGATGGGTTCATAGCGTGGCTGCTTTGCCGGTCCAGCATTACATGCTTCCTTTTCAGAGCAGATGTAGATGGTTGTGGGGGCAATGTTGATGACTGTGCAGAACAAGTACCTTTATGTTTATATGTGAAATATTCCAGATTATATTTTCTATGGCATTTAGGGCAAATTTTTGTGGGAGTTCTGCATTTGTCTGGATTACAAATCTTTTGATGCTTAGCCCAATTGGGGCTGGATATATTCTTATTGCATTGATTACAATATTTTTGATTTGGCATTTTTGTTGTTGTTTATTATATAAGATTTTCTGGGGTCCAAATCAAAATTCTATGCTTAATAAAAAATATCAGTTGGGTTCAGCAGTGTGATTTGTATATTTAGTGTATGTGTGTATGTATGTATGTGTGTTAATATTTTTGGCTTTGGTATTTATATAAAATTTCTTGGGGTTCAAATCAAAACTCTATACTTAATAAACCTATGACAGGTTGTCAAAAATTCTGTCTATTAAATCAAATAGATTTGTAATTCAATTTATATAAATTTGCAATATTTTTGTGTTTAAAAAAATATGATCAGCACTGCAACAACACACCCTTACTCTTCAACAACTCTCACAATACTGGCTGATATGCAATGCAAAATCTCTTTATATAGCCTAAGCACAGACCGCATTGAAAACATCTGAAACAATAGGCCAATCAGAATATAACACATCATTACATTATGTCATAAGCAACCAATCAGAAAACAACACATGTCTAATAATTTGTTGCTTAATATTGGGTAATAATTTGTTGCAAAAACATGATGCAATATAAATAAACCAGAAATAGGCCACAAGTGGACCGGAAGTGGACCGGAAGTGGGCAGAAATGGGTAGAAATGGCCGAAAATAGACCGGAAGTGGACCGGAAGTGGGCAGAAATGGGTAGAAATGGCCGAAAATAGACCGGAAGTGGACCGGAAGTGGACCGGAAGTGGGCAGAAATGGGTAGAAATGGCCGAAAATAGAACGGAAGTGGACAGGAAGTGGACCGGAAGTGGGCAGAAATGGGTAGAAATGGCCGAAAATAGACCGGAAGTGGACCGGAAGTGGGCAGAAATGGGCAGAAATGGCCAGAAATGGACCGGAAGTGGACCGGAAGTGGGCAGAAATAGGCAGAAATGGGCAGAAATGGCCAGAAATAGACCGGAAGTGGGCAGAAATAGGCAGAAATGGCCAGAAATGGACCGGAAATAAATATGTGTGAATATGGGTGGGTGTGGGTGTATGTGTGGGTGGGTGTGGGTGGGTGTGGGTGTGGTTCTTATGAGCATTTTTGGCGTAGTTTTAGGTGTGGCCAAAAAAAATATCAAGAGGGGCATATTTTTGACAGGATTATGGACAACAATCTCACAGATGTGCCTTTTATAAGTGTAGGCAAATCAATTTGAGGGGGGTCATACTTTCTCAGGAACTTCCCAAGGGTATTTTTACAAAAATCTTGGATTAGACGGGGTTCCACACTTGAGCAAAAAGCTCATATGGGCATGTTGAGTGTAGGCAAATCTGCCTGAGGGGGGTTCATACTTTCTCGTGCTGGTTATAGGGTATTTTACACTACTAACATACCGCATCCCTTTAATAAAGAAAAAGGACTAGCAGGTGAAGACTGGTTCCATGGATTTAAGCAACGCCACCCAGAACTCAGCATATGCAAACCACAAGGTCTCTCGCAGGCAAGAGACATTCTACGAGACATTACAGCAGATAAAGACAGACTGTAACCTACAAAATCTTTCTGAATGCATCTACAACCAAGATGAAACAGCATTTCCTTTGAACAATCGTCCCCCGCTAGTAGTAGCACAGAAAGGCGCCCGTAATGTAGTGTCAACGACAAGTGCCGAAAGAGGAGAAAATGTAACTGTTCTGGTTTGTGCAAGTGCAACAGGAGTGTTTATTCCGTCATTTGTTATATTTAAAGGCATACGACGGCATGATGAATTTCTTGATGATATGCCTCCGGGTACAGATTTTTGTATGACAGATTCCGGATGGGTGACAGAAGATGCTTCAACATTTCCAGAAACATCTCCTAGAAAAGTTATTCTATTTCTTGATGCATACCGTGCACACGTAGCATTTGACATTGCAGATAAATGCCAAGAAAATAACATTGAATTGTTATTGCTTCCTCCTCACGCCACACACATATTTCAACCTCTTGATGTCGTTTTTTTCAAACCCCTGAAATCGTATTATCACCAGTATGCAACTCAGTGGCAACATCAACACCATAATCGTACTATTAATACATTTGTGTTTGGACATATTTTCGACAGAGCTTGGAGAGAGGCCGCTTCAGTTCGGAATGGTATCAAAGCATTTGAGACCACTGGAATCTTTCTACTAAACCGGCGTGCAATTCCAGCACACAAGTTAAATTTAATTGTTAATAGGGACATTCAGATACAGCAACCAAGGATCAGTTGATCTTTCATCGAGCAACACAGCAAGTTGAAGTAGAGAAAGCAGCGATGGAACACAAGAACAAGTTCGACAATTATTGCCATCCTCACAGAAAGTGATGTCTACACGAGTACAAAGACAGCACCGGACAACATTGCACATTACATCTCCACAACACATTTCAACAATGAAGGAAAAACAAAACACAAGCACGGCATCCACTTCCAAAGGCAAGCAGAAAGCAGGTCGTTTCAAAAGTCAGGGCGGGCATACGAAGAAATCTCATGTCGAATGTAGACATGATTGCTAGCAATTCTTGTAGTTTTTGTAACATTTCATATGATGATCCAAGATGTGCACAGATGGGAGATTGGATTCAATGTCAGTCCTGTCGCAAATGGTATCATGACCGTTGCGTAAATGCTGTCGGAAGAAAACAATTTGTGTGCGGTATATGTCAGATCCCAAAACTGTAATACAGTATACGGTAGTTGTTTTTAAGTTTTTTATGTTTTTAATCTTATGTTATATACATAAAATTAAACTTATCCATATTGCACCGTCAGTGATCCGTTTCATCTCTGCTATCAGGGCAATACGGATCAATTGCAGTGTCTCACAAAATATTTGTTTCTGAATTATATTTTTAACTTCTGGTTCTGTCAATGCTATGCACATGTAGTAGAAACTATATTTAATTTTTTGGTAGAGTTTTGTGTTGCTAGCATAATTCCATGGCCAATAAAAACTGTTGTAAAGAAAAATTATATACCCTACATTACATATTGAAATTCATCCATTTCATGACAAACCAAAAGCAAGAATGATAGCTAACTGTAGAGCAGGCGAACGAGAACAAGTCTATGCGCAAGAATTGACGCGAGATAACTCCACCAATGAACAGTGAGAGAAACGGGATTGACGACTGAAGTTACCCGATTTCCCTGCTTTGCTCTGTCAGCGTTGAAAACTTTTAAAACCAATAATACCGTACGCACATGGCAAAAGTACCGTATCTCTGTCTCAAGGTCCGTACGCTTGGTTTAAGAATTTCTTAGGGAAATATAAGGGATAAAAGAAGTGCAAATTTTGACAAGCCGTACATTTACCTTACGGACTAAGGTCTGGACCGTACGTCCGTACATGTCATGACATTTCTGTACATGAAGAGTAATGACCATACGGTTGGCAACGTTGCGCTTTCAACATTCCATTTCCCTCCCCGTCCTCTGCCGCTATGCCCGGCCCTGCGCTACAGTTAGCTGGGACTTTAGATTGACTCAATAAATAAATGGTTTCAGCAAGAACATATGCAGAATACGTTACAATCCGTGGAAAATGACGCAGATGCAGATCGGAATTTTTCATAACATAACGTAACGGTATTATATTTGTAGAAAAGTGTTAATTTTGGCCCCAAGCAAAAATTGGGTAGTCGCTTTCCTGTATCAGAAAGTAATGGCTCAAAGTCGACTTGACTCGTGCAGCCAAGGATTTCTCGAGAATATGTATAGGTTCCTAAGCAAGTGGGAGCTTTGTTCTTTCCCAGATAAAAAAAATACTGAAATTATATGAGAAAACAAGTGAAAGAAAAATAAAGGGTCTTTCAGTAAGAGTGATAGTACTTTTTAAAATTTGACAAAAAAAGAAACCACTCAACGTATCAAAGTAAATTGTGCTTTATTTTGAAGCTTAGACATTGCAGTTATGTTCTGAACAAAATATCGTTCAAATCTCCACCACTGCTTTGAACACACTGACGCACACGATGGCTCCAATTGTTAATCACTCTGTCTAACATTAGTGGCGTTATATCTGCGATAGCCTGACGAATGTTCGCCTCCAAATGTTCCAAAGTTCGTGGCTTGTCAGCATAGACGTGGGCTTTGATGTAGCCTCAAAAAAATCCATGGGTGTTAAATCACACGACCTTGGCGGCCAATTCACACATCCACGTCTTGAGATGAACCGGTCGCCAAACTTCTCCCTCAGCAAATCGAGCGTAGCATCAGCTGTGTGGCACGTAGCGCCATCCTGCTGGAACCACAAGTTTTTATTATCTATGGTCTCAAGTTCTGGCCACAGAAATTCGCAAAACATGGATCTGTAGCGGTTTGCATTGACGGTAACGGTTCTTCTCTCATCATCTCGAAAGAAATAAGGTCCAATGACGCCGCCACGCCATAAACTGCACCACACTGAGTGCAATGGCACCTCATGGACCACATGTCGGTTCTTCTCGCTCCAATAACGACAATTTTGCGTATTGAAGAAGCCACTAAGACAAAAATGGCCTCGTCTGAGAAGATGATTTTTCCACTGAAATCAGGATCAGCTTCCGACTGCTGTACGGCCCAATAAGCGAACTCACGACGCAATTTGTGATCGTTTGGCTTCAACTCTTGAGACAATACAACTTTGTATGGATGGAGGCCCAAATCCTTTCGCAAGATTCGCCAAATTGATGTCTCAGATAGCCGCAACCGTTGAGATCGTCTTGAAACTGACACATTCGGCTCTTCCTCAATACCGGCCGCTACTGCTGCGATATTGTCCTCACTTCGTGCTTTACGTTGTCTTCTTCGTGGTTTCTGGTCGTGTAGAATGAAATCCCGCTCAAACGCGGCAACAGCGCGGCGTATAGCCTGAATAGAGAAACGGTGATGGCGACCCAATTCTCTGGTGAACAAACGATGAGCACCCACAACTGAGCTGCCACTTTGGCAAAAAAATTTAATGATTTCTAAACCTTCAGGAAGCGTGAGTCGCTGCAAAAAGAAACTGCAAATTGTGCTGGATATTTTCACACCTGGAAGCACACAAAAAATATATTTGAAACTGGAAATTACAATTTTAAAAAGTATCACTCTTAATGAAAGACCCTTTATAAATATCTCTATTTATTTTCTAATGTTATTAGAAACGTTTCTAGAAAATGAATTATCTGACACTTTCCTTTCTTTGTTTTTTGAGTGTTAGCGCCTAGCTTATAGGAAATAGTTTACCCTTGCCTTCTTACTAAGTGTAAAATCTTATAAATTTTGACCAACACTGTACATTAACAATGTAGCAGCTAGTACTAAAGTAGAGCATTACGTTACGTTCTGGATAGGAATCTCAAAAACTGAAATTTTAATAGCTATATTACCTATTTTATATGGTATTTTAATACCATAATAAAAAAACACATCATTTTTACTCATATTTTAGTATCTTCAATGGGAAATTACAAGGTTGATCATTCTTGATACACAATTGTACGTGCCTATGTTTTGATATCGTCAATACGATTAGATAGGAATCTCAAAAGTTCTATTTTTAAAAGCTATTTTCATCTATTTTATATAGTAAAGTGACATGCAAATACTGGAAACATAAAACGTTTGTATGTTCGTGTAAGTTAAAGACTAACTTAGCTTTAGCGAGTGCTTGTTATTTCCATAAATACTGCGAACAAGAAATATGATCGTGATACGAACGTTCCATTGTTTGATATTCATTTTTCACACAATATCTTTACATGAAGAAATAACGACATTTTTCTGGCATTGGAGTCGTGCAAACGACATACGAACGTATTCTTTCCACACTTCCATTCTCTTTTCAAATGATTGAAGGTAGAGAGCGGAAGAACTTAGTTGTCTTACGATTTTAGCTGCTTACTGGTTTAGTGTCATGTCACTTTTGCAGTATACAAGTGTTGATATTTCAATTCTGTTATTACAACATTTGGAAGATTGCATCAGTTCTGAGTTGTACAATGAATGTGTTACCCGCTAAAAAAATAACTCAACTGAACTAAGCAACGCAACAACGCAGAATCGCTCCCCGTGACACCTGTCACGCGGATTAAACATTACATGAATTATAATACGGTCAGGATAAGTGCCTACAGTCGGAGTTACCGAGAATAAACCTAGGAGGATTTGATTTCAAGTACCTGAAATGAAGTTACATAATACTTCAGAATATACACATTTATTAAAACACAGATAGATAAACAGTACATCTTGCCCTCTTTCACTCGATCTCTCATTCATACACTCATTCCATGGCATATTGCGACAATATGACAATTACAAAGGTTAGATTAATTGATACTTTGACTATACTCATGCTATTTCTTGGCTACATTGCCGTTTACAATTTACCGTTTAGGATTTTAAGTATAAAGTGAATAATTGTTCCTTGTGTGAACCCCTTATATCTTTTCTGAAGGTATAAATATATTTCAATGAACTATTGTTTACTGTTAACATACACTCTGATCTATAACATTGATTAGTCCGCTGGAATAACGATGTCTAGTTATGCCGTAGCACTGATTTAAGTTATGCAATGTTTTGATTTACGCAGATTCGCGGTAGATTGGCGTCATCTCTCTCACACACACGCACATGGTTGGATCTTACCTTCGCTGCATTCCCTCTGACCTGGGTCGGGTGAAAGTGGTCCTACAGTTTTGGAAGACGTCCGCACTCCAGCGTTGTACTTCGCTATTATCCTGGTTGGCGAAAATGGATCAGTCGGCAGCTCCATCTGGCATCATCGGATCCTGGCTTCACTCGTTCACTTCGCAGGGATGTCCATGACGGTACACGTACACTGTCGACTCCATACGACAACTAGCGCAGAAATAGGTCAGTCCTTCGTGGTCACTCGTAAGTAGAGATACGTGGCTTGGGCGATGAGACGAACATACGTAATGAGCCGTTCGCGGTTTCACATGGACACACGTGGATATTAACTTCTGCTAACTTAGGACGTTGTTTCGGACGATTGACACAGGTGGACGTGTCTGGCGTTATTCTCACATACCACACGTATATGCACGAATGCGTTGACGGTGAGGGGAAAACGACCCCCCTGGGTCTACTCTGTTCTACTCCATGGCTCTAAAACACTCACTTTAGGAAAAACAAATCCATACCACGGGTCCGATTGCGACTCGGAGCTAGGTCGCACGTAGCTCACACTCCGGTGGCGATTCTGGGCAAACTGTTTCTCGCTATTCCGAATCATCCCTTTTATTCCAGATTTGAACGAGGTGACGCTCTAGTCTCTGTGTATAGGTGTCAATTTATTGTTTCTTGTGCTTTGACCGTTGTCCTCCTATCCTGATCAACGCTCAGTCCGGTCCTTAACCTCTGGTAGCAGCCCCTCGTGCTGAGATTAGGCTAAATCCTCCGCTATTGTGTCAGACACGGACAGAGAGCGCCATCTCCACAGGGTATCGTCTCCCATTGAATCCAGCGATCAATTTTTAATAATTCATAACTCCCGTAGTTCTGTTCTGATTAGGCTCAAATCTTGTAATCAGTACTTTCATGATGTGGTCTTCCGCTGGTTAAAATCTCATCCAATTCGGTCCATTGGTTTAGAAGTTGCTCTTTTCCAGCTATTCCCCATAAACATGCATGTAAATCCGAAATCGGGAGAAAAACGGTGGTTGAGCAAGCTAGCGTTGGCTAAGGCAGTCGCTAGACACCTTTATTCGCGACGGATTTTAATATTACCAATCGTAATTAATTCTTAATAACGGGCAATTAGATTAATTACCTGTTACTCACTATTTGACCGTTATAAATGGTGCTGCTGTGTTTATGGACGATGAGAGTGTGAGAATATTCATGGAATTGCAGTTCCAAATGATGTGACTTATTTTAAATGGTTAAGTTAAAAGTGTGCAAATATATTTTATTTTATTCAACTATACACATGAAATTACAAGGAAATGCATTGAACACAAAATGCATTATTCTTCAGTATAATTGCGTATTCGTCTGGTATCGTATTGCTTTTCAGTAGTATATTTCTTACAATACTATAGCCAATTTACTATTAAGTTTCAAGTGTATAAAACTTCTTTCTTTTTTGGTATACCCGAGCATTAATAACAAGAAATTTGATAGGGATCGAGGTTGGATAGTTCAATTTTATTGGAAATAATGCTTCTCCTTCCTCCTCCGTATTTACTTGGAACTTACATCGGCTTCAAAATACCTATTTTTAAAAGAGCAGAAATATTGTTCAATTTCGGTCATAAGATTCCTCTACAGTGAATTTCTAAGTGACAGTATTAGGAGGGGCAACTGCACCTCCTTGCCCCCCGTGAGCACGCCTATGGACTGCAGATCAGGTTTTGGCGACTAGTCGATTGAGACTGAGATGGTTGTTTGAAAATTGATACCAGACTTTCAAGACTAGTCGGTGGTCTAGTCGGTAGGAAACTGTGGGAGGTAAATGCAGCCGGGGAGTGGTACTGATAACATCACCTCCAAAGTGGTCGAGATCGAGAATATGTGGGGCTCTACCCCCCACATCCCCTAAATGTACCTTCATGGCACGGTGCTACATGCACGGGGAACTTTACTTTTGCTTTGACTTTCAAGACGAGACCAAGCAAAAGGCATGCTTCTCTAAAGACACAAAACACCGAGACTTACTGTTCGACACTCTCGTCTGGTTGGATAGATGATCAATCAGAATGTGTGACTTTTGAAAAATTAGCCTAAAGGAAAATCACACGAGACCTGAGAACTCGATGGCATTTGTACAACTTTGCCACATCTCAAAATTCAAAATTAGAAAGAGAAAACTCTTGAAAATAGAGACAGCCGAGGACACTGTTAGAAGTTACCATGAAATTTACTACATCCTACCGTAAAAATTTTACGGACTCGACCGTGGATTCGGAAAATACTTCCATACCGTTTTAGACAAAGCCGCGCATGCGCATTTGTGTTGCTCGTCAACTTTCACAGGCCAACATGGCCGAAGCGTATGTTTTTGTTGCTGTGTTGTGCTTCTTTATCGATGGTTGTGCTACGAATGCCTGCGTGGAAAGTAAATCTACATAACTCAAGGTACGTATAATGTTTTTATTTTTTAACATAATGGAATGAAAATTCATTGTAACACAGTTTATTAGTGCAACGAATCCAATAACCACGTGCATTTATTCAATTTGCCTATGTAGTGGAAGATATAAATTCATCGATGTCTTTATCACATCTACCACATTGCAAATACCGGTCACTTTCATTAGGTAGTATACAAACGATACATGAAGTGCGTATCTGTTGTTTACAAGTAGTACTCAGAAATTTTTGAAAGCAGAAACTTGTAATTGCCGAGTTACGGATGGTAGAAATGTTTAGTAACACAGACTCTGAGGTACATTTTTTCTTACTTGACAGGTTTTGATGTTTTATGTAACATAGAATATGCTTCAAAGCGCGGAAAACACAAACAACCGCAATATTTGATCCCAAACCACAGCTCACGTAAATTAAAAAACTCCTATCTCGGAGTACTTTCGCAACTTCCACAAGACGAAATACAAACAAGGCCTGACACAAGGAGGACAGGCAAACCACCTCCTGTTTTCATATATGATATAATATCGAAGTACACCTTCATATCTACACTCACGCCAAATCTCGACAACCCGCAAGTACATCCCACAGCGGAGTACATTAAAATATCCTGCCGTAACTACAGCGACTACGACAAGATGATAGGTTTACTGCGACAAACGGGAAGGTCCTTTTCCACCGGAGTCCCAAAGGCAGATCGGCCGATGAAAGTGGTCATCCGACGCCTAGCATACGACACGGACCCAAAGCACATAGCGGAAGAACTCAGAGACGAGAATTTCCCGGTAATCCAAGTAACCCAGATGTCAAAGAAAGACAATTCAAGCAACGAACGGGTAAAAATGCCACTGTTTCTCGCCGCATTCCAACGGTCTCCAATAACGAAGGAAATGTACGACGTCACACGCCTTCTGCATATGCCTGTCAAGATAGAGACGTACCAAGCAAGGGATACCCTGCAGTGCTACAACTGCCAGAGAATAGGCCATGGTCAGCATACTTGCAATGCGACTCTCAGATGTGTCAAATGCGCAGAAAATGACCATACGAGGGAATGTCATAAAAAACAGATCGATTTACACCGGCCAAAGGTGTAAACTACAGCCAGCCACATCCAGCCAACTTTAGAGGATGCAAAGCCTTCCAACAATACAAACAACCAAACGCGAACTACAAACCTCCAAAACCCACGTCGACAGAACCAGCAGCCCCTGATTACAACCAACCAGTAAAGAAATTGCCACCAGTTCCGGCATGGCCAGTCATGAAAAACAAAACAAAAGAAACCCAACCCGATGTACCCCAGCCAACCACGTCAGCGGAGAGCACCACACCAGCAACGACGTCTACAAAAGGAACCCTCGGCGATGACATAAAGAAAATATTCACTCTCATCAATGGCCTGGATATCCAAAAAATTCTCCAGCACATCAAAACCGGATTCGAAAAACTCCGATCAGCAGACGACACTCCGACCAAAATCACGGTGTGCATTGAAACAGTCATCGCCATGTACAACGTTGGTTGCTTCTAAGAGAGCCCAAGTACACCGGCAGATGACTATCCTCTACTGGAATGCGGATGGAGTTTTCAACCAAAGACTGCAACTATTACACTATCTACACCAACAAATGATAGACGTCGCTCTAATAAACGAGACCCACCTGAAACCCAAAAACAGATTCACCCTACGAAAGTACATCATACACAGACAAGACAAACCTACCCTAAAAGGCGGCCTAATGATAGCAATAAAGAGAGATTTTTCCCACAGAGACAAGCACCATCCCACAACTGCAGACCATTGAAGCCTTGGCCATCAAAATCATCACACCAACTGAACCGCTGGTTCTTGTTGCAGCATGCAAAAGACCGGAAACGAGGGTAGAGCTTCAAGACCTTCAAACACTACAGTCATTAGGCACCAGAGTACTGATAGCTGGAGATTTGAACTCCAAACATCCAGAGTGGAATTCTAGGGTCACCAATCGAAACGGAGTACAGCTGTTCACCCAGCTGGTGAGGGTGGTCGACCATCTCTCGGTACGCTTCAACTGGAAACACCACATAGTAGCCATATTCCTCGACATACAGAAGGCCTTCGACAAGGTTTGGCTCGAAGGACTCATATATAAGCTACACAGACTTGGTATACCTGACTGTTATGTACGCTTGCTGGACAGCTACCTTCATCAACGCACCTTCTTCGCAGTGTTTCAAGGAGCCATCTCCACCATTCGAATAACCAGGATAGAGTACCCCAAGGATCCTCCCTCTCCCCGCTGCTGTACGCCCTGTTTACAGCGGATGTACCAACAGCCTTTGGTTGCCTCCCAGAAACTTTGCCGCAGCCAAGGATATTCGTGTTTCGTACATCAGAATGCAAGGACAACTGCAACAATACAATCACTGGGCAAAACAATGGAGAGTGCGAGTGAATCCCGACAAGAGCACCGCCATCGTGTTCTCTCGTAGACGCCGTCCGCTCGAATACCATCTCAGACTACAAGGACAACCTGTTCCCCACAAACACACCACAACATATCTCGGCATGCTGCTAGACAGAGGGCTCTATCTCAGAGACCACATAGCCAAAATCGTCAACCAAGGAAACAAACGCGTGGGAGCACTTTACCCGATGCTACGATTGCCAGGACTACGGCTGGAAACCAGACTTCAACTGTACAAGACAATCATCCGACCAGCTCTGCTCTACGCGTGCCCTACCTGGCAACACCTACCCAAGACGACCCTCCGCAGACTCAAAGTCATACAAAACAGGGTCCTACGTATCATCAGCGGACACGGACGGTATACAACAAACGTCCAACTCCACGAAGACCTCGACATTCCACCGCTAGATGACGTGATCAAGCGAACAACAGCCACGTTCTGGGCCAAACTCCAGGAAAACCCAAATCCGACGGCACGAGCCATTGGTACCGCCAACCCACACAGACACACTCATCGTCTACCAAGACCCTGAGCCCACCTGCCAGGATAAGCGACAGCTGCAGGAGTGGAATTCAGCACCCGAAAACATCGCACGCCATTTCAAAAACAAGTCAAAGAGGAGGCAAGGTGTCCACAGACGCTGGTACTTCACATCGTATTGCGGAAAGCAAGCCAAGACTCGTAACTGGTAACTGGTAAATGATAACGTCACCAAACTTAGCACTATTAACAATAGTTACCGTTCTATTTTGGTTTTGTGAGTTTTCAGTCCTTCGTGTTTGATTTACCTTATTTTATAATACATTTAAAATGTAAAATTAATATTTATTTTAAATTATTGACTTTTATTATTAATATTTGTGGTGCACTTGCACGAAGCCTTCGAGCTTTCCTGCTTCAGGCTAAGGAAACTAGGTACTTTAATTCACCATAACTCATTTCCCTGAGCTAAAAACAACAGAAAAGCTACATAAACAATTTAATCTTCATAAAAAATGCAAAAACTTTCACTTGGTGGTACAGAAAGTCAAGGGTACCTAACTATTCATCTGGCATAACAGCCTAAAAGTAGTGGCTGAAATTGTATGGATTTCATCTGTAGTGACTGAATGATACTGTTAATCCTGAACCTCCACACATAAATAATTCCATGGAAAGGTTTAAAAGCTTTACAGGAAAAAAATGACACGGTGTGCTTCAATTGTCCCCTTCCTTCACCTATCCTGTACACTGAAAAAAAAATCATGCAAATTAGCCGAAATTTATCTGAAAGTCCCAAAATTATAGTAAAATTCAAGTTTGGGTTCTAGACCCCATCAGAGTAAAGATATTTTGATCTAGCTAAGGTTATCTATTGAGAAGTATTTAATTCCATGGCAGATTTATAAATGAAGAACTGGCCTCCCAATATTGTTCATTTTATTCATAGTTTTGTATTTAGGTAAGTAGAATTACATAGCTTTGACAAAAAGTCAAGTGAATGGTTAAAAATACAAATTTTGAGTAATTATAATTTTGTACATTTACACAAGTTTGAGGTGTTATATTTAACTTTGTATGTGAAAACAAAATTGAAACTTAAAAATTTTTATCTGCGGAACACTGAGGAATTTTCTAAAAAAATTAGATGGCAACACTGATTTTCACTAATATTAACTATTTGGATGTTCCATAACATATTGAGCATCCACTTAAAATCCTTCTGCTAGTTCGAAGCAAATAATGTGAAGTAAAAGCAAAATTTTTGTAATAATTCAAAATTCCTTTGGTTTTATAGCATTTTTCAAGAATGACACTTTTACATAAAAACTGAGTGGTACTGACATGAAAGATGTTAGTTCTTGGTGTTATTTTGTATTTCCCTTCAAGTTTAAGCTGTTTATGACTGCAACAATTAACATTCATGCATATTTAGCTGTAATTAGGCATCTTATGACTGATTTAAAATTCTTTTTCTCTCGCAAGAATTACAATTTTGGACAAAATTTGGATTTAAAGTTCCAGTAATCAAAACAATGACACAATATAAGTTTAATACACTAGATTTAGGTAATTTATGGTTTAATTGTTATCATTAAGTTTAAAATTGTACAAAACTGTTATTAATTTATGGTTTTCATGCTCAAAATTCATTTAATTACATGTTCTTATGAGAAATTCTGATTTTAAGTCTGGAAAGTAAAAGATATGCCAAGAATTGTGCCAATGGGTAGTGAGCTGTGAAATTTCTGTGGGAGGTCCCAGAAACTGCATTGGAACTTCTTTCGGACAAGATCCACAAGCAAGTTTCTTTTCATGTTTTCAACTAGAACCTGAAACAACACCCACCCCTCCTCCCATTAGAAATGGATCCAATAATATTTTTTTTAAGAAATTTCAAATGTTTCTCACTCAATGGTTAGAAGTTAGCTTGAAAGATAAACAAAATAAATCATGGTAAAGGTTATTGAAAGTATTCAATCTTGTGTTCTGACAACTATTCAATCCCCTTACCTTTACTTTCCACGTGAATGGCTGTATGTGGAAAGAGTGGGTCATGGAATTGAACAATTACTTGAATTGATACTAACACAAAGGGCCTACTTTTTTTTAAATGCTGCCAATTTATCATACAAACTCCTGTAACTATTTAAGGTCAGAGTGGGCTTTTCTTAAAAGTGGGCCAATTGACATTCATTGAAATAACCCTTCCCTGTACTGAATGCAAGTTTTTTTTGGTTTGTTTGTTCATATATTTAATATTTTGAAGGAGATTCTTAAATTTATCATTGTTATTACATGATCGTCCCTAATAGAATGCATGAAAATTATGCTTTCAATTGAGCAAGAATTGATAGAATGCTTGGCTTCCTGAATGCTATATCAGAATCCATTTCAACATGCAACACATTGGAGTTTGGCAAAAGGTATGTTGTATCATGTGTGAATGGAACACTGCACAAACTTTCACATAATAATTAAAAAGTTCCAAGTTTGTAGTTAAAATATTTTTCATTCTCCTGAAATATTCACATCAATTCAGTGCATAAAACAGGTGGTTGGGTCAATGGCAATGTGGTTTTAGTGCTAGACCCATACTTTAATCACCAAACATTCAGAGTTTGAGTCTTCTTGTCAGCATGAATGTGGTTTGTTGTACAGTAAGATGCATAAGAATTGCAAAGTAATTGTCCATCGCCATGTTTATTGCCCTTGTTTTACGAAATGATAGCTTAAAAAATGAAACAAAATGTCAAACAAGCTGCTGAAAATTTCTACACCAGCACTTGCATACATAAAAGGTCAGTCCCTAAAAACACGAAACATGCAAGAAAAATATGAATTAAAATTGTTATGGACAATTTGCTGACCAAATACTTGTGCATCCTACTGTACCATTTATTATTTAATCATAATATTGGTCATTTCTCATGTTAGTATTGTCTCTTAGATCTAAAAGATGAATGGTTTAAACACTGAATGCAGTACTGGGTTTACCATATGATTTGGCACACACGGAACGGAAGTAAGGTAAAGCCCCTCATGCACCATGCCATGAAGGCACAGCGCAATGTGGAAGTTGGGCCCCACCAGTGCTGTGATACCATAATTTACCACAGCTATACACTAAATTTCATGAAACGTTAAGTGGAGATCATGTTTCCATTAACTATGGATTATGTTTCTGCAAACTTCTCTAAAAATGTGGAAAACGTGGTGGAATACTGATGATGATGATATATGGCATTTTACAAATAAAAACAAATATGGAATACATATTTTCATGATTGCATTTCAACATGCAATCTACAGTACAGCATGTTATTATATCTCCATTTCTTGATTCATTGCTTTTTTGAATTTTAGTTTTGTTTTCTGTTAACCACTTTAATAATACTCGTAATGACACTGAAAATGAAAACTTGCAAAAACGTACATAAGAAGTTCTCTTCTTGTTTTGAACTGACATAATGCAGACTTCAATTGTCTCATGGCAGTAAAGACACCCAACTAACTGGATTGTCATGGTTTACATAGGAGATGTACTGCGTAGAAATGTTTGCAAAGAAAATTCAGGCTTGACCAGGACACAAACCAAGGTCTTTGGCATACCATGTCATTGTTCTACGGACTGAAATAAACCAGGGCTGGCTTAGTAGCTAAGTTAGTATAGTTACTTTTTCAAATTAGTTACTCTATGGGTAACTGAGAAGGGAGGGGGTGAGGCAGCTGAAACATGGTACTGATCACATCATCTCCACTGTAGCCAGTAGAGAATGTGGAGCCATGTGCCTTCATGGAATAGTGACAATTTCTGCCACCTTTCCACATATGTATTTATTTTTTGAGGGAACTGTATCAATGGGAAACCCCTCCTGAGCTCACCCATCACTGAACAACTTTGACAATGTTATTCTGTTACTTGAGAATTAATGAAATTTTAAATTTATGCTGTTGCAATTGCATTTGGTTTTGTATCAAATTCCTTAATGGTATATTTCTTCTTCCCAGGTGATTTAATCCAGCAGAAGGTCCTAAGTTAAGAAGAAAAAAGCACAAATGCAATGTAGTAATTATTTCACAAATGCAAAGAAACAAGTGTAAAGTGAAAATAAATAAAAAGTAAATTATAATTATGTACTTGGTTGATTTGAATAAATTATTTATATTATTTGAATTATTATATCTCATTTGAAAATTCCATTTTTAAAACTGAAAAGTATTTCAGAGGATTGCACCAATAGCAAGGATGGAAGATTGGTAGTAATGCCAGTAAAAGCCATTTTTTGTCTTATTTTACTTATTTATTTATTAATTTTTTATGTTGAATTGATTCTCTTGGGCTATCGATCAAGTGGGTTCTGCAACTGTTTCTGAGCTTTTGAGAATGATGCCACTATCTTCAGGCTAGAATTACTTCTTTACCCTGAAGATGAGAATAAAGTCAGATCTAGGAACTTCTGAGACTTTTGTAGAATTCATGTGGTCAAGGAGAGAGAATCTGTTCATCATTTGCCTACAGAAAAACTTCGGCTTATTATAGTACTGTGTGTGTTTATGAGTGCAATTTGTGATTTATTTGTTGCATTGTGAGGAACTTGAAGTGAAATTTTTTTTTTTTCAGTTCAATTACAGATATTTTTGTAATATTTCCTAATTTAAGTAATAATAATTATTGTACTAACATAGTAGTCTCATTATGGAAATGTATTTCCATAAATGCTAAAAATTGAAATTTTAAGGTTTGAAGGCTATGTTTTCCTTTCTGCTTTCTATTATGTTATTCACGGGGTTCCGGAAACACTGAGAATTTGTTTTTTGCTTGGAAGGATTGTAAACATATTTCACCTTTTCCTCATAACTGTTTTTCTTTGTCAATGTATCATATCCTTACAATGCATTCGCGCACACATACATATTGTAGTAAATGGAGAGGTATAGTTTCAAGTCCACTTTATGTTCAGATAGGCTAATTGGGGCTGGACCTACAGTTTTTAAGTGGAATCCAAACCATTGCATTATGCCTCCACCAGGGTATATTGAACTCAGGACTCAATCACAAGGTAAGAATAATAGCATTGTGCCATCAGAGGGCCTGGAAGTATCTAATAAAATAATTAAAACATTGCCTTCAAGAACATGTTAATTTTGTCCAATGAAAATGTATGTCATGCTGGTTATGGAGTTGGTGGATGCCATAGAAATGTTATTTTATTAATAAGTTGTAATTATTATTTTGGTATTTTTGTTTCTTTCTGCATATTGGGTTAAATGTGATAATGATAATAAATGATGGAATGGGTATAATAAATACAATGGGACGTTAGCTCTCCAGTCCACTACAGAAGCCAGAAGGGGGCTCTAATACGTAATTCGTAGTTCAGTATTTCCCCCTAGTTAAACAGGTAATTTTTACTTTCTAACTACTGTCGACCTCTGCAAGGGTACGTAAATCAATTGTGTGTTGTGCAAATGTAAAATTCTTTCTAAATGCCTTAGTATCGTGGAAAACGATGAACTGTGCTGCCAAGGAGTGTTTTAAGCACATACGTTGGCAGTGAAATTGGACATTTTATACCTATGGCAGAACAAAATCAATCATCAATATGTAATGTGAAAATAACTTTTTGACATTAAGTCTGGCCAAAAAAGTATAATTTTTTACATTATGCAAAAAAGTATTCCATCTAAATACAGTCAATTATTGTTTAAATTACGGCATTATGCCGTATTTTTTTAAAAAACGAACTTGTTAAAATTACGGTATATAACCGTTTAATATACAGGTATCTGTAAAAATAAATTTACGGTCACCGTAATTTTTACGGTATCTGGATGGCAGAGAGAATTGACGGTCTTATACCGTTTTTTCTTCTGTCAACTTTTTACAGTGAACAAGACAAATTTTACAAGATCGAGACGCGACAGAAACTAACTGTTCTAGAATGTTGCGCTTTTGGAGATTTTGGTAAACTGTAATGGTAAACTTTGGTAGACTATACTGTATAAAAAATAGCCTGAACCAAAACTATTTCATTTGTTCACACATATAAAAGGAATAAAGTTAATTCCTTTCATTCCTCTGACGTCCAAGGGTGCTCGCAGGATTTTTTTTTAGGTTGCGGGGGGGGGGGGAGCAGAGGATGATTTCATGTCTTTGCCTTCAGTTATTAAGAACATATTTTACCTATAATTATTTTTATTATTTTACAAATCATAAAATTGTAATTGATTTCAAAATACTTTGGCATTGCTGAGTTCATATTTGAGTCCACTATTTAAACTATAAACATATAGAGATCACTTACTCTGCTCTCCTTCATGGTACCTCTGATCCATGATTTTACGCGCTGAAAGATACCGTAAAAAAATGTGAAAACTTGTTCCAGATATCTCAGGGGGGCAAGTGTTCTTTGGTTCCACATCTGCTGGCTCCCTTCCTGACGCCACAGCTTTAAAACTCTCAGTTTACAAGAAAGTTGACCGAGGAAGTTGGAACTATAGATGTTTTGGGTGTTTGCTTTCCGCTTATCAACAGTCGTAAATTATATTGGCCGGTAAGTGGAAGAGAGAAGCAGATGTGGACTTGACCCATGGTGGCACCCATGCCCAGGCCGGAATTCGAACCCCTGACCTTTGGAGCCATAGCGGGCTGTGCTAATCACTCCGCGACGGAGGTCAGTAAGTACAAATGTGTTTTCCCAAATATTTATTAATTAGTTCCTCACTCAGCGCCATGGTCACGCCGCAATAATATTGATATAGAGTTGTAAAATAGACGTCTGAAATGTAGGAAATACTTGTAAAATTATCAAGTACGAATGAGTTTCCCCATCCTCTCTCTCTCTCTCTCCCTCCTTGTGCGTGTTTTCTAGCCCTCAGAAAATCAGATAACAACTGTAATGGGATTCAATACGCTAATATGAAATAATTAAAACTACTCTTCAAATGTAAGAGAGGTAGCCAGAATTGTGACAGTGTATGGTTAAAATTTGAATTTGCATTTTCAAAAAAAAAAAAAAAGAAGAAGAAGAAGAAATAAAGGTAAGACTATCATGGTGACGAGAATTAATTATGATACATGAAATCCATGAGAGAACACTTTGAAAGGAGTGTCCAATTCTGGACTGGATGTCGAAGCCTTCGCTTGTCTGACACTCAAAATGCTTGGACAAGAAGGTTTCTCTGTGTGTAAGACTAACAGAAAACACAAAGGAAAGCTATGCACTAGGCCTCATACTGACCAGTAAGGCTGAAAAGAGATTTATTACTAAACGTCACTTTTTCACAACTTTGTATTTGATATTTGCAAGATCCCCACATTCGTAACTATTCCCTGGATTTTTTCTCAATTTTTTGGCTTGTGCATTTGGGGGCTGCAACCCCATCACGCCCTCAGCTCGGTACACCATTATATGGTTATTCCGCGTGTTTTGAAATTATATTGGCTCTGTAGTTTTGTTTTGTTTCAGGAAGAACGCTTCACTGTAGAACGAGCGGACGCCTTGCTCGTAGTCCTCTCCAGGAACGATGATGACGTCATGTGCCGGAAGGGAGAGTTTTCAGGATGGACTTGCATCCACCTTTTTAGTCTTTCCACCATGAACTTGACCAACTCTCTGCACCCCACGCCCAACGGTCTCTTCTGCTTGGTTTCCAGAAACCTCGTGGACTTAGTAATTCGCCCCCAAGACCTCAAATTGAATGCAGAGAAATGCGAAAACTTGCAGGGGTCATTTTTCCAGGGTGCAGTTTTTAAAATAGCTGTTAAAGAAATTGAGTGGAAATGACCATTTGCCCAGCTGCAATAAACTAACCTATTTTAGACAGAAACTGTTGTAACACTAATAAAGGTATGTATATTTATAATTTTTGTAATTCCGCCTTTGTAGTGTGTAGTGACGTGTTCGGAACACTATCCTGATAGGAATTTCACATTAGCATTCTTTCACGGAGAAAGATGATTGCAGCCTTACTCACTGCAACGCCCGCGTGTGGAATGTCGCTAAAGCAGATCTGGGAGTTTCTCGTAGTTGAAGTTCGTGTCGTAAGTGCGCTGGAAATGAAATAGGATGAAAATTATATATATATTACACGTAAATTAATATGTTACAAATATAATTCATTATTGATAAGGACGTGAATATAACTTAAGATATGTAGCAAAAATATGATTTCCTGTATTCGAGTTTGTTTTTTAAATCGGAGAAAGTAAATAACATGTTGGGTTAGTATTTAGAATAAAATTCTAATAAAGGAAAGTCAATTGCTCTAAGGGTTATACAGTTAGCCACGATCTAATGATCCATTATATTTACGTCACCTGTGTAATATACAATAAGAGATTACATATAGGGTAATAATAACTTTAATTAAATATATTTAACGTTTGGGTTATAATTATAAATTTTGCGGACATACACACACACACACACACGCGCGCGCGCGCGCGCGCATACACGTGGTCTTATATGGACTGAGATAGCGTACATATGTTGTTGGAACCACTATAATTTGATAAATTAGCATAATCAAGTTCATCTTAAAATATCTAGAACATGCACATGATTACAAATACCACCGTGTTTTTTTTATATATAATTTCCATTTTTGCAGTTTTCCTCACGAAAGAATGGTTTTTGGAACGTGGTGCCAATATCGCCTGTCTAATTTACGTGTTGTAATTAATCATTTGAATCCGTTGTGGGTAGCAATAAACATTGCACAACTCGTCCAACCAATTACAATTCCTGTAGGTCACATGGTTTCTACTTGCATGTAAACAGATACGTGCGATACCGAATCGGGCAAAAAGGTGTTCAACACGCTAGACGGAGCCAATTGAGAGTGCGTAGCTTCGATTTGAAGTGCTTGTCTCGGTGCATAGAATTTGGAGGAGGGTGGAGAGGAGTGTTTCTCGCAGTGGAGTTGAGGAAAGGATTAACTGCTGTGCAGTCAGTGGCGTATTTGAAGGGTTTTAGCCCCACTGTGAGATTGAGAAAATAAATGACCTTTACCCTAAATGTTGACTTTTAAATTTTACTTTGCATACTTTCCATGTGTTGTTTTGAAAAGTCCACAAATCAAAGCAGGCTTGTGCAGCTTATCATGTCGCAACGGTGTGAAACGTAGCTCTTCATTGGCTCGCTTCCAAGCGGCACGCAATAGGCAACAAGCGTCACGATGCACAACATTGAGAAAATAGCCAGTTTGAGTGACACAACCAATCGACAAGCGATATTTGCAGCTCTTCGTGCTGTATCAGTTCTAAACGTTTCATTGAGTACTGAGGCGTGGCACTTGTCGCGTTACATTTGGTATGGAATCTAAATAGGCGGCAGGCGGTAGGCGACTAGCGACATGGGGATTTTGCACCGAAGCGACAAGCGACAATAGATCATTCAATCTAAAGCAAAACATTCAAAGTATATTCGCGAACAAGTGCACGGTATTGACAAAACTGATCAATCAAAGCGATACCCAAACTACAAGCAGCACGTGAATTTTGTCGTGCCGCTTCTGTTCGAAAGGTTCAATTCACTACTGAGGGTTTGCTTCCAAACGACAAGTGTCGATTGTCACCTGTCACGTGTAGTTTGTCGCTTTGGTGTGAAATCTTCCTTACAAAGCGACAGGCGACAAGAAACACGGATAATTTACACACAAGCTACAAGTGGCAAGCGGCACTAGCCCAGTCTGTCTAATGCAAAATATTCACCACGCTTGAGCAAACAAATGCACGAGGTGACACGATGCACGATATTAAGGAAAGGGCACAATCAGAGTAACTAATGCAGCTTGTCGTGTCTCTTATGTTTGAAATGTTGAATTGATTACGAAGGGTCCGTTTCCAAATAACACGTGTTGCTTGTCGCCTGTTGCTTCGCTTTGAAATCTCCCTAAAGCAAAACATTCACCGAGAACAACAGACCGACACAATACGATTATATACAGCCCAATTCCAGCGATACACGAGCGTCAAGCGACACATACAGCTTGTCCTGTCCCTTTACTATGAAAGGTTGCATTTAATTCGCTGGTTGTGCAGAAGCTCTCTAGTAGTCTCCATTGCTTCTTTCTGCTCTGAGGCAACGTCATGTCTTGGTGAGAAGGAACCACATATTGTCGCCTGTTCGTCGTGGAGAGTACCGTCTGGGCGAAGTAGGATTACGTCGTTCTTGGTAACGTCATATGTCTGGAGAGTTCCGCTCTTATTCTGGATGAGGCCTGTAGAAATATCTCTGTCTTTGGTTTTGATCTTGGTTGAAACCTCTCCTGCCTAATCCTCTATTGAATTTTCGACGACGTGTGTAATTTCATTCTCGACATTCTGAATTAGTCTCTCTATTCCTCACTTTAAAACTTGTATTACCTGCAGCATCTTTATCCTTGGAGTCTTCTTTATTCTTCCAGGCATCAGGGTCATCATAAATATCAAAGTCTTTTAAAAAGTGCGTCAACTCATCCACAGTTCGCGGAGCGTGCGCCAGGCAAAGGTTTCGAATGCGATACGGCAACTGTCCAATGATCAAATTAAGAACTTCACTCTCATTGAAATTGTCAGCTATATTTCTGTACGCTGCGTAGACACTCCAGGCAAAACTCTCTAATTTGTTGTGGACCTCACGAGAATATCTGCGGTTCCTCACAGCCGCTAGTTGTCGTTGTTTCGCCTTTTAAGATGCAAATTCGTCCTTAAAACGTGGGCAGAAATCAACATAATTCACAAAGCTGTCCATATTACCAGCTAACCAATGCTCAGCCTTGCCGGTGAAAACCCTAGGTAACAATTCTAATCTAAAGTGCTCAGGCACTTGCATTAAGTTGAAACTGACATTTAATTTACGCAGATATCTTTCGGCAGAATGAGCTTCGATATCGTCTTTAAACTTCGGAATGTTAGCGATATCAGCCATTCTGGGCATCTTAAACTCTGTTCTGCGTCGAGTAGAAAAACCGTGATTACTATCCTTTTCTCTAGACCTCTTGCATCTATCAGAAGTTGTGGTATTACCAGGGGTTTGGAAGTACCATAGGATGTTAATAGGCAGTAGCTTATGGATTCAGTCCTCGGATTGCATCAGGTAGTATATCAGAAGAGGTTTCTGGTCGAATCTGTAAATTATGGATCTTTTCCTGAAGTTCACTGACCCTACTTATAATTGTACACGTACCTGTCTGTTCCTGAATTTCTTGGCGAAGATATACTTCCATATTTTTAACCTTCTCATGGAGAAAATTAACCTTTTCTCCAGCTGCCTTTATTTCGACTTTCTGTTCTTGCACTATACTTTCTATGATTTCCGTTCGTTCACCGAAGGTTTTTAGTGATACATTAATAGACTCTAGAGAACAAAGTCTTGAACTCTCTCTGGAGGGTCACATTCAGATTCTCTTCCAGACTGGACAATTTTAAGACAGGTTTCCATATACTTCTTCAATTTCTTCTGTTCCTTCTCTATCCGAGCTTGTAGGACTGTTAAGAACTCTAGCTGCTCTTCCTCAATTTCCTTTACCCTTTCGTCAACCTTTCCAGTTACTTTATTACTTAGCTTTTCTATATATTCTCTGATGCTCTCTACCTGTTCAAGTTCGTACTGAAAGAATAGAGCCTATAACTCTGACCTTAGTCTTATATCTTCCTGTATAGTTCTTTCTTCCTGGTTTTCAATAAATGCACGAAAAATATCTAAGTCTTATTTTCACTTTCTCTCTTCCTCCTCTTGCTTTCTTCTCCTTTCTTTCTTCTTCTTTCTCCTTTCCTCTACCTCCTCTTTCTCTTTCCTTCTCTTTTCTCTTTCTCTTTACGTCTCTATTCTTCTTCCTCGTCTTTCTCTTTCCTTCTCTTTTCTTCTATAGACTCAACTATGAGTTTAAACTCCATCATCGTTCTTTTTTTCGAACTTTCTCTATCTGAGCCATATCTTTCTTACACTGTTTCTCCTCCTCTATCCTTTCCATCTGTCCACGTTCTGCATCCTTCTGTCTATGTTCGTCATCATTCTGTCTACGCTCTTAATCCTCCATTTCTTTCTGCTTTCGTTCTGATTTATATTTAATCAACCAATCAAGTAACCAGTGATCTGATGACGGTTTGGACACTCGCTTCTGGTTCTGCCTATAGTGCTGATGTGCATGGCATCGCTTTATTTGATGCCGAGGTTACTTCCTGTCCATCACAACTACTATGAAACCTATGCAAACATTGGCAACACTGGAAGAATTCCCTGTTATTGGCAAGATCATCACAGCATCCATACTTGGTTTCTGTATCCATTGTCGTTCTTCCTCTGCTACGCAGATTCATTCCTGTCCCGTCTTTTTCCATTCTCTTACACCGTCAAGGGTTCTTCCCAATTAATACCTTCCATTCACTATCACACTTTTACCTTCGTTAATTTCAATTACTTCCACTATCACCTTCGTGAATTCTATGAACGAACAATTTCAGTATGCACTAAATCAGGTATCACCATTGAATTGCTAAAATAATTTTGCACTCTAGAACACACGATTGTACCAAAATAACTATGCACTCCAGCCCCACGTTGGTGTGCCAAAATAGCTATACAACGTCCTCCAGTGGGACACTAGTCGTTACAAAGTTAGTCCGCTGCCCCTTGTGGCGGGAACATGAGACTCTCTTAAATTTACTAGGGCTTGCTAGGTAACAAGAAATACAACACGGTTTTCAAAGTTAGACGCAAGTTTATAATTACTTATCGTATGCTGACTCACAAGCAATGTACAGATTTACACACGTTTCTTTGCCTTAGTTTTGTCATTTGATGTCTGAGGATGCGAGAAGAAACCATTCTTACATCATTTCACATCAAAATCACTAACACGTAACGTTAGACAAAACAAACCAAAATACACGAAGGTTTCTGCACGTAATCATTATTTTAGCGTATCGCCTTAGAGAAACACAATTAATTCAAACCAATAACACTATTCTTGCATTCCATTTTCCCGTTACCACAGACTTATTGATTCCTCTACCTTCGCCTGTTATTCAAATCAGTCCGTCGTCAGGAGAAAACATTCAGGCGGGTTCATACACTTCCTCAGCCGAGATAGAAAAGTGACGTCAGTAGTGTAAAAGGCCATATTATTGGTGCCAGAAATGATGAGGTCATGCCTGTACTAAAATTAGGTCAAAATGCCTATAAAAGTTTATTGCTCAAGTGTCCTCCTCTATCAAATTTAAGATTTTTGTACAAGAAAAGTTTTTTAGAAAGGATGAGGTATTTTTGACTGAATATAAATACTTAAAAACTAAGGCAAAAAAATGTCTATAAAAATCTTATTGCTACTGTGTATATAGCCTACGATTTTTGTAAAAAAGCTTCTGAGAAAGGATGACTCTTTTTTTTAGATTAATTTGGCTACAGCTATATCTGTCAGATTGTTATTCATAAGCTTGTTAAAAATATATCTTTATCGACACTATTTTGGCTTCACTTAAAACTAATCTAAGATGCTCTTAAGAGTTTTTGATTATACAGTAGTACACTGTAATATAATTTTAAATACTTATTAAAATATTTTTATATTATTATGTTAATATGTTAACCTGGAATATTTTAATTCAAGACCAGGTACAACTTGTTTATCTAATACTAAGACAATGCAATATGCAGAGGTCTTCTAGAATTGCTCTGTCACTCTCTCATTTCTTACATCATAAACATATGATTTTTCACCTATAAGAATAACACTACATATGGTGTCATCAGGAAGTGTATCATGGAATTCACAGATAATTTTAATGTTTGTCCTGTCATTAACCACAACTTGTTTTCTTTTTGAGGTGTTGATGACAAACATGGGTCTCTGTGCTTTGAATTCATCTGGTGAGTAATACATGTCAGTATTCCCAATTATGACCCTTTTGTATGCTGTAAATGCCTCATATAATTTAAGAAAATCATCCTTGGACATGTTTAAATTATAACTTTCTCTAGGAAACACCTCATTTCTGCCATTTTTAAGATATATGTTCTTGATGTTGCAGTTATCAAATTTACTTGAATTTTTTTCTTGATTATTGTGTCTTCCAGTCTGAAACAGTACCACCACAAAATCTGGCATGTCATATTGTATACTGGAGAATGAGTTTGTAGCATCAAATTCATAATAGCTACCAGTGGCAGGCTTCTGCACACATTGATATGTATAAAATTGTGAAGGTACCTGTGGATTTTTTAGGATATTTGCTTTGTATTTAAGAGCATAACTGGCTTCATATTCAACTACTGGAATTCTTAGCTCCATAGTCTGAATAAGACATTTGCCCTCATCAGGTAGGGTATTAGGCAGAGCTGCCCCAGTAGAGTTTAATGTACTGTACCTCATCAAAGCATTATTATCATTGGCAGCTCTTCTAAATGTAATTCTTAAACCACCCTTCCACATAATTTCTTTGTAATCTGAGAAGAATCCTGGCAACAGGCGCATAGGAAACAGTACAATGTGGCTCTTAGATATTATTTTATTACTAGCCTCAAATCCACATATTTTGTAGTAAGAAGCCTCGGTTTTGGATAATTTTAGTGTGGCCAAAGCTGTAGAGGTAATACCATGGTAATCTACTCTGTTTATAACAACACCATGTTTTCTAATCTCAATTTCAGAGAATAGATGTGGTACAAAATTGTCTACCAATCTTATATTTGAGTTAGCCGGATAATCTGTACCATCGAGCTTGACAACATCAAATTTAATATATAGGTCTGCTCTGTGATCTCCTACATCAAGGTCAACCTCAATCTCTGTGTTGACTTGATTTAAATTTGCAAAGGTCCTCCGGTTTGGAGGGAATGATTGTAACTCATAACTCTCAATATTTTCCATTTTATTTATTTATTTATTTATTTTTTGTATGTATTTTTATTTAAATATTAATTTCTATAATAGCAGTTGTTGTGGCTCCAGCAAAATCAACTAATTCTTCTTTTTCATTAGTGACCATCAACTCAATATAATCTATTCTATTATGGCATACAGGAAAATATAATGTTGGTGATGGAGTATAGATGATTGGTTCCATAAATTCAGAGTTAGGTTTGAATGTTGCAATGATGCCAGTTAGTTTGTGAGTGCATATGCCATTTGATTTGGTGATCATACCCTCGGCCACATTACAGTGAATATTTAGAGTTTCTATGGCTAAGAATTTAGGTATATTAATAGCAGTGTGTTTATTAGCTGGTTCAAGTTTTGTGTTGTTCTCGAATCCTAATAGCTCTCGTATAGTACCAAGATCTACTGTTTCTGTAGCAGACACAATTTCTACTCTGTGAGTAACAGAATTTTGAGTTAACAATATACCTCTAGGTAACTGAGCATTTAAAGTAGACAAATTATACTGCCCTGGAGTAATGACAATTTTTTGGTCACCAACTGTGATTGTGTTGTTGTGGTGTGTAATATTAGGTATCAAGTACATGCCATAAAATGCTCTAAGAGCTATTGTTTTGGGATAAACTATATCATCATGTAATTTGAGTTTCAATATTGAATTTTTGGCTGGTGAGATGGAATACTCCCATGATGTTTTAGATACCACAAAGCTTTTTGAAAATTTTCAATTGATGGTTTATTTATTTGAGACAGATATCTAAGAATAGATAAACATAGATGTCCACAATTAATATCTTTGAAATTTTGAATACGGGTATTATTATAATAAAGATTAGTTGATTTTAGATATTTTACTAAATTCTCAGGTGGAACACCTCCAAATGAATCAAACACAAATGCCTCATTGTTTAAATATTTAAGATAGCAAATCCAGTGAGTGCCCTGATTTTTATACTTATCCAAATTAACTATGGCACACTCTTTTTTGAGTGGTTGTTCTGGTAAAGAATCAGACATGTATACTCCTCTAAAATATTTGATGTCCAGTGGTTTGATTAAAGCTTCAATATCTTGGTTGGTAAGCGGCTCTTGTTTTTTTTTAAACTTATTCATAACTTTCTTAACACCTTTGCCTTGTTTTTCTATGGCCAGATTATGGCGCTTTTGTTCATCTAATTCTGCCTTATTCTTCTTGGCATCTATTACTGTTTTTGCTACGGCAGCTGATCCCCCAGCCAAGCTGCCAACTGCGCCGAGAGCTGCTAAAATAGCTGCGATACTAAATATGAATCCACCTATATGTGATTTTTTTCTAGATTGCTGTAATTTTTTTAATTGAGGTTTACTAAGTAACAATTTCATACCATGTCCCTTGGCAAGACAAGAGCTTTTTTTTTCTTGCGCTGCTTTTTGGTTAGAAGACTATCAATAGTTTTAAGAGATTTAAGACCTGCATAAGTTATCTGATACATAACACCCTTGGCCTTCATTTTTTGTTTATTATATACATATTCTGGGATTAACTATCACAATTAAATTGTAGATAATTTAGTTAATTTATTACAACCCCCACCCCAATTTTTGTTTGGTGTTCATAGCTATGGTAGTCCCCAATGCTGCTATTCTCTCACCCAAAGAAGCATCTTTGCTTACAAATCTACCAAAAGCAGCCTCTTCTAATTTCTTGTCTGCCACATGTCGCTTGTCAAGATCGGTATGTGTGTTGTATGCTATGTCATGGTCTCTGCAAGCAGCATCTAGGGGATTAACACCAGGGTCACCTCTGTTTAGTCGATGGTTGTGACTGACCCAAAGATGTTCGTTTATTTCATTTATTATGTTTTGTTTAATTTTGTGCTTAATACGCACGATGATATATCTATGTTATCAATTTCTGTTTTGTTATATTTTGGAAAATGTTGTTGCATTATAAGATGTATAATTAATTATAATCCCATTCTTCATAATGTAAAATTACGATGTATACATTTCTATATTATTTTTGACCATAGCAACGAAAAAGAAACAAAACACAGTAGATCAATAAGTGAAAAATATATTGAAATTATATATAGTGACGTCCGAGTTTTCTTTGAATTTAACAAACTGTAAGTAGATTTGGATAAAGATAAATACTAGGATGTTTCGTTGAAGTGTGTGTGAAAGACTTGCTTCAATAATTTGGCGCCTACAGCCAGGATTCAAGAAGAAAAGGACAATCTTCTGATGCGTGGTTTGAGGTTTGCGCAATGGTTGTTACAGACTTTTAAAATTTTATTTTGTCTTCGAGTTGCAATTTGTTGAACATGTTGCGAAGGCAAAATTGGCGACCCTAAATATTTTATTTATGTTTATTATTATTCTGTGCAGTCATGGCAGATAAAACTAAAGAAACTAAGTCTAGATATTCACGTAGGCTAAAGTCTAATGTTGCATATGAAGAAACCTACTTAAATAGTAGTAATTCTCACGATGGGGACATTTGTGATGTACAGTCAGGTAAGATTGAAGGAGTGGCGTGTTGTGATAAACTTGATAATGACCTGAGGTATGTGCAATGTTTTGATTGTCATTCGTGGTATCATGTTTCATGTTTGAAGCTTTCCGTCACACATTGGACCATTTATTCTACCACTAAGGAAAAATATTGTTGTAACAAATGTGATCCCAGTTACGATCCTTATCAATTGCCAGCTTATTTGGAAAGCATAAATCCTAATTTAAATGACATACTAAACAGCATTAGAAGCATACAATTAGCTGTTGTAAGTTCTAACCAAGAACTTAGGACTCAGTTTGAGCAGTCTAATCAAGAACTTAGGACTCAGTTTGAGCAGTCTAACCAAGAACTTAAGCAGTCTAATCAGGAACTTAAGACTCAGTTTGAACAGTCTAATCAGGAACTTAAGACTCAGTTTGAACAGTCTAATCAGGAACTTAAACAGTCTAATCAGGATCTCAAACAGTCTAATCAGGAACTTAGATCAGAATTAAATCTGTCTAATGAAAATATTCAGGTTAAACTTGACGTTATATCTTTAAAACAAGCTGAATTATCTAGTGCACATACACTATCTTCACAGCTTGATGTCAAATTTGAAGCTGTTAATCATGATATTAGTCATGTTAACAATCGGCTCAATATTTTAATGTCTGAATTTAAGGACAAAATAGATGCGGTTAGTACAGCGTGTTTACCATCAACTACAAGTCTTGAATCTGTGTTTGATAATAAATGTCGTAATGTTGATGTCAAACTATCTGAATTTGAAAATGTACAATTATCATTGAAAGAACACGTTCTTGATTATGACCAACGTTTAGATAATCTCAATTCAAATTGTAATAAATGCTCTGCTAATATAGTTGATCTTATATCTAGAGTCACTATTTTAGAAAGTAAAAACGATGTTAATGCTGATGTACATAAGCATATTTCTCATTGTACAGAAAGGTTCCAACAGTTTAATTCCCATATTGAAGGTATAGAACAAAATATCAAAAAGCTTCAAGCTGATGGCAAGGATTTAACAGCCAAGGTTAACGATAATGATGAAGGTAGCGTAGCCCTTACACATAATTCCTCTGCTCATAATTCTGTTGTTACAAATAGTAATAGTAGAACAAAATCAATTGTTGTGGATAATACAGAATCTAATACATGTAGGAATGAAAAAACTCAGTGTGATGTTGTACTCAGTACTTCGTCTAGTGATGTATCAGATGATTCTTCTAGGACAGTTTCCGGTAAGAAGAATGTTACTAACACTCGTGCTCGTAAACATGTCCGTTGGAAGCACAAGTATAATAAATCTGTAAGATCTAGCTCTGAAGAAACTTCCGTAAAGAAATTCCGAAGTGACGACTCAGAAGGTCCATTCCAAAAACGAGAGTTAGGTGCTGAGAAATATAACTACACTAACGCTTACTATCAACTGTTTGGTACAAATTCACATCCTACTTCTAGTTTTGTGCTTACTAAGAATAATGACAATGTTAGTAATGTACATAATAATCCACATTGTCATCTGGATCCAAGCGGTAATTCTCCTTGTATGTGGTGTGATTTTAACCCACAAATATCAGAACCTAACCCACAAAATGATTGTGTTAGTAATATCTATCGTGATGCAAGTGTACCATGTTCAGTTTCGAACAATCACGATGAGCCTCATTCTTCTGTAAATGGTTCGAGATTAGTAGTACTGTAGTAACTGTAGTAACACAGGGTTAAACGGACCAAATCATATTTGCTATAATCGACCGTATAGTTTGAGAGGAAGAAGTGATCATCCTATAACTAGAAATACATGCAATGGAGAAGGAAATGCAAGAAGTGGACGTTTAAAATTAAGTGAATTATCTCAATTGCCTAAGTTCTCGGGAAAGATAGAGCAACAATCAGCGAGAGAATATATTGAGCAGCTGGATAACATATTAAATGTTGTACGAGTGCCAACAGAAATGAAACTGCAAAGTATCCAACAATGCTTCACTGGGAGAGCTGGTTATTGGTTTCGGACTCATAAATATTATTTTAATTCTTATGATCAGTTTGTACAAGAATTCATTAATCAGTTTGCTTCTTCGGAAGTTATCCAATCACAACTCTCCGTATTGAGGAATCGCAAATACGATCCCAGTGTACATGGCAGTTTAGAGACTTTTGCTTTAAAAACTCACTCCAGTTATTGTAATTTGGTTGAAAATCCTCAAGATATAGATGTTGTCCAGTTAATACTTAGCCAATTACCTGATAATATTGCCAATCACATTACTTGTCACGAAATTCGTTCAGTAGATCAACTGACCAGCATGTTAAGAAGATTCGATGTAATAAAATTTAGTAGAAAGGGGCTTGTTGTTCTTCCTAATGAAGACAACGAACGTGAAAATATTCCAAAGATTTTTAAGAACTCTGAACAAAATAGAGGCAAGTTAAATGTGCGGCAAGTTAATGTTCGACATTCAAAGACCACTAGTGTTTGTACTCAGACTCCAACTAGTAGTGAGGTAGATGCCAATGCTGTTATCAATCAAGGTTACGAAAATCGACAGGGAAACAATCTTCCAGGTCGATATTTCAACAACTTTAGGCGATCCTCTAATAATAATGGATATCATGGAAATTTTACTGCACGAAACAATTATAATGGCTTGAGATCTAGAAACGGAGGACAATTCCGAAATAATTACAGGCAAAATAATTCTCGTTCACCTACAGGACAATTTAATGATGAAAACTTGCTCAATCAATCGCGATACTATTACAGGAATGAAAATCGCAGTGCTAGTAATAATACAATGCCATATCAGAGTTTTCCTGCAAATTCAAATTCATTAAATTCTCAAAATGAAGCAGCAGGTTTGGTATCACAAATTAATTCTGATTCTACAAGAATGGCAAGTGAACAAAATACTTCGCGAATAGATCAAGTACAAGGATCGATACAGCAACAAATTCCTAACTCTGCATCTTTAAATTAGTTGCGCAGAAGGAAGTGCCTCAGTCCCTCTGCTATCCTGTTAAGAGGCAACGTTCAATTGATGATAGTGTTAGTGAAGAAGATCGTATTAATGTTGTAAATAATGCGAGTTCATCTTTCAAAACTTTTGAAATAAACTTTCTGTTAGAGTGGTTCGACGATGAACCCGACTGGACTTTTAATGAGGATGGTGTTCCTATTCCTGTAACGGAAGTTCCAATCATACATGGACTCATATGTAAATTACCTATTACTTGTATAATAAACTCTGGAAGTCAAGCAAATGTTTTAAATTACGAAGTTTGGTGCAAAATAGCATCATTGATTGGTAATCTTAGATTAGACAAGGTTGAAGATATCAGATTGTCTGGATTTGTTGGAAGTAAAAGGTGCAAGATTGCTGGTTGCAAAACGATAAGCCTTCTAATCGATGCTGAATATTTTCCTATGGAATTCTTTATTATAAAGGAACTTAACGCTGATGTTATTTTGGGAGTTCCATTCTTACGAAAATATAAGGCTATAGTAGATCTCAGGTCACAGCAGATAAGTTTAGTAAGTTCTTCAGGTAAGGAAATTTGTGCTTCATTAAATAATGAAGATTCTAATTTGTTACACTCTAAATGTGATGAATATTGTAGCTCTACGATTAAGAATGAACCTCAATCCAAAGCAAATAAATTGAAGTGTTGTGGATTGTTAAATTATGTGCCTGTATCAGATATCGAATACATGCCTTCTAAGAGCGACATTTACAATAAAGTTTTCGAAATTAATGACATAAATGAAGTACAAAAACAAGATTTACTTTCACTTTTATGGAAGTATCATAACCAATTTTCCGATAGACCAAGACATGCAAATGTAGAGGTATATAAGATACAATTGGACACAGAAATACCTGTATATACTGCACCATATCCCATTCCGATTTCTAGAAGAAAACCTTTGGAAGAAGAACTTGCCAAATGGGAAAGTTGGGGCATAATTTACCAAGAATCTTCGCCATATTTAAATCCTTTGCACATAGTCCCGAAACAGGGGGGTCTGTGGAGGCCAGTTGTGGATTTTAGGAATTTAAATAAGCATGTTATTAGTCCGCAAGTTAGAGTGGAACCAATCAATGAAATGTTGCAACGCTTTTTAGGAGCGCAGTATTTTTCTTCTATTGACTTATCTTGTGGATATTTTCAGATCCCGTTAAGTCCGGATTCATATATTTATACTGCTTTCTCATATCGTGGAAGACAGTATCTTTTTCGATATCTTCCTTTTGGTATAAAATCTGCAGTTTCTGTTTTCCAAGACAGAATGAATAAGATATTCACAAGGGAATTTAATGATTATGTTGTTTGCTACTTGGATGACCTCTTGATCTTCAGTAAAACTTGGCAGGAACATTTACGGCATATAGAAGCTGTTATTCAGAAACTCAAGGAGGCTAATATGTCAATTAAGTTTTCGAAGTGCAAATTTTCATGTAAGGAAATTTCTTTTCTTGGCCATATAGTTTCTGGAAGCCAAATTAAAGTTGATTCAAGCAAGAATTCTGCAATAATAAATTTTCCGACACCTAATAACAAAAGAGCTCTTCGTAAATTCCTTGGCTTGGTCAACTGGAGACGAAAATTTATAAATAAATTTGCAGAAACTGCTCAGCCTCTTTATGAACTTCTGAAATCTGATGTTCCTTGGATGTGGAAGGAATTGCATTCAAAGGCATTTGAGAAGTTACGTGAGTTAGTTATATCTCCCGAGGGTTTAGCACAACCTGATTTTTCAAAACCTTTCAACATAAATGTAGATGGCTCGAAGAAGGGGATCGGTGCGGTTTTATGGCAAAATGGCGACACTTCAGGAGAGGATCTCAAAATTATACAATATGCAAGCAGAGTTCTTCGCGGTAATGAGGTGACTTACAGTACGCACGAGATCGAATGTTTGGCAATTCTTTTTGCTTTTGAAAAATTTTATATATATGTTGCTGGAACCAAAGTTCATTTGTATACTGATCACAAATCATTATCATGGCTGGAGTCTGCAAAGTCATTAAATCAGAGACTCAACAGATGGTCCTTAAAACTACAAGGATTTGATTATTCCGTGCATCATATACCTGGAACTTGGAACCAAGCTGCCGATACTCTTAGTAGGTATCCTGATTTATCTACAGGCGTTCCTCTCATCAATGAATTATACATTAATTATTTGAATCTAGATATTGTTGATGAGGACACGGTTGACTTTTGGAAGGAGAGTCAAAGACTGGATCAATGCTGTTCTGAAATTATATGGCATTTAAAGGAAGGCAATACTCCGAAAGGATCCAAAGAGATTTACACATTCCATGACGGTCTTCTGTTTCTGAAGCACTTTCCAGACGATAAGTGGAAACTGGTAGTTCCAAGGGAGTTGGTACCTAAAATTTTACATCGACTTCACGATAAGCAAGGACATTTTGGATATTTTAAGGTTCATAATAAATGCAAAGCTTGTTTTTATTGGCCAAAAATGAAAGATACTATTAAGGAATATCTCAGAAACTGCTTAACATGTGCAAAGACTAAGCAGGCAGTCTTAAAAATTGATAAAGAAATTTTGCATGTACATACTACAACCCCTCACAGTATGCTTTCTATAGACCTTATTGGACCTTTACCGAAATCACAAGGTTATAGCTTTATTATAACAATAGTGGACGTTATGTCGAAATTTATAATGGCCTACCCTTTGAGAAAAGCTACAACCAAGGAAATTATAAATAAGTTCCAACTGCAATATTTTTATCACTATCCACTTTCTAAAGTAATTTTGTCTGACAATGGATCTCAATTTCGATCAGCTGAGTGGAAGAGTTTTGTGGAATCGAATGGAATAAAACATGTAACAACATCAGTGTATTCACCTTTCGCCAACCCAATTGAGCGATACAATAAGGAAATAATCAGGCTACTAAGACTATACACAAAGGATAATCATCAGCAGTGGTTTAAACACTTAAGTGTAATCATTGGACTTTTAAACAGTTCGGTATCTTAGGTTACAGGATTTACGCCGAATGAATTGTTTCTTCATGATAATGTCAAGAATACAGTATTTCATCAAATTAGTTGGCCATCTGAACTGGAGAAGGTGACATGGCAGAATAAATGTCTAATGGCAAAAACAAGAATGAAGAAAAGGGCTATAACCAAAACGAAGAAAGAGGATGGAAGGAGTATCAGAATCGCAGTCAACGATATTGTTCTTGTTAAAAACCACGAGAAGAGCAGCTTTCTTAATAAGAAAATTCACAAATTTCTGGATTTATGGTTAGGTCCTTACTTAGTTAAAAATGTTAAGAACAATTATGTGGAACTTATGTCTCTAGATGGGAAGAAATCTGTACATAAGCAAAATTTGTCTAATGTAAAGAAGTTTAATTGTTCAGCCGACAGGAAAACAGAGTTGCTTAAATTTGCCTAAATTATTCTTGTATGTAGTTATGTTTAGGTAACTACGGACACTTCTACAATGAAAAACGTTGGATATTTGAATAGTCAATAATATTGTTCTTTCGTTTAGTGTAATGAATGAATGGAATTACAACAAAGTGCGATACAAAATGTGTCAGTCAAGTTTGATTCATGGAGTTCATAATGAACTGAATTAATATTGTTCAATAAAATGAATTTATGTTGTAATTTAAAAATGCAATGTTCATAAGTTTGCAACTAAATGTGTTTAAAATTTTCGATATTTACAGAACTTAAATAAGTCGAAAATTTTCACCCGGAAGGGGTGCGTATTGTGACTGACCCAAAGATGTTCGTTTATTTCATTTATTATGTTTTGTTTAATTTTGTGCTTAATACGCACGATGATATATCTATGTTATCAATTTCTGTTTTGTTATATTTTGGAAAATGTTGTTGCATTATATGATGTATAATTAATTATAATCCCATTCCTCATAATGTAAAGTTACGATGTATACATTTCTATATTATTTTTGACCATAGCAACGAAAAAGAAACAAAACACAGTAGATCAATAAGTGAAAAATATATTGAAATTATATATAGTGACGTCCGAGTTTTCTATGAATTTAACAAACTGTAAGTAGATTTGGATAAAGATAAATACTAGGATGTTTCGTTGAAGTGTGTGTGAAAGACTTGCTTCATGGTCTAGTTTGGTACCTGGACCACAATACTGATAGCCTGGTATGTGTAGCTCAAATGGCAACTTGTTTATGATGTCATTAACCAGCCCCCAACCCTCAGAGATATTCCAAAATTTAGGTGGTAGAGTATTAATAATTTTTATAAGATATCCAATGCCCTTAGTGTCATTCACTATAAAATTAGACAATTTAGTGCTTATCATGTCCATAATTCCAACTTTATCATTGTAAAAATTTTGGTTGCCAGCATTTTCTTCCCCAGCTATCACCAGCAACCTATCTACAAGTTTCCTGACATCGTCAACCCACACAAATTCTTTAGGCAATGTGTTGTACTGTTTGATCCCACTACCTGTTTTGATCTGTGACCATATGGGTTTGATTAAGTTGTTGTATTTTGCTCCACTGCTAGACTTGACTCTTTTTTGTGTGGGATCATTGTTCTGGTATAGAGCATCTGGTTTTATTAATATTTCTTTGTAATGCTCATAATCTTGATCTGTATAGTTGCCAGGTGTCTTCCTAGTCATCAGTTCCCATAATCCAGGTGTTCCAGGATACTTAACAAAACCACCTCTTTCTCCAAGATGAGATTCTGAATATACTATTAGATCATCTCCCATAAATGTTACCCTAAAATTGCCAATTCTATGTATGATGCTACCATCAACCTCTGTGTCAACATATAAACCAAAAACCTCATCTTTGTTGTCTTTAGGTGTGCTTAAATATTTTTGAGCAAGAAGACCCAATTCAATAGGATCCTGACTAGCCTCAATTCTTCGAGGAGGAACAGGACTAGGTGTATGAATACTAGAAAGTGATTGGATAATCTAATATGTTCCAAGCAGCTACTGGCACAAGCTCTGTGATCAAATTTTGATTCTGCTCTGTAACAGTTTTGATATTTTTACCTAATTCACTAATAGCATCAATAATAGGCTGTTCTGTGCGCTTGTGTTGTTCATAGATACCTCGGTTCTCTGATTTCCATCCCTTAAATCCTTTTACAAGATAGTCTCTTAATTTAAGATCATCAATAATTGGTCTTTTCATGGTTATTTATATATGTTTCAATGTCTAGAAAATTGTTAATTTTATTTCTATATTTACCACTATTAGGTTTTCTTGTCATATCAATTGTGACAAACCCATAACTATCCTGGTTCCAGCACCTACTGCAAAACTTAGAAAAATTATTGTAGCTCAAGTCACCACCTACATATTCATCATGTATGTGTTTGAGGTTGGTATGGTCTTGATGAAACACACATATAAAATTGCTGTTGTCTCTTATTAGTTGTTTTGGTATTTTAGAAAAAGTCTGCGCCAGGTAGAAGCAATCTATGTTTTTGTGTCGGCCCTGTGTAAAAAAATTTCTAACCTTGTTTTGGTTTTCCAATATAATATCATCAAATACAACAACAGAGTTATTGAGACATTCATGAAGTGGTTTAACATCTGATTCAAAAGTGGCTATATCCAGTCCATCATATAACTTCATCAGTTGCTGATATTTTAATTGTTCTAAACTCTTAGAGAAGACATACAAGTGCCTATTTTTCCAATCTAGCCAGTTAGGTGCCAATAAAAAATTATCAATCATTAGTGTAGTTTTACCACAAGCCGATGGTCCAACAATAAGACATCTAATATTATCAGGCAGCAGCTTTCCATTTCTCTTATTCTGCTGTTCAGGATCTGGTAGTCTTTTTATAACATCCCAGGTGTTCATAGTATCACTTTGTCTGCCTCGATCCAGCTGTGTTCTGGGAGACCTAGCCATTTGACCAGTATTTTATTGCCTTTTTTGCGAATAACTTTTTCTATAAGATATGTGTCCGGCTGTTTAGTTTTGTTAAGTTCTTCTTCATAAAAGCTGCCTTTGAGAATTTCACCTCGGTGATCTTTTATTATATATGTATTACGAGCCCCAGGTTTAACTTGAACCACTGTAAATAATTCAGTACTCCAAATTCTGGTAAAATCTCTTTTAAATAAGTGCTTATATTTGCTAATTCTTACTTGATCACCAACTTTGTATTTAGCTTTTTTTGTTGTTGGTTGGTATCTAGGATAGTAAACAGTACTGATCAATTTCTGCTCATCAGATGAAGTTACCTCAGAGGGTTTCATGTTAATTGTGGTGTGAACTGAATTATTATATCTATCTAAAAGCTCTGGTAGGATAGTAAGCCAGTTATAATTACCTTGAAGAGTAAATTGTTTATACATATGATTTTTTAAAGTTCTGTTGAATCTTTCTACAATAGAGGCCTTGAGATCACTGTAACTCGAGTAATGTTTTATTGAATGGTTTTTAATAAATTGTTGGAACTCCAAATTATAGAATTCTTTGCCATTATCTGTTTGTAGATAGCGTGGTGATCTTCCACTCTGATCAATAATTGTCCCAAAATCTTCTGTAACACATTTTCCAGTCTTAGATTTGAGCGGCAATGTCCAGGCAAATTTTGAAAATGTATCTATGACAGTCAGTATATACTTGTATCCTTTGTTGACCTTGTCTAAATTTTTCAGCTGTCCACCATGAGGTGCCATCTCAACCAAGTCAGACTGCCATAAATCATCTACGCCTTTTGTGACTACTGGTAGTCGCTTATAGTTATGTCTGGCTGGTTTGTGTAATTCATCAACAATAATTTGTCTAGACATAGTATGTAAACAAGAATATTGCAACTATAGGGTGTTCAGCAGCTGATACTACAGGATTTTCTAAATATAATTTGACTCCTATATGTATATTAAATTCGAGAGATCCATCATCTTCAGCATAAGATGTTTCTAATGTATTGGGATCTGTAAAATCCTCTAACTCTACACTGGTGACCTTTGGTTTGTTTTCAGCATTAGTTATTGAAAAGGTAGGGTAGTGGTGTGCCTGTGGTTGTAACCAATATTTAATCTTGATTGGTCTAAGTGTGCCCCCAACAAAAAACTGGTAATACAATTGTGCAGGGGATAGTTTATACAGTTTGCCACCTGGTGTAAATGGTGAATCATATTCTTTGTTGGGGATACTGTACAATTCAAGGATTATTGTATGCTTAGGATTCTCGATTAGGCCAGTTATTTCTTTTTCTGCTGTAAGCAATCTACTTGTTACAGATTCAAGATGCTCATTGATAGTCCTAACAACATCGTCGTGGTCTGGCTTGATTTTTATGTCCACAGCAAGTTTTTTGTATTGTTGCACAATTTCTTGAAGCTGGGTGGCAAAAACAGACAGAGCATTTGCTTGGTTGGATTCGATGGTCCCTAGCTGTTGCTTGATATTAGCTACAATTTGCTGTAGATTTTCAACAATTGCCAATTTTGAATTTTGAGCAGTAAGATCATGGACTTGTCTTCTGATATCTTCAAACAAAGCATAATGTTCATTAATATGTTGATTATTTGGTAGAGTAGCCACTGTCTGAGTAAGTTGTTTGATCTCTGTCTGGATATTCTTGATATCTTCTGATTTCAATATGCGATTCACAGCTCTCTTAATATTTTTAAGTTCCTGTGATGTAGGCAGATTTGCTACAGTATTCTGCAAAGATTCAAGTGCTAATTTCACATCATTTGATTCACTAGCGTCAGCCACACTACGCATAGCATCTTGGAGCAGGGTTATGTCTGCCTGAGTAGGTGTCGATTGTTGTAAAATTTCAAGTTTTGTTTGGATATCATCGATCAAGTGGTGAAAATGAGATAGATCAGATTCGGTGTTGAGGTTTTCAAGTTTAGTGATCTGTTGCTGGACACTAACAAGTTTATCTACAATACCAGGCAAGCGGGATTCTAGAGTTTCTTGTACATTTGTCAGATCACTTTGCACTGCTGCTATGGTACCCTCAAGATGGGTTATGGTACTCTGAATTTTTCCAAAATCTTCATATGTCTCAAGTTGCAGCTTAATGTTGGCAACACTACGAGTTATAGCACTCAAAGCATCAGAAGATGGTAAGTTGTTCATAAAAGTTTCAAGTGTCTCAATTTTTTCTTTAACCTCGGCTATGGCATTGTTCAAGGGGTCCAGATTAGGTATTTGTAGTGATTGAATCTGTTCTTTTAGAGTGGAAATTACTAGATCAAAATCTTCTTGTGATTTTATGCTTTTGACAATTGTTTGGAGCTGTGTCTGGACACTACTAATCTGCTCTTCTAGTTGTTTCAATTGTTCAGAGTTGGTATTCTGAGTTTTTAATTTGGCTTGAAGAGCTGCTACAGCTTCCTCTAAATTTTGAAAATTATCCAATGTTGCCAAATCAGTATATTTTTGAAGCAATAATTTAAGTTCTGAATCAATTTTAAGAAGAGGGTCCATGCATTGTGATTGTAAATTTGTAATTTCTAGTTGAAGACTGGCATTGAGTGTGGTTTGTAAAACTTGTAAATCACTTCTTAATTTTTTAACTCTGACATCAAGCATCAGAATCTCATCACTGTGATCTTCATGCCTTGTATGGCCAAATATATCATTAGGCATTTTTGTTTTTGTTTTAGTGGTTATTTATTATAAAATATCTAATTCTTAATTCTATAAAAAAGGTATAAGTTTGTCATAATATCCTGGGACCTCAATATATAAACAATCACCGGCAGAGACGGTATATACAGTGCCAGAAATCATGTTTGAGTGCTTAATTCTGTAAATATTTCTCCCTACTGAAATCTTGACATCACCCTCGGGAGTTGTAATAAATTGTAATTGTCCACCTACAGGTAATTGGTAATGATTTAAATTATTATTAAATATGTATAATGTTTTACCTGTTTTATCATCAACATCTGTAAGTATGCTATTGAGATGAATAATTAGCAAACCACTTAGTTTAGATATTATATCAGGAGAGGGTGCTGGTGTCGGCAGGTCCATAATAGCTTTTTTTTTAAATCCAAATAAATTCATTGGCATGTTTTATTTATTTCAAATCATGCTCTGTGATTGGGCATTGAATACCACTTCTCAAGTCACAATGTCCCCATGGTAAAGTATGTATGCCACATGATAAAATATATCTCTTATCGTCATGTGGGTCCAGAGCTACTTTTCTTACAATATTGCTAGTTAACAAGTGATCCACACTCTGAATTCTATTTTCTGATGTTTTAATTAACCTCTGTGACATGGGACAATTTTTGTAATCTTCAAATTCAAGCTCTTTATCTACAGTATCTCTACCAATGCCCTTAGCTTTTTTGGCAACAGCACCACTACATGTTTTAAAACTATAAATTTTAGCTCTTAACCCAGCAAATCCTACAATAACATCGCCAAGTGTCTCATCTTTTAACTTTCCAGGCACTTTTTTGTTGTGGGGTTGAATTTTTGAATGTTCACTGGTATCAAAATATTTAATTTATTCAGGATGTGATATATCTTTATAAACATCTTCTGTTTGAATATCAAGAATAAAACTATCTGTGTCCATGTACATTAATTTTATACGATCACCATAAAAAGGTTTCAACACATCATAATAAAGTTTTAACATATGCAATTTTGCCAATTCTAATATCACCGCCCCTATATAAATAGGTTTATCAAACTTAATTTTTGTTTTTCTCATATTAAAAAGTGCCATATTGTCATCATAAATTCTTCTATAATTAAAATTCGGCTTTGCCACTAATTTTTTGCTCCGGCTAGGGTCGGTAACTAATTTAACATCACTATGCTTTCTAACATTTTCTATTGTTTTGCCATATACTGAATTTACCATTAATTTAAACAAAGTTTTATCAAATTGGCTTACTGCAGATGTTCAAAGTTCGGTGATCGTATCAATATATGATTTCAACCATCTTGACTGCCTGAATCTCAAAACTTTGCCAACCTTAGTTATTTTAACACCGTGACGCATCAGAAACTGCAAGTTTTTGTAATATATTACATAATCCTGTTTTGGATCCAGAGTCATCATTAGCTTTTTTTGTTTAGAATTAGGGGAACACTTAACCTCAGAAATTGGGGGCAAATCAGAAAACTTGTTGTGTAAATTATCTGGAATTGACAGATCAACCTCTAAGAACAACCCATAATAACTGTCATCAAAATCCTGAAGATCCCCAATACTAAAATTTTCAACCCACTCAAGCCCTGCATATGGCAATTTATCCATCATAGCATACCCATATAAACTGTTTGCATCCACATAAAGTATATACTTTGATGGCAATTCTGGATCATAATTAGAAATATATTTATTATTAGCTCTGGCATATCTCTGAGAACATTGCACCATGCCCCCTCTTATACATTGCTCCATAAACAAGTACATATCTTGATCTTGGATTAAATTCAATTCCATTTTAGTATTCAAAAACATTGCAGACCATGCTAGACCTGGAGCACTATAGAAATAAATTGGATCTAGCTTATAATTTTCTATTGAAGATTTTCTAAATGCCTGAAGTATATCGGCTAAAAGAGTTACATGAAGTTTTAAATATGTCATATGATAATCACCAAATGTCTGGCATTTTAAGTTGTCCCACATCAACTGAGCATGGTGATAATCTTCATCAGTAATTTCGGATGCCCTGAGTTTACTATAGAATGCTTTTTGTGGTGGCAAAGCACACTCATTAAATTTAGAAAAATCAGTAACATAGTCATATGGGTATACACCTTTTCGCCTAATTAATTTCAAGTCCTGATTTGGAAACATAGTACATGTAATTTTAAATTGATCATCAGATAATTGATTGGCCAGAGTAGCCAAGCTAGCCGACAAAATTCTGTATGCATCAAGAAATCTTAAGTGAATAGGAACACCATTAACTTTAATTATCTTGCTAATAGCTATATATTTCTCATCATTTTCTGCTAAAATATTTAAATTTTGCTTGTCAAACCCCTCGTACCTGATCAGATGATGAAAATCATAATTATATGCACCATGGCAAAATATTGGGACAAATTTCGGTCTCTGGATCTTAATTATAAAACTATTACACAGAGCCATTACGAATTTACCACTTGTATGGGAATGGTGTTTCACCTTGATATTTGTATCTGAAAATTCACAATCACATACCAGACATTTTTCTGCATTATTGAAATTTTCAATTTGTTCTTCTGTTAAAGGTATCATAGGTTTTGATTTTAATAAGATATTAGATGCTATGACATAGAACTCATTTTCTATTCTATGTGCAAATTCTTTGATAGCATTTGGTCCCATGTATAAGTGTGTTTCACTAGCTACACCATTCTGTATAATTATATAACAAAAACTAGAAGGTTCATGTAACTGGTATGATGTACTTGAAGATTCATCAGGATCTGGATTGCAGAATGCAAGGGGTTTGAGGTTTGATTCAAAATCACAAACTATATATGCTGGGTGTTCTAACAAAGCTTCAAATTTTTTGAATTCGGCATTTTCACTTAGGTTAGGCATCACCATATGAACAGGTTTATGATTCCCACAATATTTTAAATGTTCAACTAACTTGTTTTTAGCAATTTCTGTGTTACGTTCACGAACCCCATTTATTATTTTTTTAGCATCAAATACAGTTAAACATCTTCGGCACAACTTAAATATTGTATTAGATTTATTTATTTGTTTTCTTACTAAAGCTTCAAGATTGCGTATTAAAGTGTAATGGTATGTGCCATCCCCCTCAATTAAAAGCAAATCAATGGGAATAGCAAAATCATCATCAAGTGTACTAATTCTGAGAGGTTCTATCAAGCAATTCCCAGCACCAGTGGAACAAATAAATACATTAATAGATAATTGTTTACCATTGATAACTCTGGCCTTTTTTTCAAATTTATCAATATTCTGAAGAGACATTGGATATTTTAAGCCCTCCATTGCATCATTAAAATAATTTTCATGTTGTTTATAATAACTTATTCTTTCTGGATTATTTAAAACTGGATACAAAGCAGCTAAAATACACCACAGAAAACATTTCTCATCCTTATTTTCTATGTTAACCACGGCTTTTTTGTTTTTAATATGGGCAGGTAATGGCAGATATGTCGAACCTTGTAGTGGGTTAAATTTGGAAATATTAATATATAACTTGTGTGGACTTCCACATAAACTCCATCCAGATTCTTTTGCCGCAAATTCAGAGTGTTTAATATTCAATTGCTCTATCAAACTGCCTATTATTTTGTTTAAATTTCTATTTGAATAAACAGCTACAGTTTCTGTTATGTGGGGGTGTGTAAATTTTGTTCCATTCGGTTTCTTATATTGTGTAAATAATTTGAAAGATAATTTATAAGAGCTATTTTGTTTATTTAGAATATCTTGCACATCAGAATTGATATTATTCAAAAAAATTTTAATATCACATTTTGGATCTGATATAAAACGGTAATCCTTTAGTTGGCCATTAAAACTGCTATGAATAGGTGTATAACAGAACTGCATTGCTGGTTTATAATTAACAGGTGTTTCAAGTTTTCTTTTTAGACCAGATGAAGATGTAGATGGTTGTACAAAAGAAATATTTTTATGTGTATATAAGAAATATTTCATGTTTTATTTTCTATGGCATTTTGGGCATATTATTGTAGGTGTTCTACATTTGTCTGGATTACAATTCATTTGGTGCCTAGCCCAATTAGAGATAGATATATTTTTATTGCATTGATTACAATATTTCTGATTTGGCATTTTTGTTATTAAATTATTATATAAGATATTTTTGAGGTTTAAATTAAAACTTTATACTTAATATAAAATATTAATTGTATTTAATAATATGTTTTATATACTTAATATGTTAATAAAAGGTAAAGTGTTCCCCTGTGCTTAGCAACACGCCATGAAGGCGTATAGGGGGTGTAGGGGGTAACGCCCCACACTTTCTTGATCCGGTCGTGAGTAGGGGTGATGTGATCAGCATCACGCCCCTGACCGCCTTTACCCCCCAGGGTTTCCCCCAGGTACCCATGTTATTCGACGCTGGGTAGGCGCCGGGACCGCTTCCAACGTTAGAAAAGTTCCCGGATTTGAACCGGCCGGGGATCGAACCCGGGACCTTGAGCATGGTAGTCAGACGCGTTACCGACTGAGCCACCGCGGCCACTACTTAATATGTTAATATTTTTTACTATTAATAGTTTATTATATAAGATTTCTTGGGGTTTAAATTAAAACTCTATACTTAATATAAAATATCAATTGAGTTTAGCAATATGTTTTGTATACTTAGTGTATAAATTTAGTATGTGGCTATTTTTTAATCCTAGGTTTATTATATACAATTTCTTGGGGTTCAAATCAAAATTCTATACTTAATAAATGACTGGTTGTAATGCCAATAGCTTACGTGCACAAAGGTAGAATAAGTATTGATCCCCAGAAAGCAATAACCTACAGAGTCCACTGACCTACCTCAATTGCATGTCTGCAAGGACATGTCGTGATGTGCGTGTAGAATAATGACCTAATGCTATGTGAAGAGATTCAACAAAATACCCACAGGGTAGTGGCAAGCTAGTAGCTGAGCTAGCGTAGGTAATATTAAAATGCACCCAAGATAAAATTACCTACGGAGGTGGCTTGGCAGCTGCTGTGCCAGCGTAGGTAATATTAAAATGCACCCAAGATAAAAATACCTACGTGCTCGCTGTATCTACCAAACTGAGAAACTCAACAAATAAAAATACCCACGCGAAACCAGAGTACTACAACAACATATCTATACTCTTCAACCACTCTTACAATAGTAACTGATATGTAAACTCTTCAAACATTTATACATAGATGGCTCTGTTGTCAAAGTATACCTAACAAAATACAGCGATATAAGAAGTGTCGAAAGAGATATATTTTTAACAAGCTTATGAATAACAATCTGACAGATATAGCTGTAGCCAAATTAATCTAAAAAAAAGAGTCATCCTTTCTCAGAAGCTTTTTTACAAAAATCGTAGGTTATATATACACAGTAGCAATAAGATTTTTATAGACATTTTTTGCCTTAGTTTTTAAGTATTTATATTCAGTCAAAAATACCTCATCCTTTCTGAAAAACTTTTCTTGTACAAAAATCTTAAATTTGATAGAGGAGGACACTTGAGCAATAAACTTTTATAGGCATTTTGACCTAATTTTAGTACAGGCATGACCTCATCATTTCTGGCACCACTAATATGGCCTTTTACACTACTGACGTCATTGCGAACAGATTATGACGTATTTATAAACATATATCCAAGTTCCAAACAAAACTGTACCAATCTAACTATAGTCGTCTGTGACATCTTGCACATAATTTGAAATAACAAACATTTAAAAATCTTAATATCTCAACAAATATTAAGCAAACATTCAGGTTCGTTACACATTTCTTTGCAAAATGAATTAAGTATTAATATATGAGAGTCCAGTACAGTAAAAATACAAGATAAGTATAAAATATTATGAGACTTAATGGAAATTTCAATTGAATCTTTCTTCACAAAGGGATTTCAATATTAATTGAACAGGGCACCAATGTTTGAAAGTAATAGGTATACACTTGTTGTGGAGCTTACAGAAATGTTTGTTTTGCGAGTGGAGCAAACAAGAAAACGTTTTACAAATCTCATTCTTGGCAACCACCCAATCACATAAACTGTTGGTCACGTGACCTCTACTTCCAGGTCACCCATGAAATCTGCTGGTGCTTTTTTTGTGTTCAAGCACCTCGACAATAGGCATTTCGTTTCTTGCGCATTTTTTAACTCACGCCCGCTCCTTTCTTACTTCTGCACTTCTCCCCGCAGTGAGATAACAGGGTTACGAGTTCTACCTGCAATCGTATCTAGTCATGTCGATATCACTTCTCAAATGAAGGACAAAGAGATAACCCTTTATACCACTTGCTGCCTCGATATCACAAACACTTCACCCTTGCGATACGGTTAAGAAAGAGAAGGAAATTACAGTCACGGACACTTATATGTTGTAGCAACCCTATTGACTTTCAATGGGATCATTACAACACAGAATTGTCCCTGACTGTACAACCCTAAACTGATGTTGCGTTACGGTATCTTGCAAGGTTGCCTAAAATTCCTCGCTCAAAATATGTCGCAATACAACCAGTGACTACACCGTAAGATAGAATCGAACACACCATTATCACCCCTCCCCGGATCACAAAGAGATTTAATCACTCATAGACCATTCAACTTACATCCCCTCCTCAATCGCTTTTTTCCTGGCACTGTTACCTAAGGAAACAGATACTATACCTTTTCCGCGCTTAGAAGGGACTGCACTGTAAACACAAGGGCAAAGGTATTACTCCGCCAGACTTCAGTGATTGGATGATCGTAAAGCTTCTGCTGCTTCCACCACGTGTGAGAGAAAGTTGGCGCGAAAGCAATGTTACAAGCTACGAGAAATTAAATAAAAAGGAAAACTATAACTATTCACAAGATAAGCTGAACTTCTGTACTTAAGAATTTAATTTGAAGATATAAAAGTGTTTTACTTGCCTAAGCAGAGTCAGATAGAAAGTCGATTCCTTCCATAGATTCCTCCCCTTCACTGTTGGTGCCGCCGCTACTGCTATCAGCTGGATTGATAACAAGTCGGTCAACAATCGTGTCGCACATGTAATCTGATTCCCAGAAGCGTTCCTTTTCTTTCTCCAATATGCAATACAATAAGGCGTCTGCCTTTGCCGGTCAGGTTTCTTAGCCCTGTGGTTAATCCTGAGAGGAAAGCCTGTTTTTTAGATTTTACGGCAGAATCTACCCACACCTTAGAAATAATATGACCTTCATTCACCCACGTTTCATCAAGGAAATACAACTTTCGCCCCTCCCGCCTGTATTCGCGTATTTTCCTCAGGTAGTTCCGGCGCCACAACAATATGTCTTCTCGGTCAACAATAATATTTTTTTCTGTTGCGTTGCACAAACTCGAAGCTGATTTCTTTCAGAAGTGTGTGGAAACTTGTTTTCTTAAGGTTCGGCAGATCCGGATCACTATTCACACTCACCAACACTTTATTTATTGTTGGCGCTTCGTTCCTCTCCTTACGACGGATCCTCGCAAACTCATCGCACTGAACTTGTAACACAGGCTTTTGACGTTGACGCTTTTTCCCTGGTGTTGTTAAAATGCCCTTATTTAGAACCTCACTGTGCCCAGATTTTACACTCTTAACAGACACACCAGTAAACTCAGATGTCAATTTCATCACGTCCTGGATAACCATAGTTGGATATTTCTCGCAAAACTTTGCGAACACATTCAATACAATTTGTTTCTCGCCGCTTTTCAACGGTTTCCCACTGCAGTGTTTAACGTAGCCAACGCGAACATCCATCTCGCACAAATTGAAATTCCCTCCCGCCTGCCCAGCCTTTACGCATGCGTGTTGTACCCAGAGTAAAAATTGTCACCTCTTGTGTATTTATGCCAACCTGGAGTTCATTTACATACTAAATATTGGTAATGATAATTCTAGAGTACGATAATTACAATTGTGTTGAAGGAATGTTCTATTCTTGCAAGTTAGAAAGTGGACTATATTTTGTTGCGGAATGCAGGGTCTGTTGTTCAAGCAGACTCAACGAGAAGTGTTGCCAATCCGCCTATTCTTTTGCTAAAATTAGCTGTTTTGAACTTTTTGGTCCTGCATTGGTGACAATAATGGCTTTCAGATATTTGCGCAATAATACTTATATGACTTCAATCAAAAATAGACACGGATGTGACCTATTTTTCGTTTGTTTATTTATTTTCTTTAACAGCAGTATTAATCCTTGTGGTATTGTTGCAGATGTTCCTATTCGAACGTTCTCTACGTCGCTGTTTGTAAATATGATGATAGATTTTCAAAATTTTGAAAAATGGAAGAAATGAAGTGGCTGAAGTTCCATTTCGTTGGTAATTTTCGATTCGTCAAACCTCTTACGATTTTTGAGTAAATTAGACGAAATTCTGCACATCTATTCTCTACGTCCATTGCAAGACAGGGTCTACTTCATTTTTTGATAGCATAAAAAAATAAAATCGCTGATCCACGATATTGGATTTTTTTTCAAATTCTCTTGCAATTTTTGTCCAATTTGCGTGAAATTTGGAAAACTCTAAAAATGATTTTTTTTATTTGATTTGGTGTTTTAAGTCCACAGTAAGGCTAATCGGGACTGGACCTACAGTTTAAAGTGGGATCCGAACCACTATGTGCCTCAACCGGGTATCGAACCCGGGAACCCTTGATTACAAGGCGATGACGCTACCACTGCGCCATCGGGGAGGCTGGAAAACTCTAAAAACGTATGCAAAGCTACTCTAGTTATGTGAATATGTTTATACTACATATATAAATTTAATAAACCTACGGATATACAAAGATTACACTCGGAAAGAACTGGCCATTCAAAGAATGGCTTCTATTTTGAGGGAAGTGAGGAGGAAAATTTGTATTCTTTATTCTATGAAAACTAGCAACAAATAGGGTATGACATGTCCACATTGTAATTATGGTGATTATCCATAAAAAGCATTTCTACAATATAATGTAGAACCCTACACACTGTGAGAATTCGCTTTTCGCTATATTCTGCAGTTATTGGTTGGCAACACTGTATTCATACACGTGCATTTGTTTACCGTACAGTTCCTTCTAAGCGCGGATCCAGTATAGTAAACGGGGGAGACTTTCCTTAGTCATAAACAATGCTTTCAATTCAGTGCTTATAAAAGTAGCTGGTGCAAACTGAGTCCACTACAAAAGTCTCGACTATGGCGATCATACTGTCTAGTTTAATTATTGTGTGTAGTTTTATCAACTAACCTTGATAGAAACCATTTGCATCGACGTACACGCGAATCATTTCCAACCAATGGCAACGCAATATATGTCGCTACTAATACACAGAGTCATACGTAGATCGCAGTGCGAAAAGCCTACGAGCACAAAAAAAACAATCTCTATTTTATGGTATTTTAAGATATTAGATTTCAATGTCTTTGGAGGGAAAATGGATTATGCATTAAAGAATATCTTCTACAGGATATAAAGCATTACCACCGTAATCCAAGGTTTACAGCAATTAGATTGCATCAAGGTTTCTTCACTTTGTCCTACATTGCAACAATTTTTGTGACATTTAAGGAAAAGGATGAAACTTTTACTTCTGTTATTTATTTCTCTCAATAAGCATTCAAATTAGAGATCTAAACGAATTCGTATATTTTGGCATGTTAGAGATTATTCCTAAAAAAAATGATTACATTATTCTTCGTAATGAAAGTGTTAGTTAATCAACACCTGGTTGCTTACACGAGTAGTTTTATTGCTCTTTGTCGGATACGGTGCACAGTTCACTTGTCCCTTCAACGGTTTTCCTATCATAAAAAGCTGCAAATGAATAAATATTGATTAGAACTATTGAAATATAATAATAAAATCCTAGGTAGGTCACCCCATGAAAGTCAGATATCATACCACGTTTATTATTGCACTTCAGTAATTACATTATTCTTAACAATATCTATTAATTATCAGAAAGGTGTAGAATATTTATTAATAATACGAATGCGAAACATGTAAAGGTAAAATAAAATTAATTTGACCGTTGCCACATATTATAACTCACTTGATGTCCACTATTTTGGAAAATTACTTGATTTAGGGACATTGATTGGAAAATACTGCCCGACGACGAAGCTACTATGTCTGCAGTCGTCTATGGAAACTATCGAAAATCTCAGTCCTGATGCGAGTGCATCAGCTTAACACCTATAGGGACACATGTTTTTATAACGTCAGGGGAAACACACAGTCATTTTGAAATTCATACGTATTTTGAAAAAAAAATCATTTTTTGTTTGTTAAAAGAACAAAAATATGTATTAAGTACAATTGTTGTTCAAATTATTACATTTTTGACAACACTTGTAAAAATTGAAAAATAAAATATATATTGAAAAGTAATAAAATAATGACAGACCGTGTACTGGTGTAATCAAAAACTCTTGTATTTACACGGTTTATTGTCCGACTTCACACACATTCTTCAGCACAGCCTGTACATACTCTTCTCTGACACTGGCCACAAATTGCGAGGTTGCATTTGATACATTTGTGCTGAGGTTTCCTGTCACTTGCTGGTGGGCACTTTTCACACGTTTTAATTTCCTGAAGCCGATCATCAGGCACGCCTTCAACCGGTGGAGCATCGTTCTTTCCCAGGATTTTGTTGATTTTCAGCTTCAGGTCCCGTGAAAGGTTAATGACTTCAGTGATTCTCCTTCGTAGATGAGGAGTAATCAATTCGGTGCCAAGGCTCTTGATAAAATCAAAGCGTGTCATCATGGTCGCTCCAATGTAGCTCATGTACACTATGAATGAATTCACACTTCCAATGTTTATTAGCCTATAGAAAAAAGCTAGGGGCCACCGTCTAGTTTTCCTGTAAAAAAAAACCAGCACATTTCATATCTAGGAGGTCCACGCCGGATTTAGTGCTGTTATAGAAGCAAATAACTTTTTTTTTCTTCTCCTGTTTGGATTCAATTGTGTTGAGCATGTTAGAAAAAAGGCATACAGCTCTATTCTTTTTTTGGAATGAACAAAAGAAATGTTACATTATTTCTGAAGCCATATAGTGTAGGTACAACTATTCAACCATTGTTTGGTAGAAACTCAGTTGGTATACAACGTTTATCCTTTCTCAAGGTGCCAACGTAAGTGATCTTCATCTTACCAAGTTCTTCTATACCCTCCAATGATGTGAACCAATTATCTGCAGTCACATTTCGGTTGCTACCTTCTAAAACTTTACACAGTTGAATGAGTGACTGTATTGGCACACTAAGCTCCTTGTGTTTTTCGGTCAACCCTACTCCATCACTCCCTTTTCCTGTATGTATGTATTCGTTATATAGATATGAGGTTTTGTCATTGGCCAGACACATAACCTTTATGTCATACTTTTCTTGTTTCTTTGGCATGTAGACTCTAAAGTTACATCGTCCTCGAAAGGGAACTAGCATCTTGTCAATGGTGACATTGGCTGAAGAACAATAAACAGCCTGGCTGTTATAGATGAATTTTTCAAAAATCTCTGAAATAGCAGCTGCTTTAATATTTTGTTTTCTCAGCTCTCGTGTTTGTGCGTTATCAAATCTTAGATACGCCACTAGTACTTTGTAGCGTTTCTCAGACATAACAGCCCTGAATATTGGACGGCTGAACTCATCTTTGGTAAAAAGAGACGTAATATTTTCATTGTTAGACTTGAGGACTGAAGATAACAACAACATACCAAATAGAGCATTAATCTCTTCATTATTGGTATTTCTGTAGTTAGATCCAGGGGGAATATTCTGACAAACAGATGCTAACTTCACGTTAGTGTTAGTCACTATTTTTGGAAGAATATCTACATCGAAAAACAGTTTCCACATGTCTTCTTTACGAGGTTCATTCCCTAAAACTCTTGCAGGCCCTTTAATCCCTGGTAATCCTGTTCTTATAATATTACGTGCTGAAGTCCTCACATTTCTAGGAGGGGGATTACTTTTCCAAGCATTTGGATGTCCGTGTTCATTTTTTTTCATTCTTTCTAGGAAAAGTGATGGTACTTGAACATTTTCAGCTACGTCATTTATTATATTATTTGACCTACCTTGGGTGTCTTCTAACATAACATCGTCATCATCTGAAGTTACACTAGTTGAGTCTTCATAATGTTCATTATCAGATATAACATAATCTGGATCAACGTCCGAGTTATCCACAACAGAGTCATCTTCACTGTCCTCACAATCCAACATTCTAGGGATTGTATCACTATCTACGTATTGTACAGATCTACTAGTACCCGGACGGTCCATTTTATAATCAAAACGCAAAGGATCATAATAAAAAACGGTCACTAACTATATATAGTCTATATACAAAGACACGGCACTATAACGTAAAGAGAAACATGCGGCATTTCTCACCGACGACACAATAATGGTAAGAGAAACACAAGGTATTTTTGACTGACCATAAAACAACAAAAAACATCTGCACCTGTCAACGCCGTCAGGGGAACTAAGCAGTAGTGAGTAGTGTGCGTAGGGAATTGGGCCTGGGGAGCGGGGAAGGTATTGCGAGCGGCGGGCGTCAAGGTCAAATAGTGTAGCCACTATTAGGACCCATAAATGCCAATCGGTCAAATTAACTGATGTTTCCCTATCTCTGGCGTAAAACTCGTTCTGACTGTTGTAATTAATATACGTCCCAGATTTGAATACACCACTGACGTATGGCCTCTTGTTGAGTGAGCGTGTCAACCGTTTCTTCTTTTCTTTCCTCATAATGTAATGTGACGAGATCTCACCTCACGCAAAAGTTTATTATTTTTATAGAGTGGGAAGTTGCATGATCGTTTAATATACAGTAGCTAACAAATGCTTATTACAATGACAGAAATATATTATTACTCAAGGGTGCTGCCTATTCGCGCACTTTCACGTGTACACCCATATAAATGCGCAATGTAAATAAGTTTTATTATATTGATTCATTGAAATCCATTTCTTCAAAACAGCAAATGTTCCCGGGTCACATCACATTCCATTTACTTCCTTACGTAATCTTCTCTATCTGAGTAACTCTCGTCGAATGAGCATGATCACAATTTGGAAGTGCACGCAGCTACACAACGAAGTGGCGCTGGGTTCGACGGTGAGTAGGGGAATCAGAAAGACTCTTATGGCTTGAATCAAGGACTTTCGGACTCGCCTAGCACAAATTATTGTGACATAGTAGCTACGGTCTACTCTTCGTCATGTAGTGCTGCAATCTTTCTACTCCTTGCAGTGTGACGGAGTCGAGAACAATCCATGCATCATTGCAAATTGAGGGATTTTTTTTTCTCAGCAAGGGAAATTTTGATGTCTCTCACCTCACGCGGTTCTGAGCAAGGCATTGAAATTTGAATGAAGGGAGGGCGGGAAAAAAGAGGAGAGCGCCGTGGCGTGTAGTGACGGGTGTGCAAGGCCAGATGCAATGAGTGGAATACGTTGGAAAAATACTTTTATAAAATATCAGCAGTTTGAATTAAAAACATTCACAATGTCGTAGGAATTAGTGAATTTAGACGCTCTGAATTGTATTTGGATGTTCAACGAAAATTTCAAATCATCAGAGTTTAATCTTGTATTTTTTTCACAGATCGGTCAATCCAAATCTTATCCAAATTTTATTAGAGAATAAAAACAACACTGATTTTCATTTCGAAATTCCTTTACATAGATTGTTAAATTTTATATTATCTACCTCTACCTTCCTTACTTGGAAACGTTTCTTAAATTGCATTATGATATAACACTCAGTAATAAGAACATAAATGTATAATTCACGTGCTATAATAGAAATGAACACTTTAGAAATGAAATTCTGTCTAATAATGGTCGTTTGTTACCATGTTTAGAGTAATATAATAAGTATGTTATGATAATATATCAAAGAATATTGTGCAATTGCAAGTCTGTTATAAGTTGTAACTTCCTTGTTCAAAAACATTGTACTTCATTTCAACTTTTAATTAACAAAAAATACCAAGACCAGTTAGTCAAATATTCATATCTGCCATGCCAACTAGCTGTCAACTTCTTCTTCATGCTTGTCGTTAAAGACTTTGAACAAAAATACCGGCTTAACTGCCTTTTCGGTTCCCAAATAGTTTCTTAGCGATGACTTAACAACGCCAAACGAGGAATATTGTCGTTCAACGCCAGCTGTAGATGCTTGTGCAGTTAGCATTTGTTCGATATGGAATATAAATCACAGCCATATTTGTCAATTTGAGGTTTGTTGCTTTTCCACCATTCATATACTGACACCTGTGTTGTTACTGTAGAATCAAAATATGGCTCGTTTATAACGATAAAAGTTGTTTTTGGACTTTTGATGTCGCAGTTTCGTTTACGCTAGAACATATTTTTGGTTTTACATTTCAAATTTACACTTTAAAACTGCTTAAGAAAACCCAAGGATTCTTTACTGTTTTTTTATTACAAACTTTTAAAAGAAACTAGCGGTTAATAAATGTTTAATTTGCCCTGGAAAGCTGGAGGGCTTTGTTTTACATAGTTAAAACTAATACAAAAATTACCTCCAGTTGCCTTAGATTAATCTTAGGTTAGTAACATGGATTAATAAACAGAAAATAAACACTTTAACTTCAATTAAAAGAATATGGTCGACCTTCTTACGAAATTTACTCAGCGCTGCGATTTCACTTTCATTGTAAACAACACTTACGATATAAAAGTAAACATCTCTAGAGCTCTCGACACTAGGGGGGGGGGGGGACACTATTGGCAGAAGCTCCTTGATGTCTTCTTTCTGCCGCTTCTTCTTTCCCTCGAAGATCTTCGATTTCTATCCCTCGAAGTAATTCACCGTCGCATTCATAGTTCAAAGGTCGAACTTGGTATCGACGTCGTCACCTCGATTAGGAATTCTCAGTTCACAACTACACACTTGCAGTGTTCTTTTCACTTCTCGCGCTATAAAAGTTGCCACGAGAAAACAGTCTGTATTTAAATAAAATTCCGTGCGCTCTTTTCCCAATCACGCGAACGTTCAAATGTCCGGAACACAGATCACTGTTATCTGTCCCCTAGGCAAACAACATCCACAAAAACAGTCCCCGAATATCTAACTGCAACTTGCTGCCGATAGCACTATCAAATTCGCGAATTCTCCATACCCAGAGATCCCGACGCCAACTGCTAATCAGTCCTCAAAATAATTTGTTATAGATGCCCCCTCCCCGAAGAGACATTAGATGGACTGATCAAGGAGAGCTAATGTCTTGTATAGTCTTTTCCTCTCTTTGAATATTTGTACAACCCTCGTATATACAATTTTCCTTTCAAAATTCAGGTTACAATTTCAAAATATCTTTTAACACAGTATACGCACATAGATTTTCCTTCAATTTCACATAATAATTCTGTTCAATCGTTTCTTGCAACCACATGGTAAGAATATTCTCGAGAAAGTATACACAATCAAAATTTATAAACATTGAAGCATAATAAACATATTTTTCAATTTCTTTTCATTACATATATACCTTCATACATTACATAAAATCAACTTTGAACCATTACTACATAATTCATCAATCTACTACAAGTAAGTTCAATGAATCACAAATTGTCTTGCAAGTTTTCTCATTGTTTTAACTTATTTTCATAAATTCTCCTTTTAATGTTTCTGCAATTCCATAATTTTAAATTTTCTTCATGTTGTGATTCAATTATATACTAGAGCGGGTACAGGCTGGTAAGTGCAGAATATTACAAAAGTATTTTGATTTCTATCTTTATAAAATATCATCATACTCATTAAATTAAAGCAGTAAACCTCCTTTCTCTTGTCATGATCTTTACCTTTCATTTCTTCTTTAATGTAGCAGCATGCTCAAATTACTAATTTCAGGAAATTACATCTTATCGCACGTCGCTTATCTTTTTAACAAACTATTTCTTAACTTGCAACAGAATTCTGGACATAATCTTTCACTTAAATATCAGCATGTTCTGTATTACATAACTACAATAATTTTCGATTCACCTTCGACCTACTATTTTTCATTTCTGGTCCGCCTTCGACCTTATATTTTTTAACATTTCCGGTCCGCCTCCGACCTTATATTTATGTGCCTCTCTCGCGCTATATCTTAATAGACAATGACTTTTAACTCATATAGCTATGTCCAAGAACTCTCATCACTTCATCATTCTATTAATGCTATTTAACCTTGCTTTCGAAATAATTTCCTCAAATAACTTTCTTCTGAGCATGACTGTTCTATCTTCTTTCTCATTTGTTCTTCATTATTCTTAACGTGAAGACGGGCTTACTTCCATTTTTTTCTCTTACTCTTTAGCATTTTTATCTTATTACAAAGTTATTTTCAAATTCAAATTTTCATTATCTACCTGCTCATTGACAATAATAGTTACCAGCGCTTTTATCAAAACCCTCATTAAACTTTTACATTGAACCACAACTAGTTTTCACATAACCTATACAAAACAACTGACATTAAATAACTTTTTTCTTTTTATTTTCTCAATTTTCAATATACTTGGCTCATAACAACATACACACATTTTTTTAAACAGCCTTATTTACATTTGAACAATTTCCATCATTTTATCAAAATTTACATAAACTAGTAATTTTCAAAATGCTCATCAAGAGAAATGGAAAATTAGACTTTTCCTTAAAATTTACTGACTTATTAATTACATTATATTATATTACCCAACAAATTAGAATGTCTCTCATCTTTAGAACTATGTAGCCTATATGAAAACGAAGTATACGGGCAGAATGCATGTTATTAATAATAGTTGCTTTTTTAAAAAAGGGAGAGAATACCACAAGAACCTGTTACGAGGTTGCATTCTTCGTCACCCCAAACCGCGAGCGATCATTGAACCGCGAGAGGAGAATGACTCTCCATTGTTATGTTCCCCTTACGGGAGCTGAATGGAAGGCAGGTGCCGCCAATTTTTTACACGCGTGTATTGATTTTCTTTGAGGTTCCAATTGTATTTTGTGGAAGTAATTTAAGCGTTTTTTTCTTCCGCCTTTCGTAACATTGCAAAGACTATTAGACCTAAAGCGTAAGGAATTTGGCTGAACTAGGAACAAGCAGTTCCAGTATCTACAGGATAAAGTGGATGCAATCCAATATTTGCCCTTATTTCTAGGTTGCGATCCACGGACCCTTTGATTATTGACTTATAAACATCAGGATTCACGTAACATTGACCAGATGTTTTACTGTTAGGGCCAATATTTCGCATTTTTTGTGTATTTTTACTCAGCAAACGCTATTTGAACGATTCAAGTAAGAGTTTGCATGGCAATTTAGACACACAAATTGTGTTTCTTCAACTTTAGTTGAAGTTTAGGTTTATTTTTTACTCTAATATCACAATTTCATCTATTCAGGCAACATTTTCTATTAAATTTTGGACTCACAAATACATTTTTCAACATTTAACTTGCTATTTTAAAAGTTTATTTCATTTTTTTTACTCTAATATCACAATTTCATCTATTCAGGCAACATTTTTTATTAAATTTTAGTCTCACAAAGCCATTTTTCAACTTTAACTTGCTATTTTAAAAGTTTATTTCCATTTTTCCTCTAATATCACAATTTCATCTATTCTGGCAGGAGTGTTTATTGCAGTTTAGACTTGCAAAGATAATTTTTTCAACTTCTTTTATTAATTTTTCTATTTATTGCGTTTTGTATCTTATATTTTTTAATTTTTAACTTTGAGTTTTGTTCTTTATTTAAAAAATTTCGCTAATCACTAAGGAAGAAGTACTTTTAAGTAAAACTGTACCCACAAACTTTATTATTACTATTACTATTATTATTATTATTATTGTTGTTTTTGTTTTGATGTAGTTGTTGAATCTTGTTGTTAATGTTAGGGTTTATTGACTTCCACTACGCTATTTTTGGTTTGCTTCGTAGGAAAGTTTGTTTATTTTAGAGTTTCCTCGGTATTTTCTTACTGTTAGGGTAGGTAAAGTTTCCTAAATATATGAGTAGGGTTCCATATATTTTTGTTCTTGCATGTTTTTTCATATGATGTGATCACCACAACTCTCCAAGTGCCGTTATCATGTTTCCATTTTATTGAGGCTTAGTGATTCCTAGAGCCACTTTATGCATGAGAGAAAGCTTGAAAATTTCGATCTCAGATAACCGTCAACCTTATGTCAGAGTATTTTTTAGTATATTTTATACTCATTATGGGCCACTAGAATATCACAGATTGCTTAATTTTTAAGTATGTTGCGCAGTTATTGTATTTTTGCTTTTGCTTACTAGATAAACTGTACGAAATGTTTAATATTTGTACTTTTTTTTTGCACTTATAAGAGGCCAAACTTTTACTGTAACTAAAATTATTATGTGTCTAAGGACTGAAACCCCTTTAGCAAGAGAACTATAACTGAACGTTCATAAATATTGTTTCTTTCTTCCCTTAAATATAACAGTTTAACAATATAATGACAAATCACAGGACAAGTCGATGTTAGCAGATGACTACGTGGCTCTTAAGTCCACCTGCCAAACTTTTCTTACCATGCTATTTAGCCTTATAGGTTTTTATTCTGGATACGTTTCAAGAACTATTGACTTTTTTGAGTGTTTGATTAATATCAGGGGTTATTTGTATCTGTTATGCTGTATTATTCGAGGCTTCTGTTTTTATTCTACAATCACTATATGTCCCTGAGAATTAAATTCCACTGACTGAAGCTTAAAGCTTCGGCTCTACAGCATGTTGAATGGTTAATCACGGGTCAATATGAATTTTAGAGAGGCTTGTAGGAGGCATAGGAACACACGCAAGAGCCTTATTAGCGTGCAAGAAGCACTTTCAGGGAGTACTACGAGGAAACGAAGTTGATTTTTTTGAGTGCTTTACCAGTTACGCAGCCAATATTTGCTATTTCAAGTAACTACATGTAGCAGAACATTTTACAGCCCAACACTAACTAGACTTCAATTTATACTATATTAGGTGCTAAATGTAGCAAGAACACTGATTGGACATACTTTTGAGAATCCAACTATATCAGGATTTTTTCTATGCAAGTATATTTTTATTGATTACTAACTTTAGCAGACCAATCAGGAAGACTGCACAATTCACTAAACATAATACTATAGTGTAGGTGATTGCATGAAAAGTAGAAATTATAACAACCACAAGATTTCGCTTTTCTTGCTTTCGTGACTAATGGTGACGCTGAGGATGAATGGAAGGCCAAAAATATTAAGGACTGGATGTATTTTACCACTACAGACGCCTATGTAGAAATACTAGAGTACTTTTATCTTTCAAAATTGAGGTTATACTGTACTGTTTCTTACATATTTTGTATTTGGCACGCTTAACAAGTTACACTTATATCCATTTCAGGACAAATGTTGCTAAAACTCTCAAATTTACTGTGTACAAGTTGATATTTCTGCTATCAGAGGAATTAACAACCCTATTTTACAAACAAATGGTATTGTTTACACTTTATTTACTTCAATCTGAGACTAACATTTTACAGTAATTGAATTATTCAGCCCTAGTCAATACTTTACTGCATCAGAAAGTTTGATATTAATCTAATAAGTATGCTATTTGTGCTATTCTAAAGCAAACAATGTTTAATTTACTGGTTATAATGCAAACTTTTGCACAAATTCGATATATTCACTACCTTCAAGCCAAACAATTGTACTTATTTAGCGCATTTCATTTATATTTCTTGTAATTAACTTATGTTTCTTATAATTAATAAACTAAACTAATTACTTTGGCATGTTAAAAACCTTATTTTTTACTATTTCCTATTCTATCAGGTTCTATATTGCTGTTTTTATCAATTTATGTAAGACCACACTCTGGTAAATACACATATATTCTCTTTTATACACACACACACGCACGCCACACACACACACACACACACATTTACACACTTATACGAACATACATCTGACGTTTTTCAATATTTTGCTATGAAGTTTGCATCGACGCTATTCAAACAAGGGCAGGCAATGTAGTATTTATGAGTATTAGTAATCCCAAAGTGCATTACATGCCAAAGTAATTAGTTTAGTTTATTAATTATAAGAAACATAAGTTAATTACAAGAAATATAAATGAAATGCGCTAAATAAGTACAATTGTTCAACATGCTGTAGAGCCTAAGCTTTAAGCTTCAGTCAGTGGAATTTAATTCTCAGGGACATATAGTGATTGTAGAATAAAAACAGAAGCCTCGAATAATACAGCATAACAGATACAAATAACCCCTGATATTAATCAAACACTCAAAAAAGTCAATAGTTCTTGAAACGTACCCAGAATAAAAACCTATAAGGCTAAATAGCATGGTAAGAAAAGTTTGGCAGGTGGACTTAAGAGCCACGTAGTCATCTGCTAACATTGACTTGTCCTGTGACTTGTCATTATATTGTTAAATTGTTATATTTAAGGGAAGAAAGAAACAATATTTATAAACGTTCAGTTATAGTTCTCTTGGTAAAGGGTTTCAGTCCTTAGACACATAATAATTTTAGTTACAGTAAAAGTTTGGCCTCTTATAAGTGCAAAAAAAGTACAAATATTAAACATTTCGTACAGTTTATCTAGTAAGCAAAAGCAAAAATACAATAACTGCGCAACATACTTAAAAATTAAGCAATCCGTGATATTCTAGTGGCCCATAATAAGTATAAAATATACTAAAAAATACTCTGACATAAGGTTGACGGTTATCTGAGATCGAAATTTTCAAGCTTTCTCTCATGCATAAAGGGGCTCTAGGAATCACTAAGCCTCAATAAAATGGAAACATGATAACGGCACTTGGAGAGTTGTGGTGATCACATCATTTAAAAAAACATGCAAGAACAAAAATATATGGAACCCTACTCATATATTTAGGAAACTTTACCTACCCTAACAGTAAGAAAATACCGAGGAAACTCTAAAATAAACAAACTTTCCTACGAAGCAAACCAAAAATAGCGTAGTGGAAGTCAATAAACCCTAACATTAACAACAAGATTCAACAACTACATCAAAACAAAAACAACAATAATAATAATAATAATAGTAATAGTAATAATAAAGTTTGTGGGTACAGTTTTACTTAAAAGTACTTCTTCCTTAGTGATTAGCGAAATTTTTTAAATAAAGAACAAAACTCAAAGTTAAAAATTAAAAAATATAAGATACAAAAGGCAATAAATAGAAAAATTAATAAAAGAAGTTGAAAAAATTATCTTTGCAAGTCTAAACTGCAATAAACACTCCTGCCAGAATAGATGAAATTGTGATATTAGAGTAAAAAATGGAAATAAACTTTTAAAATAGCAAGTTAAAAGTTGAAAAATGTCTTTGTGAGTCCAAAATTTAATAAAAAATGTTGCCTGATTAGATGGAATTGTGATATTAGAGTAAAGAATAAACCTAAACTTCAACTAAAGTTGAAGAAACGCCGTTAGTGTGTCTACATTGCCATGCAAACTCTTGCTTGAATAGTTCAAATAGCGTTTTCTGAGTAAAAATACACAAAAAATGCGAAATATTGGCCCTAACAGTAAAACATCTGGTCAATTTTACGTGAATCCTGATGTTTATAAGTCAATAATCAAAGGGTTCTTGGTTCGCAACCTAGAAATAGGGGCGAATAGTGGATCGCAACCAATTTAACCTGTAGATACTGGAACTGCTTGTTCCTAGTTCAGCCAAATTCCTTACACTTTAGGACAAATAATCTTTGCAATGTTACAAAAGGCGGAAGAAAAACGCGTAAATTACTTCTGCAAAATAAAATTGGAACCTCAAAGAAAATCAATACACGCGTGTAAAAAAAATTGGCGGCACTTGCCTACTATTCAGCTCCCGTAAAGGGAACATAACAATAGAGTCGTTTCTCCCCTCGCTCGTCAATGATCGCTCGCGGTTTGGGGTGACGAAGAATGCAACCTCGTAACAGGTTCTTCCGGTATTCTTCCCTTTTTTAAGAGCAATTATTATTAATAACTTGCATTCTGCCCGTATACTTCGTTTTCATATAGGCTACATCGTTCAATTTCTTCGCATTTAAAGCGAACATAGAATAACGCAGTATATTGTGTTATAATATCTTCTACCTCCGATCGCATCGGCACCGGATGAATTCGGGTAAGTCCAGATCTTTAATTATAGCTAATATAATCCTGCACGGTTGCCACATGACGTCATCGACGCCTGGAAACATTGCCTGACGCCATCAAATGGCTTAGAATAGCCAAAACGTGTCCTGAAAACGCATTAACTTCAAGTACCACGACTGAATAAATCATCCGTGACTCATATCCGGCTGAAACACATATATAAAGTACAACAATAGTGTTAGAATAGGCCGAAAACGAACTCCATAATAGTGTATTTTGTACATTAATGGAAAAACCATTATTTCCAAACTCTCACATCTGTATAAATCATCTGTGACTCATATCCGGCTGAAACACATATATGAAGTACAACAATAGTGTTAGGTTAGGGTAAAAAATGAACTCCATGATAGTGTCTTTTCTACATTAATGAAAAACCATTAATTCCAAACTCCCACGTGTGCATATAGCACCCATGACGCATATCCGGCAGTAACGCATATATAAAGTACAACAATAGGGTTAGGTTAGGGTAAAAACGGAATACATAATAGTATCTTTTGTGCACTAATGGAAAACCATTAATTTCAAACTCACACGTGTGCATGAGTCATCGATGACTCATCTCCTCCTCCACCTCCGACACGTGGCGCTTGATTAATTAACAATAGCGTCACCCCTCGATAAGGAATAAAAAAGCCATTAATGTCAATTAAAGGATGTATTGTTTGCTCTTAAGTATTTTCAATTCTACTCATTTCTAATTTACACTTTAAAACTGCTTAAGAAAACCCAAGGATTCTTTACTGTTTTTTTATTACAAACTTTTAAAAGAAACTAGCGGTTAATAAATGTTTAATTTGCTCTGGAAAGCTGGAGGGCTTTGTTTTACATAGTTAAAACTAATACAAAAATTACCTCCAGTTGCCTTAGATTAATCTTAGGTTAGTAACATGGATTAATAAACAGAAAATAAACACTTTAATCTCAATTAAAAGAATATGGTCGACCTACTTACGAAATTTACTCAGCGCTGCGCTTTCACTTTTATTGTAATCAACACTTACGATATAAAAGTAAACATCTCTAGAGCTCTCGACACTAGGGGGGATGGGGGACACTATTGGCAGAAGCTCCTTGATGTCTTCTTTCCGCCGCTTCTTCTTTCCCTCGAAGATCTTCGACGTCTATCCCTCGAAGTAATTCACCGTCGCATTCATAGTTCAAAGGTCGAACTTGGTATCAACGTCGTCACCTCGATTAGCAATTCTCAGTTCACAACTACACACTTGCAGTGTTCTTTTCACTTCTCGCGCTATAAAAGTTGCCACGAGAAAACAGTCTGTATTTAAATAGAATTCCGTTCGCTCTTTTCCAAATCCCGCGAACGTTCAAATGTCCGGAACACAGATCACTGTTAACTGTCCACTAGGCAAACGACATCTACAAAAACAGTCCCCGAATATCTAACTGCAACTTGCTGCCGATAGCACTATCAAATTCGCGAATTCTCCATACCCAGAGATCTCGACGACAACTGCTGCATGTAAACTTCTGCAGCCAACGCGTGAAGCAACACGGCCTTTCATTCAAAGCCTCTACAAAACACTGCTCGAAAGACTTCACCGCGTTTTTCTTTGTCCCTTTACACAATGCATAGTAAGGACAATTCATTTTCCCCGAGGGGTGTTAATCTCTCTATCCTCCTTCTTCTCGAAAGAAATAATCAGTCCTCAAAATAATCTGTTATACGTTAAACTACACTATCTGGCCATTCGTCACCGGACACCCCACCAAAGGCATGTGGAAGCATCATGGTGTGGTCATGCTTCTCCTGGTATGGTCTTGGTCCCCTTGTGTTAGTGCGTGGAAACATGAATGCAGATGCATACCTAACGATCCTGGACAATTCTGCGCTACCGACATTGTGGGCACAATTCGGTAGTGGTCCTTATCTGTTTCAGCACGACAATGCCCCATGTCATACGGCAGGTGTGATCAACACGTGGTTCGAGGATATGGGTGTGCAAAAACTTGATTGGCCCGCCCAAAGTCCTGATCTCAACCTGAATGAGCATCTTTGGGACGAGTTGGAGCGCCGGTTGAGAGCCAGGCCACACCCCCCAAAAAACACTAAAGAGTTGTTCGCCGCTTTGCAAGAGGAATGGAGCAGGATTCCCGTCGAAACCTATCGCAATTTGGTGGACAGTCTTCCTCAGAGGGTTGTGGCTGTACTTGCTGCGAAAGGTGGCCCCACACGATACTGACGGACGCCTGAAACCGGATTAAAGTACTCGTTCCAGGTGTCCGGTGACGAATGGCCAGATAGTGTATACAATCAAAGGAAGAAACGTTTGAGGATATCGGGTTCTTGCAAACTCTAAAGCATGTTATCTTTCCTTATCTGGTAAATCAATTCCTGCAGCTTTTTCTTTTCGATATAATAAGAGGGCCAAGAAATGAGCTTGAGAAAGAGCCATATCCTACCTATTACTGAATTTGGAGAGCACCTGCTTGTCTTTTATCTCCTCCTTCAATTAAAGTTCAAGGTTTTTCCATATTCTTACTGAGTCTCCTATAGTGCAATTATCCTTCTGCACTTGATCAAGTGAAATAGCTACAGGTTTAAGAAGACGTAATATATATTCAGCTTTTCGTTTTAGTGCCAGATTAGAGACCTTCTTCTGTACAGCTGAATCAATTACTTGTCAGTTTTCTTCGCATATTTTCACAATTGTTGGCCAACTGTTATCATACTTTTCCAAACAATCTACAAAACTATTCCACCGTACCTCCGTTGGAAGAACAAGTTTTGGTTCCCCATCTTTTCTATATAACGCACTCGCTAAGTATACCTGAAGAATTTTACAATACTGATTATATGTTCTTTTATACCAGAAAAGAATGCCTGGATGTCATTAGCAAGTAAGTTTAACATACGAGCTGAACAATCATAATATCTGTGTCACTTGCTTGTATTTCTTGTCGCATCTTTCTAACATTGGTTGAATTGTCCTTTACAAGAGAACGCACTTTGCACTTGAAATCCTTTTCTCACTTTTGAATACTGTTAACTGCGATTTCTGTTACGTACTTAGAAGTCGTACCTCCGTTCGAAGAACCAGTTTTCCTTCCCCATCTTTTCTATATAACGCACTTGCAATGTGTACAGTCAGAGAAAGAATTACCTGGGTCACGGGACCTAGAATTTCGTAACGTCTTAAAGCCTGTTGTTTATGCAACCCAAATAACAAAATATTCGCTTAAGTTTGCCTGGTGGATCTGTGTTCTTGGGAAGGATTGAGCATTGATAGCATGAGTCACATGACTCATGCCCCAGCCACAACAAACAACAGCTGGGTGCTACGTACCCTCAAGGAGAAAATTTCAGCAACTGGTTTCTTAACAAGAGCTACTCGTAAGAAAATATTGTCTCGAGTGATACTAGAGTTATTGTCAAGAAGGTTCACTGAGATGATGGTTATCATCACAGTCCACATGTTACACGTTAATTATTTTAGTCTAGTTTATGCATTGGACCTACAGGTTAAAGTGCGGTCCGAACCAAATGTTCCTCTATCTGGTATTGAATTCGGAAGCCTTTGATTACATGTCGAAGACGCTACCACTACGCCATCAGAGAGGTAATGGAACGCCTTGAGAAAGAGACGAGTGAAACCATATTTGGCGTAAATTTTAAAAATAAGACAATATTTTGTGGTCACAGTTCGAACCGTGAGAGATGCATACATTTTTTGTGCCATCGACCATTTCACGACACGTCACCGACACGATTAACACGAGTGGTAGAAGAAAAGCGAAATAAAATAACTGAAATAGAAATAAAAAAGAAAGCGAAACAAATTTTATCCATAATATTCTGCAGTCACTTCAGTGGTATTCACGGAATTCTACCTTTAAAGACAGCCGCGGTGTCTAGCTTGTCTTTTCCCCTTCCTTTGTGCTCTCGATTCCCTCTGTCACGAATGGTCTAAAACTAATTAACAACGAAACAATGCACAATCAACTACACAAAACAACATTCCAATTGTTTTCGAATCGGAAAACAATTGAGATGCTGTAAAATGAAGCAAGATGCAGTAATAAAGTGGGAATTTGGTACGGTATTGAATAAAATCGGTGAAGACGTTCGATTTGATTGAATGTTTGTTATTTAGTGTCACTTTCACTTTTGGCAAATAGCGACGATGAAGATGAGTAATGAGTGATGATATGAAGACGTTGATTAAGGGACACTCACCAAGAACACCCATGGCCAAGCCGAGATTAGAACCAGGAGCCCATGCTGTCGTAGCGCGTTGTGCTAACCACTCCGCCAAGGAAGTCGGTTAGGAGTGGACATTATACCATATTCTGTGTGAATAATTGGGATCAATGAATGAAATGACTTGGCATATTATATCATTTTATCAATACATACATATCATAATATCACGTCATATTATTCGGCACGAAGTAACATCAGACACATTTAATCTTACATTTTTTTTTTGCCTTTTAACTAATTCTTCGACTTCAGGATAATCACATCAATAAGATAAATTATGAAACAAATAATAATGAATGTGTTTAAAACTAGAACTCCCCGATGGTGCAGTGGTAGCGTCGTCGCCTTGTAATCAAGGGATCCCGGGTTCGATTCCCGGTGGAGGCACATAATGGTTCGGATCCCACTCTTAACTGTACGTTTAGTATCGATTAGCATTAATGTGCATAAAATGAACTTAAAACAACAAATCAATCCAATCCAATTCTTTTAAAACTTTAGAAACCATCCATTTAGATACTCTCGTGGCGGCGCTTGTGGACTCGACAACATTATACTTAAGTTTATGTAACTCAGATTTCGCAAATATGTTGCGACATTTTAAACAATTTCTCTGGCCTGTCCTCTAAAATGCTTTCCAGAGCAGATTGTTGATTTCTTTGGACCCGGCATGATTTAATTTTTCCATTTCAAAAATATGCAGCCGAGAGTAAAGAGCAAGAAGATTTCAGTGCTTTAAAAAAAGAACACAGACAAGCGTGTTATCACATTGCCTTCTCGTAGTGATTTTTGCACGATAAACAAAATAACCCCCACCCCACTCAGCTTAAAAAAAAAAGGCCATTACTCGATTCAGAAAATGAAGTCATTCGCCTAGTAGTTTATCTTCCTTATAAACCTTAACGCGCGTACGTAATACTACAGTTTACAATCCGCGCACCGCTCGCATTTTCAAACACCGGATTAAATCAAATGAACAACTGATAAACTGATATGAGCCTACACCGACAATCTACACAGTAAAAATAGTTTGTCATATTTGTTTTAGCTTAATTTTGCTGAGTTGGCACCACTCGTAGTCTCAAAGCCAGACTGGTACGTAGAAGAGTGGTGAAGAGGATGTCGTAATAGGAAGTGCTCCGACTTAACTTGTCAGGCTATACAAGCAACATTAAGCAGACTCGGTGGGCAAGCTCATTAAGTGGTCGACATTCGATCTCGTCACCAAAGTTCCCGGGTTTGAGTACCGTCCTTGTCACAGGTGTTTGAGTATTTCGTCAAAAATTTCACTCGTCCGCGACTGTGAAGGAAAGAGATGTTACGTACATAACAAAAATAATAAAAAATAAACATGATGGAAGAGTACTTATTTCATCTCTCACGAAATTACCTACAAAACCGGGATATATGAAATACGAAATATGTATCTTCACATACGTTTTCGATTTCTATGTTTAACTAGTCGAGACTGAGAACGGGAGATCAATTTTCAATTCGAGAAACCGTTTCTTTCTTGACATCTCCCTAATTGAGTTGTTATTCTGTTTGTTATTTTGGCTTTCTATTGGCAATTATTGTCATTATTCTTACCCTGTAGGTAAACCATTACGACGATTTATGATGAAATAGAGCAGATAAAAGGGCAAGAACAAGAGAGTCATGCCTGCCCGGGACATCAACCCAGAACCTTACGTAACGAGATTTGAAATTCTGGAGAAGGAATCCGTGTTTCGCTTCACTTTCTATTTACTCTACTTCTGTTATTTTACTACATGTATAATTAAAATGGATCTGAGAAAATATGTTGTGATCCATAATTGTGTTGGTTAGATGCTACAGATGTGAACTACAACATGGAATAAATTATTATTTTTTTGTTTCGCATGTGGTTTAACATGAAATTTTCTTACACTTATTACTTTTTTTAACGTGCACAAATAAGCTAATCGGGACTTGACCTTCAGTTTAAAATGGGTTACGAACCACTACGTGCCTCTACCGTGTATCGAACCCGGAATCCCTTGATTACAAGGTGAGGATATTTTCATTACGCCATCGAGGAGGCCCCGTGACAAAATGTTATTCACTCGATCTACAATAATTTATTTTATTTAATTTGTTTAATTTATTTCAACACTTACATTTTCGTTTTCTTCTTTCTTTTTGTTAACTACTCTTATACGACTCTTTTTTTCGTCTTCGAATTTCTTCTTGTTTCATGAAAAAAAAAAATAATACATGCAGGCTGTATAAAAAGCCACACCGTGTAAATAGATAGAAAGCTCGCTCTCGAGAACTAATTTATAAATAACGTAACCATTAGGAAACTATTCGAACGTTAACCGATATAACTGCATATCAAACTATACTTACAACCACTAACGAGATATCTATTCTTGTATAAGCTCACAGGCAACAGGTATCTGGTGAGTCATTCACTCTTGCTAACAACGAGCGAAGGTCACTGAACCAAAGGGTGGCAAACAGGTATCTGCTTTACGAAAATAGGGTTAGCAGACGAGGCTACCTGTTCCTGTTATCAATGATGTACGAAATAAGGAGGAACACAGCTTTCATATCAAACTAGACCTATGTTTTGGTCCCGCCGCCATTGCATGTAGAACCATTTCTCGTCGTGGTCTTGAAGCGCTACGTAAGGGCTTTTAAAATATGCTTTGCATATTTGCTTTGTGGCAAAGCTTAAAAAACTAAAACTATTGTGGTTTAACCATAATCATTCTGGGATGGCAGAATGGATTTCTAGGATTTGGCCTAGGTCGCTTGATAAAAACTTTGCTAATATAAATGTTTCCCTTCTTCTGAAGTATAACTATAACTTTAGTGATGTAACTACTAAACTAGTATAAATTATACCGCTTAAAAATAATATTATCGCAAATTATGAGATTTGAAAAAATAATAGAGACTAATGACTTAAAAAACTTATTTTATGCACACTTGAGTCGTGTAGGACCTGTTTAATATTAATAAATGCCGTAACTTGAAGCGAAAATGCTATATTTATATTTTAAGGTTTAAAACGATATATATTAATGAAAAAAAGTACACATGCATTTGAAGGTATTAACATTCGAAGCTATAACTTGCTAAGGATAGATATTCGACTGTCAATGAATGCAATATTTTAGACAGAGAAAAAAATATATAATAACAAAATATTCTCGTTAATATGTGAAAAACTCCGAGCCTTGAGTATCGCCTTCGTTATTATGCACTCTCTTGTTCATTAAAATTAGCTTATGCTAACTATGGTGCTTGGGCTTTCTATAGTCACAACTAAAACAACTATTATGAATCCTGAGGTAGAGCAATTATACGAGCGATTTATACTGTAGATCACCACTCTAACTATGGTATATACGCTCGGCGTAATACCGGCCATAGTTACTACTGCGTGCCTAGAAATATAATTAGCGTTTCGTTTCTTTACATATTAACATCAGTGTCGTATAGTACGCCCATACGCCCGGCGTTCCGTGATTTAAAATTTCAAAAATACGTAAATGCTGTAAATAGAAAGTAAATCTTGACTAATTTCATATATGTTTGACCTTCATGGCATTATAATAGCTATTTTTCGCGAATCCGCTTGCAACGCTCCACTAACAACACTCGTTCCAGCATTTTTTTGGACGCCGGGCAGGTTCGGCGTAAAGAACTCTATATTCCTTGCTGTCTTTCTGGAGGGAAAGCTTGGACAGGCTTGGATCTCTACAGCACGCGCGTAAATGCTCTCTCGTACGCCAGCGTATGGAGCAGAGGGCTACGTGATTGGTTCATGTCACCCTTCCTGCTTTCTGAATCAGATGACAGAGGTAGAATTCCTACCCGGTTCTTCGCGCTCGTGTCACTCGTGCTATGTGATGCTACAATACGCAATATTGACTGACGTACCTTTACCAAACTCAAATATACCATTTCTTAATGACCATTGCATTGTACAGTCTTGGACACTTCTGCGTTGTAACGACCCTATTGAAAAAGCACTCAAGCAAGCCCTCGATGTCTGACCACCAAGCGCCTTGTGACTAGACAACCCAAACAACAATGTAATTCTGCGGCTTGTATACCAGTCACGGGTATACATTTCTGTAAATTGAGCAGTGATGCCAATGACAAATACAAGATGAAGATTGTCGGAAGTAATGTTTCGTGTTCTCGACATGGAATAATACTCGGTCCAAGTTACGTTCCTTTATTTAATGTTGTTTGGTAACAAACCTGACGGACTGGGTTTATATTTTCACTCCTTGCATTACACTAAGTTCTATATTTAACAGTTATATTAATGCTTTGAACGAAAATAATACCTAGAACAACATCCAACACACGTTCACAACACACTTGTCACACACATGCACGTGAAAACGCACACACAAAGCTAAGTTTTAACTTCCAAGTGAATGTCCAAATGACAGTAAACGGAGAAGCATGATGTGCCAAACATGTGATATTTCACAGAAAGAATGCGTCTATTTTTGACATACGTGGTTTCTATTAATAGAGAATGAGACAATTATCAGAAATTAAGATGCATTTGCTTTTTCATGTGCTGAGGAAGGAAACAGACTGACTGGAAAAAAGAAAATGTAGTGCTATTGATAGTGTGTTGGTTAGCGTGCAGAACTTTCATCAGCGAGGCCTGGGTTCGATCCCCACCATGGGCAAACTTTTTTTATTATTCGCTTGCAGTGAACAAATTTATTATATTGTTTTCTAGGCATCTTAACGAAAGGATACACATCAAATTTAATATTTTAATCTGTCCTTTCATTCTTATAATAGGTTCTCTATCACAAGGGATATAGAGATTCTCTATCTTGACGTAGGATATTTTCTCAATAGTTCCGTAGCTACGATTCTCCAGTCCCTTCCACACACTTATTTATTTACTTTCTTCATATCTACTCACGAAATACCATGAATCTAACGAAACACACAGATATAGTTAGAACAAGAAACACACCTCGCATCGAAGGTTCCAGGTTTGAGTTCTGGATTTATTGCGAGGGTGGATTATTCCTGTGTATCTATTTGTCATCTTCGTCTAAAAAACATTTCTCACTATTCCCGTGATTAACTTAGGGAGAGACCAAAACTACTCAAATAACAAAAGTACAGAAAACGCAAGACACACCTGGCTACGCATGTTACACCTTGGGAATTAGCAATCTGAAAATAAACTTTCGTTTTGGTGGACTACTTTCTAAATCGTTTCGTGTTGTCTCGTTTGGAGTGTTGGCTAGCGTGTCGGACTTGCGTGCGGGCAACCTGAGTTCGAGCCCAGCAGAAGGTAACTTTTTTTTGTCAAATTTCTTCCAACCTTATTTATAAAACTCAGATTTCTTTAAAACCTTTTGAATTACATGCCACTTCGTATGTTAGTAATCTGAAAGCAGCAAATATGAACATTTCGTGTTCCGAAGCGACGATGTATTTGTGTATAAGTTAAAAGACACAGTTATTTATTAGCGAAAAACATGCAGCCACGTTATAACTGAGATCATAGTTGTCAGTGCTAATATGGCAATAGCTACATTATGTCAACACACCAACTTAACGTTCCCCGTAAAATGATTACCTTTCCACGTTTCAAAATCGTGAGTGCTGTCTAAAGTAAATTCTTTGATACTTGCGTTTGCATGTTGGAATCCAAAGTAATACGATTTTCTTTCCAGCAAATGACATTGAAACCATTAATAACTGTTTTTGCAATGTGATATTGATATCATATATTGAAAGATTAAAAATGGAGAATTTCTCTTAAACCAACTTATAAATACTACTGATGTGAAGCGTAAGATGACGATCAGAAAGCCTGAATGTTGCATTGAAAACTGCAGAGAACCATGACTGGCTTATGAACAGCGAAACGTTTTTCTATGCTTCAATGGGATTTTAGATATTACTATAAATAAACAAGGGAGAAGAACACAGGTTGGTTTGATGAACTAATTTGTAAACTAAAAGTTTTAATTAAAGAAACAAAATACGTTCACGATTTAATATGTCATTCAATTTCAGGCACATTCCACCAACTGAAAGAGTATTTTCAAAATTAATAATATTTGGATAACCGACAAATCCAAACTTGACGTTGAGCCCGTAAAGCACTTGATAATTACAGAAATATACGTAATTTTACTTGAGCATGCCCTTAATTTTGTGTCTTGATTGTAGAAATAATGTGTTGCAACGAGCAGTAGTATGTTTTAGAGAGTGTTTATAATCTATTGTGTACTGCATGAGAATACTGAAGTCATTCTTAGTTTCCTAATCAAATAAAAATTATTTATGGTAATCTTTGGTGACGGAGGAACAGTGTGGGAGGGAGACCAGCAGTCGGTAGGTAAGCCAAGGCCCTCACGGGCTGTAGAGCTATGGGTTATTATTATTATAATCTTTAAAAAGGAAAGCCTTTGTTTCTTTGCAGCTGTTAATGATAGAAATGCAATTGCAAACAAGTTACCAAATTAACAAATATTTATCTTACATATTTGTGCTATGTGCTCGTATGCTTTATACAGGATGAGGAAGGAAGCAGATTGTTCTTGGGTAACCTGTCCTGCTTTTGTCAGAAAACCTGATCAGCATACTGAACCACTGAACCAAGCCATCATACGAGATACGACTTCAATAATAAGATCCGTTTCTACGGCCAACTAACTCCAAAAAGGGTAATAAAATTGTCAGTGTGAGGAGACTGAGAAATAATCATCACATCATTACTTTTCTCCGAGCTCAAAAAATATCCAGAATCCAAACTCACTGCTAGTTACCCAGTTATGCAAAATGTGCCTGGACTACACGCATGCGCTTTATCAAGGATGCGAAGGAACCTCGCAAAGTTACAGAATGTTCTCTGGAGTGCTGTCGCTTGGCCGCGGAGTCACGTGGTGTCTGGTTATCAGTCGAACATGACCTTGTGCAGTACACTGAAGCGACCGAAGGTATTTCATGTGATTTGTAAGCTGGAACAGACTTTACACGCGTTACAATCGACAGAGATTTGTCTTCAGCTTATTCTTTAGGGACAGGCAAACCACACTAGGCATACAGAGTATAATGTAATATGGGAGGCATTTATTTCTCAGTCTCCTCACACTGACAATTGTATTACCCTTTTTGGAGTTAGTTGGCCGTAGAAACGGATCTTATTATTGAAGTCGTATCTCGTATGATGGCTTGGTTCAGTGGTTCAGTATGCTGATCAGGTTTTCTGACAAAAGCAGGACAGGTTACCCAAGAACAATCTGCTTCCTTCCTCATCCTGTATAAAGCATACGAGCACATAGCACAAATATGTAAGATAAATATTTGTTAATTTGGTAACTTGTTTGCAATTGCATTTCTATCATTAACAGCTGCAAAGAAACAAAGGCTTTCCTTTTTAAAGATTATAATAATAATAACCCATAGCTCTACAGCCCGTGAGGGCCTTGGCTTACCTACCGACTGCTGGTCTCCCTCCCACACTGTTCCTCCGTCACCAAAGATTACCATAAATAATTTTTATTTGATTAGGAAACTAAGAATGACTTCAGTATTCTCATGCAGTACACAATAGATTATAAACACTCTCTAAAACATACTACTGCTCGTTGCAACACATTATTTCTACAATCAAGACACAAAATTAAGGGCATGCTCAAGTAAAATTACGTATATTTCTGTAATTATCAAGTGCTTTACGGGCTCAACGTCAAGTTTGGATTTGTCGGTTATCCAAATATTATTAATTTTGAAAATACTCTTTCAGTTGGTGGAATGTGCCTGAAATTGAATGACATATTAAATCGTGAACGTATTTTGTTTCTTTAATTAAAACTTTTAGTTTACAAATTAGTTCATCAAACCAACCTGTGTTCTTCTCCCTTGTTTATTTATAGTAATATCTAAAATCCCATTGAAGCATAGAAAAACGTTTCGCTGTTCATAAGCCAGTCATGGTTCTCTGCAGTTTTCAATGCAACATTCAGGCTTTCTGATCGTCATCTTACGCTTCACATCAGTAGTATTTATAAGTTGGTTTAAGAGAAATTCTCCATTTTTAATCTTTCAATATATGATATCAATATCACATTGCAAAAACAGTTATTAATGGTTTCAATGTCATTTGCTGGAAAGAAAATCGTATTACTTTGGATTCCAACATGCAAACGCAAGTATCAAAGAATTTACTTTAGACAGCACTCACGATTTTGAAACGTGGAAAGGTAATCATTTTACGGGGAACGTTAAGTTGGTGTGTTGACATAATGTAGCTATTGCCATATTAGCACTGACAACTATGATCTCAGTTATAACGTGGCTGCATGTTTTTCACTAATAAATAACTGTGTCTTTTAACTTATACACAAATACATCGTCGCTTCGGAACACGAAATGTTCATCTTTGCTGCTTTCAGATTACTAACATACGAAGTGGCATGTAATTCAAAAGGTTTTAAAGAAATCTGAGTTTTATAAATAAGGTTGGAAGAAATTTGACAAAAAAAAGTTACCTTCTGCTGGGCTCGAACTCAGGTTGCCCGCACGCAAGTCCGACACGCTAGCCAACACTCCAAACGAGACAACACGAAACGATTTAGAAAGTAGTCCACCAAAACGAAAGTTTATTTTCAGATTGCTAATTCCCAAGGTGTAACATGCGTAGCCAGGTGTGTATTGCGTTTTCTGTACTTTTGTTATTTGAGTAGTTTTGGTCTCTCCCTAAGTTAATCACGGGAATAGTGAGAAATGTTTTTTAGACGAAGATGACAAATAGATACACAGGAATAATCCACCCTCGCAATAAATCCAGAACTCAAACCTGGAACCTTCGATGCGAGGTGTGTTTCTTGTTCTAACTATATCTGTGTGTTTCGTTAGATTCATGGTATTTCGTGAGTAGATATGAAGAAAGTAAATAAATAAGTGTGTGGAAGGGACTGGAGAATCGTAGCTACGGAACTATTGAGAAAATATCCTTCGTCAAGATAGAGAATCTCTATATCCCTTGTGATAGAGAACCTATTATAAGAATGAAAGGACAGATTAAAATATTAAATTTGATGTGTATCCTTTCGTTAAGATGCCTAGAAAACAATATAATAAATTTGTTCACTGCAAGCGAATAATAAAAAAAGTTTGCCCATGGTGGGGATCGAACCCAGGCCTCGCTGATGAAAGTTCTGCACGCTAACCAACACACTATCAATAGCACTACATTTTCTTTTTTCCAGTCAGTCTGTTTCCTTCCTCAGCACATGAAAAAGCAAATGCATCTTAATTTCTGATAATTGTCTCATTCTCTATTAATAGAAACCACGTATGTCAAAAATAGACGCATTCTTTCTGTGAAATATCACATGTTTCGCACATCATGCTTCTCCGTTTACTGTCATTTGGACATTCACTTGGAAGTTAAAACTTAGCTTTGTGTGTGCGTTTTCACGTGCATGTGTGTGACAAGAGTGTTGTGAACGTGTGTTGGATGTTGTTCTAGGTATTATTTTCGTTCAAAGCATTAATATAACTGTTAAATATAGAACTTAGTGTAATGCAAGGAGTGAAAATATAAACCCAGTCCGTCAGGTTTGTTACCAAACAACATTAAATAAAGGAACGTAACTTGGACCGAGTATTATTCCATGTCGAGAACTCGAAACATTACTTCCGACAATCTTCATCTTGTATTTGTCATTGGCATCACTGCTCAATTTACAGAAATGTATACCCGTGACTGGTATACAAGCCGCAGAATTACAATGTTGTTTGGGTTGTCTAGTCACAAGGCGCTTGGTGGTCAGACATCGAGGGCTTGCTTGAGTGCTTTTTCAATAGGGTCGTTACAACGCAGAAGTGTCCAAGACTGTATAATTTATCGCACTAACAGCGTTGTGCATTAAAAACTAAAAGATCAACACAGTTTTTGTCAAATAAGTTGGTGAAGTCCTCGTGGTAGAAGTTCAGCCTCTACCACTTAACCCGCAAAACTATTATCTTTTTATTATTATTATTTTTTCGTTAGTATCTAACTGCTTAATATTGTGTCAATGGAAATGTTGAGCATTGATTTGAAAACTCTTAACATCTAATGGTCTGTGGACAACATTATTTTAAAATGTTTATCACCATTCCAAGATGCAATAAACAGTGGTCTGAATTACTAAATGGATCTGTTATGTCAGTAGAGTGTACGATAGTTGGATCATCCACACACCTCCGTGTTAGAGTGCTTTGCACAGCGCGCCAAGGCGACAGAGGTCCCTGGTTTGAATCCCGGCGTGAGCACGGGTGTTCTTTATGAGTGTTCCTTCATCAACTTCATAAATATCTTCACTCATATTCATATTAGCGATTAAACAAAAGTGGTAGAAAAGCGAAGTAAAATAAACGAAATCAATCAGTAGTTGGATCATCCACAACAATGACGTCTACTGTTGTGCAGAGGTGCTTGTGATTGAGGTACGTTTTTTAATGACTTGCGTTATGCCGAAAGGTATAAAAAAGGGTATAAAACACCATAGTTCAAACCATTTGTTGCATAGTGAGGCATCTCATTTTCTAGCTAAAACATGCGTGGTTGATGAAAACCCAGCTGACTTCAGGCAAATAAACAATTCCTGTGGCGACTAATTCCATAAGTAAATTATTAAGCAAGAAAGGGCCGACCCTTCCTTCGGACTTGGCGTTCCCACCCTAAATGCTCATGCTACGCCACAGATTAACATGAATTTAGAAATGAGGCAATGTATTCCTTAGTGAAGGTAACGTAAGGCAAAGCGATCGACTCGTGAATTCCCGACTATCTCCTTAATCTAAACCCCCTTCTTGAGGTGCTAGGAGACTTCAGTCATAATGAATATAAATGAGTCTTCCGCAGACCTTGTTCGTTCCCAAAACTATATTTATTAAAATTTAATATCCTTGTTGCAATAATCTTAAGAGTTATACCTCTTGCATTCTAGATCATTTACAAGTTACGGTCAGTTTTAAACGAAATTCAAATTGAAACTTTTAAGGAACTTTACTTAATAATAATAATAACAACAACAAAACAAATCATTGACTCGGACAAGCATACACCATACACCATACACCATAGTGCCACTGAGTCAGAGTTAATAAACTCTAATTTATTTTCCTCGTTCATGATAATTTTAATATTCACTTTTAATCCATTTTTTAGTTAGTTAATATGTTAAGGGTAAGCATAATCACAGTCTGAACGAAATGTACAGGAACGTCAAAAAAGAGGGAAACAATAGTTTTCAAAATTTCTGTAGCTTGCAGTTATTATTTTAACACTTATAGATGGCGTTATGATGATTTTCGTACCAAAGGTCATATATATATATATATATATCCTAAATTTTACGTTCTGGGACCACTGCAAGTTCAAGGGACCATCAAATCTAAATGCCACTGCTCAAAATTGGATTAAATCCTGGAAATGGTGAAAATTTCCCAGGTGGTAATTTTGTCGTAACCATCGGTACCGGATTCGCGAGCGAACCGCGGCACTAGCAGGAGCGGAGTGACATAGAATCGTCCACGGACGTCCCTGAACCTGCCGCATTTTCGGCAATATGTAGCTGTCTAAGTCCCGCCATCGAACCTTCAGCCACGAAGAATGACGGATACTCCTTACCCCTACTTGCCAGCCTGACGCGGTTAATCGCGACAGAGGTAGGAATCATGCTAATTTCGTTTCGTCCTGCATTTTTACATTTTGCTGGTGACCGACCCTGACTTGAAGTCGATGGGTTTCATCTGATTCATCCTCGAGTTAGAACTCGACATCTATCATTGTTTACTGCACTATTTTTCCCCCGCTGGTACTTAGTACTTAATATAAATCCGCGCGCAACTTTCCAGATTCCGTGCTTCAAAAACCATACTTTTGATGGTAAAAGAAAACTGATAAAAACCTTGATTCTGATAATTTTTACGTGTGGTTCATTTTTCATGCTCTAAAATTGAAATTTTCATAAGTGAAAATCCTGCGTCTATCACCACGTAATAACCAATTTTCATCTCATTTCCGTAAAAATGGTTGAAAGCCCTAAGCATCTCCATCCACGTTTCATACCCTTAGGTATAGTGGATCTTTTGGGAATGTAACTCACTGATCATCATTCATCCTTGATGGTAAGCACTCTCTGCTCATGGTGAGCTTGATGGTAAGGCGCTAGAGGTACTAAATTTACACACTTGAATAGCAACACATGACTCTTGTTCCGCAACACTCTACCTTTACCGGGCCGCTTCCGGCAGGAAAAAAATAAACAACTGAATAGGCTCCTTAGTATTGGGTTTCCATCCCGTTCCTCACCAGAGTCCTCGGAACCAAAGAATCAATTACAGGCAAGAACTTAATGAGTTAATGTCGCAGGGTGATGGCTGAAAACTCGCAAAAATGGGATTTATACATTTATTTACAATTCAACAAACAAGGCTCGGATTCTTCCATTAATTCTCCAATTTACATTATTTACATTCCTCTAACTTGAGCCCCACGGCAGAACTGCCAAGTGGAAGCTAGGATCGGCGGAACCGCCTCGGGATGCTCTTTCTCATGGGAGGCAACTGGAGACCGAAGATCACTCTCCCTTCTGCTATCCGTTTCACACACACTCTGTCCTGTCCTGTCCTCTGTCAGAGGCCATATTTATACTTCTTCCCTCGTCGCATGGGGGAGGGCTGAAAATTTAAATCTTATTGGCTCTTTAAAACTACACTGAACCATGGAAGACCCAAGCATACAGAGTTATACACAAAACAGATAAAATAAACAAAAATCAAATACTGTTTGTAACACACTTGAGTTTCGCACCCCTATTGACTGGATCAGCATGGCTAATGTAAGGATATACCTGTCTTTGTACTGCAACTGCAGATCTGTCGTGAGAGGTTATGCTTGTGACTGTACGTAGAGTGTGACTTGCGACTAGCGTTAACACGCTCTCCCTAGAACCTCCTCCTCTCTTTATCTTCAATCGTAACTTGCTCCTCAATCACTGAATTAGAACTGACCTCCATCTCCCTGCCTTCCAGACATTTATTGCAATTCAATTTACTAAACAAATGCACAAATGCGATCACCGTAACGTTTCCCCCCTTTCCCCGTGCGTTAGTTGGACAACAGATTTTTCTCCAGTTTTTGCTAGCACTTTCGTCGGTCTGTTTGTGAGCTGCAAGCGCGATTCGTCCACATTATCAATCCGCTCTGGGTGATTCCACAACGAAGTGTGTTGTGAAAATTTATCTCAACAACTTATAGAAACGGGTCACAGTTTTTATATTAAATCCTTCGCCCTTGCAGTGGATAAGCGTAATGATTTTCTCAGAGACAAGTTGTGCCTCTTAATGTAGGATGAGAACCATGCAGACCCGGCTAATCGTTTGTTTTTGTTAAAAGGATGCGGAATATTTTGTTCGGAAACAAAATCAAAGGCCAAATTCTGCACATCACGGCGGGTACGGCAAAATCCTCTCGTTTGTAAATTGTTAATTCCTTCTGCAATCACTTTTCTACAGCAGCACTGATCACATTTTGTCCTCCAGCCTTTCTAATTGGAAACTCTTGTTTGATTTTCTTTTCAAGTAGTCACACAAAGTAGATTTGGGAACATTAAACTTCTCAGTTGCTTCCCGGACTGACATGCCTCCCCTAGATGCAGCCACAGCATTGTCGAGGTCATCTTCCTTCCATGATTTCTATCGTTTTCTTACGCATTGTCGAACCATCTGAAGAGAGAAAAGTTGTCTAATCAGACGTCACGAAAATTATTTCAATGTATTGTATCAAGTTTAACACAAAGTAGAATATGACGTTTACTGTAACCTACACTTTCACAGAAAATGGCACCTTATGTGACTACAAAATTTACCAGTGTGTACACCTAGGTTGAGGGTTCAAACTCGCCCGGACATCCTGACTGCTTTTTTTCGGGTTTTTCTCAGTCTTACCAGGAGAATGCCGGTATAGTACCTAAATTTCCCTTGCCGCAGATTTCCCCATTCCTTTCCCATGGCTTAGGCCACAGACGCCAGTTATCCAAAAGCAATAACTAGTACATATACAGGTTGTCAATGAACTACACCGAGAAACTTCGGGGGCTAATTTCTGACTATGAAACAAAAAAAAATGAACGACACTCTGTGTGTGTGTGTGTGTGTTCATCTATGTATATGTGTACGTAACATCTACAAAAACATATAAACTATTCTTTATTTTGATCTCATAGATTTCATATAACTATGTCCGAAATAGCCGCAATGGAAAATCGATGTCCGAAATCACATCACATTTAGTGTCCAGATTCGCATCTTCTGAGCACCGTAAACTCGATTAATCACCACAAACGGCGTGGAGGAGTAATTGGGCTCCGACCTTGATGTAAGTGACTAGCATAAATAACTGTTTACTGACACCAAAAGGGATTATCAAAAAATTGAAATATGGGCTAACAATACCTTAAGAAAGACTGTTCAGAAATTAGAAGCAGCAAATTTTATGGCATTACTTACCTTCAGGCTTCTTTTTCACTCCGCATTGCTGCGTCACTCTGCCTTCCGTGAAGCTCAACCCTACATTGAACGTGCATGCAAGTACGGTGCTTCAACTGGCAAATTCGTGTTGCGCTCCGTATTTCACTTGCCAAAAAAAATGTTGAAGAACCTTAGGCGGTACGGATTCGCCTCCTGTCCACCCTTCACTCTATATCTTAATTGAAAGTATTTCAATTCAGCATGATATCTTCGCAAGCATCTTAAAAGATTCCTGATAGAAACTTCATTCTTTAAAGTTCCGATATGTAACAAGATGGGTTTGCCATGCGAATGCTGTGACTGTCATAAAATCATTTCGTTAATATTTTGTATCACGAAATAGTTTTAAATACAAAAGTAACTGAAGTGGAGGCAATAGAAGAGGACTGCTTTTGCAAATGAGAATGTAAGAAACAAGGGGAGCATTGACCATCTAAAATTTTCAGATTTATTAAAATTTGCAAGTCAATGATACTTTTGTTGACCTCCTTGGACCAGAGGAGCAATTTTTATGGTTTAACAAATCACTGAATACTCACATTTCTTAAACTTTATTTTTATTTTATTTATAAAGAAATACAAAAACATTACCACAGTCTTTGCTCATTAAGTTTATCGGAATATTGTGCTAATTCAATGCATGGGTGAAATACAGTAATTCTCTAAAACGTGTTTGTTGCGAAGTGCTGGGTCATTTCTCCTTCGTCCTCTTCATCTCCACATTTTATTGTCTAGAACGAAAATGAAGTCCCACCATTGAACAACAATTAGAACGTGTTAATCATTCTATTATATATTTAACATATTTGTAAAATATATTAGTTTAAACATCGATTCTAAATTAACTGCAATTTATCATTGAATAGAAATTTGAAAGGTGTGTATGTATTAATTGAATCCAAGTTAATACATATATTCCTTTATCCTTTCCAATGAATGAAACATTAATACTACAGAGTCTTGTTTGATTCTCCTTGTGTAAAACGTGGAACTGTATTCATTTGCTGTTTCTCTATTTTAGTACATAATAGTAAAAAAAAAATATTTCTATAACTACATATGCAAGTTCAATAAACATTAGAAACATTAGTTGCGATTGGATGTCCAAACTTATGGAAGGGGGGAAAGGAGAGTTTATTTTCTCTTGGTAGACAAGCTTAGAGTTAAGAGGCGATAGTGCAGGAAAGAAGTCACCTATGACCGAAATATTCTGAAGAGCAGTGTGGGCTAAGTGAGTACTGTCATCTCAGGATGACACGTGTAATCCTCAGGTATGACCCGATTCACCAAAACCCTAAGGGAATAAAAATAGGGTCATGCAGAGTTTTATTCTAAATGCTGTGGGCACAATAATAAGAGTACTTAACAAATTATTAGTAACTGAACATTATAGTTCTAGGTTAGCTTTATCACTATATTCTCGACAGTATTACATTTGAATGAAATCTTTGGAAATATTTACATTGTTTGATTTTTAGACCCGATTCACCCTAAGTTACCATACTGCATTTTAAAAAATTCTTGTATGTACTGATGTCTTAAGACTCTTTAGCTGTTACTTAGAAGGATAATATAAGAATAAATAAATAAATAAATAAATATTTTTAGTACAGGCTGTATCATTAAAAACAATTATGTTACGAAATCCTTACGTAGGAAGCGTCGTTTTCTTCAGAGCTGTAATATACAATTAAACAATGGCTATCATATTTATTACTTAATTACTACATTTCAGCGGTGAATCAGAAAAAAATGCTATAATTTTTCTAAATTTACAGAGAAGGACAATATGTATTTTATGATTGACCAATATAATATCTACATTCAAAAGTAGTTGTGACTTACTTTTACGGATAATTTTGGTTAGAAATGTTTTGGCCATCAAATTACACACAATCAATGAGCATTAATTGAAGTGAAATGAAATATATGACGAATTACAAAGTTTTACTTATGCTTCCTGTACATAGTTTTTCATATGCATTTATATTATTACAAGAAATAAAAAAGTTTCGAAACAATGAGTCAACTCTTCTGAAATGATCGTTTATTTTATTTTATTCTCTCTCTATATGCATATATACGGTAAGAGTAAAAACTTTATTTTATTAAACAAGGAAGTTCATTCGGTTACAGCAACGGCAAACAAAATAATTTTATTTAATAATTTTATAGACAAGTGCTTTTCATTTCTAATTGAGAAAAACACAACTCAATTTTTTCATTGAACATACGTATTTATCATTCACTACAATTATGAAATCCAGCTAATATTAAAAAAAACTATTGTTGTTGTTATTATTATTGTGTGTGTGTGTGCGCGCGAGTCTTTGTGTCTTGGTACGTAAGGTAGTAGTGTTAATATATTATAGTATAATTATTACAGTGTAGAATGTAACATTAAACACATAACATTTGTTTAAAAAGCCTTACATTCCAGCCGTTTGGCCCAAAACTGTAAAATGTAAAGGAACATATAACAATATATTACTTACTTACTTACTAAACAGAAACAAGTTACATTCTCGCACAAAAAACTATGATTGTGAAGCTCATAAAAATTACTTTCATCTCTTATTCACTAAATTTAGGTTCTTAGAAATCAAGCTAAATGTTCGTAAAAAGAACATCCATTTTGTAGCTCTTTGTCTCTGGGGAATGTGCATGGAAACATTGCTTTGCCTTTCTGTAAAGGAAGTACTATGAAAAATAATGTTCTACTAGCAATATATAATATTCTCCACAAATAAGACCATCGCTAAACATCAATTAACACACTCTTTTCTTGCGTTACTACTTGACTGAATACGGTAGTCTACTTCCAGGTTCAATATGATGGGAAGACTACTGCTTCGATAGACAAGGTACGAAGACTCGTTCTCTCCGTAGCCGTCGTCTGCTCGGCGACTCTATACCAGGCCCGTAGCTAGAGGGGGGGAGGTGGGGCAACTGCCCACCTGAGACCCTGCTTTGCCTCCCCCTGTGAAAATTATAGAACACATTCTTACCTGGAATTCTCACTAATCTTTACAATTATATCCTATATTGCTGTAGCAACATAACAAAGACACTTATTGATTTGATGATTTATTAAGGTGTGTTGGGTTCCGTAATGTACGAGGATTGGGAAAAAATCCTCTTTCAGATCCATATGTTTTCATGGAATGTTTTCGCTTTTAGAATCTTATTCGTTAGAAGTAAAAGTAAATTCCAAAGGCATACACATACGATAGAAAAAGCCATTTTCAAAGGCTCATAGCATATATTTTCGCCTTCACATCCTCTACACACTCAAAATTTTCATTGTGGTACGGTCATGTATGTTCAAGAAGAAGTAAAGATGAAAAGTTGCAATAAAATAAATTTCGATTGACAGAATCTCGTAAATAATATTGCACTTATTTTCTTTAGTGTTTTATAAAAATAAGAGCATCTGTTAAAAGTGCATCAGGCTAATTTTTGTCAAACGATTTATGAACTCTTATGTTGTGAAGTGGATTCACCTATTTACATTATATTCATTAATCATAAGCTATTCTACAACCTTAGTGACAATGAAGTTCGACCAGTCACAAATATAGGAGTGCGTTGTGAAAGAAGGAGAACACATGCATATGCTGAACATATTTTATTCAGCAGGCTACATGGAACAAAGGATAACATAAATTTCCGCTGCAACGCATCAATGTATGGTGTCCACACAAAATAAAACATTTTCGTCCATCTACACGTGACATTGAAGTTCGACCACTGTTAGAGGGGATCCTGTTTACCATGGTGTGACGCCGCCCCGTCGGCGAATAACTGTGGCAATGCGTCGGGGCATGCTGCGGACGAGTCGTTCAAGGTATTCCACATCGATGCGGTGCCATTCCTCCTGCAGGCAGGCGATAAGAGCAGCCACTGTCGTGGGTCCCCTCTGTTGCACACATCGCTTAAGAACACGCCACACATTCTCAATGGGCGAGAGGTCGGGACTCGATGGTGGCCATGGCAGAGTTCGCACGTGATGGCGAGTCAACCATTCTCTTGTCAACCGCGCTGTATGAGGCCTGGCATTGTCGTGTTGAAAGATGAGACACCTGTGGAACAGGTGCCTTCACACTGTGGGAAGATGCCGCTCCAGTATGCGTGTATAGGCGTGAGCATTCACAATGCCCTCACAAACGTGTAGTGGGCCAACCCCAGATGCCGTCATGCATCCCCATACCATCACTGACGCAGGTTTCTGTACCCGACGTGCATAACATTTAGCTTCATTCTGTTCCTCCTTCCGACAAATGACTGTTTTCAGTATTTTCCCGTACACAACATTGAAAATGGATTCGTCCGTCCACAAAACCCTGATCCACTGCCGAAATGTCCATCCCCGGTACATTCGTGCCCACCGTAGTCGATTGCCTTTGTTCAACATGGAAAGGAAGGGTTTACGTTTCGCCTTGTACACTCGGTAACCGCATCGCTGTAGGTAACGGCGAATGGTTCTGGTTGACACTTCAATGCGAAAGCGTTCTCGAGTCCACAGTCGTAATTTGGCCACAGAAACATGATTCTTGGTCTGGATATAGCGCCTAACTATCCGTAGGTCACGCACGCTCAGCAGGCGTTTTCGACCGGGGGCCTTACCTGGCTCTGTAGTACCCGTATTTTGGTGGTGTTTGATGATGCAGTGGACGGTTGACTTGGGTAAGTTCAGTTGGCGCCCTATTTCCCGTTCACTGAGTCCATCCTGTTGCAACTCCACCACTCTTCTCCTCACGGTGTTGTCAATAGGTTTGCCCCTGGCCATGGTGTTGATGCACTGCGGTTCCTCGGTACACAGCACGCGCTTATATACGGCGGACTCCCTTATCGTGTCCGTGACGTCATGCTTCCGTCGAATGCGCCACTATCTGGAATTTTCCGTATGGGTCTGGTGCCTGGTCGAAGTTCAATGTCACGCGTATAGTTCTCCGTTTCCGTTCTTTACGTGACCTTGGGTGCAACATGCTGGGATCACGATTCTTGCCTGCTCACATGCCTCCTCTTGCACACATGCGTCACTTCTGCGGGTCACCCATTCCACCGCCTATGCCTCTGTGCATTTAATCACGTATTCCTTTCTGGTCGAACTTCATTGTCACCAAGGTTGTATGACTGACAGAATCGACATCACTTGCAGGAAAACTCTGATGGTGAAAGATAGCAAAGTTGCAAAGTTCTTTTTTGCCTTCTGCTCACTGATGGCGAAGATACCACGATGCGGTGTGCGTGGAAAGCTATATCTCCCCTTCTCCTTCCCCTTATACGGTTGGTTGTGTATTGCATTCATTGAGGATCCTTTGTAACATAATGTAAAGAGTATTCAAAATTCATTTCTATGACAATTAGTCAAACATTAGTGACACTAATCGAAGAAACTATTCAAATCAAAGGGTTCCTTTTGTCGAGTGTCAAACAACTCCTTTTGACTCATAATGAAATCAGGACATTTTTTTTTAAATATACACAGTGTTCTACAGAATGTTCTACATAACCAGTACAATATATATAGTGATGCAACAGCCTTTCTTTATAGCAAGTAGTGTCTGGATATGAATTAAAAGAAATGGACAGTCCCGACCAAATCGGGACGTCTGGTAGCCTTGCATCAATGGTTGTAAAATTAATTACCAAATATTGCAGACACTGCAGACTTCTGGACCATTGGTCTCTCCAGAAACAGCACATTGATTTGTGGAAGGAGAAATCGAAATTCTCGTAAAATTTGAAATATCATCAACATTATTATCGTAGGTTTTTACATGTCCATATTAAAATTTTTCACAACTTGTGGAGGGCATGGCCCTCATGACCCCCTTTCTCTTGGGTACGGGCCTGTCTAGAACAGTTGGGCCATTTTGAGTGGTCTTGTCTTAAAGGTGCCTAATGTGTTTGGATGTGTTGCTATGAAGTTAGAACTGATCAGTTTTTTTTTATTTCCCACATCTATCTTTTGGTAATTTTGGTAGAGATGGGATAGAGAGAGGGAGTGAATATTTGATTTCTGTTATTTTCTGTCACTTCTAACTAATCGTGACAATGAAAATGAGTGATGATATTTTTATATGAAACTGATAAAGGGACGGACAATCACAAAGAATCCCATGCCCAGGCTTGGGTTAGAACGTGGTATCCTTGGCGTCGTAGGTAATCACCCCGCCACGGAGGTTGGCTGGTGAACGATGTAGAACCCCTCACTAATATACACACATTTTATTATCAACGAAATTATAGTCATTTTAGGGTATTTTTACCATTGTGATTTCGAATATGATATCAGTTTTCTAAATTGGCTCTAGTTTTTGAGTAATGGCTGTCCTTTAAAAAACATAAAAAGGGAATTTAATATCATTGTTAATCACTCTTAATGATGAGAAGAGCGTGGTTGCTGAGATTATCTTGTGTGTAGGGTGTCGGAACAATCACGTTGAAGATCCCATCAATAATCTGCCACACTAGCGACGATTGGGTACTAAAAGAGGAAGGGGGAGGGGGCAGATGCAAGGCAGTTTACTCTTCCTTAGTAGACATGGCTTATCATTGAGATACCATAGTGTGGAGGCAAAACGTGGGTGGGAAGTGTCTTCCGCACCCCTCCTAATCGCCACCATTGATCTGCTATCTCGTATCTGTCCCCTCTGTTTTGAAATATTAACTCCATAATCTCCTATATATGTTGGTGGGACTTCTCCCCTTGTATTTCATTAAAATAACCAAGATTATCTGGAAAACTGTCAAAGAGGAATTGGAGGATATTTATCTTTATGCTCATATTAATTACAAAAATATTTTAAGTTTGTGAGCAAGTTTTGCACCAGTTCTTCATAGTTTTCATGTTTGTGATTGCCGAAGAAGTTCTTGATTACTCAGACATAACTGAATCATGTAGAAGCTTTAATATAATTCTTAAAACTTGAGACATATGAATCATTAATGAGTTTACGAGTTTGAAGTCGATCAAAGATCCCCGTTTTTAGTTTCTCAGTACTCAGTCCATGAATGGATCTATGCATGTAATGAAACACTCGCCACCTTTATTCAAGACTTAACAAATTTCTTCGATATGCAATATATGTTTTCTTTACAAAGTCAGTGATGTTTTTATTTGTTTCTGTACAGAATATTCATCAAAAATGCAGCACAATCCATCAGGATCATTTATGCGGCCTGCTCGTGAAGAACGCATCTTTTATTGCCTTCAACAATAGAAATAAAACTAAAAAATAAAGCAAATATAGAAAAACGAATTTTCAATATTCAATACGAGAGTTTCTAGGGGAGTGTAAAACTAAAGTTACAAACGAAATGTCCAGAAATATGGCTTTGTAGAGTGTGCATTGAAATACATAGCGCTTGTCCTGAAGAGTCTTTCCTTAAAAACCTGGTTCGTTAATCTGATACAAAGTTGACAATGTAAAAACATAAGTCCTGCATGTATATACTCCATCGTCAAATTCGAAAGACGGGATACATCAGCAGGTCTTACCGCCGGATCCTACTGCATTTCAGCTCCTGAGGATACGGGTAAATTTTCCCTCTACATAATGTGGCATTAACTGGATGATGAAAGGTCCGTTGTATCAATTTTCTAAGAGCTGCTTCCTCTCTACATGTCCTGGACAGTAGGGCATAGCAACATGAACAAGTGATAAAACTTCGAAATGATAGGGGTATTATTTTCTGCTCTCCATCGTGAGAGATAACAACAAAAATATTTTTGCTCTCGGACAATATATTATGTTGACTTAAAGTGTAATAGCCGGAAATACCAAAACAATTGACGGTTTGGAGAGTTTTGGGTCACGTACACTTCGTCTTTGGGCCGGCCGGTATTCTAACCCAAGATTGCTCACGTTGTAGCGTGCTGTCCTAACTACTGAAGCACGTAGGTCGTCATATCTATATTTGTGACAAACTTTAGATGATAGAAATCAGTGTCAATGCAATTATGCTATGCTTAAGCCAACGTTTGTTCAATTTTATTTAATAACAATCTTACTTGTTTGTTTTCTTCAATCCTGTAACATAAAAATATAAATTATCATCTACATGCTTTCTCTTTGACATTTAATTATTGCGCTATTTTGGCAATTACCATAGTTGCAAATATAAATTATTATCATGTACAGGCTTTACTTTCTCACATTTTTTTACTGCGTCATTTCGACATTTCAAAATATCTTCACCATGAAGTGAACGAAAAACCAATACATTATTACATACTAATTTCAGTTTTTATTACTTCATAAATTTATGGGATTATCAAATTTTGTTCTTCATGGAAACATTAAGATATGATTATACGAAACGATTGGAAGACAAAAGACAGAGACAAACTGCACTCTTTTATCAAATTACAAACGGAATTTCAATTATAACAACTGCTATACTTTGCAACTTTTAGAAAGCGTATCAATTCAATGACTGCCTATTGATAACGTGCCTACCTATTGTCACACCAATGCAAAAGCCACAAATATAAAGGTAAAATGTTCCCCTGTGCATAGCACCACGCCATGAAGGCGTATAGGGGGTGTAGGGGGTAACGCCCCACACTTTCTTGATCCGGTCGTGAGTGGGGTGATGTGATCAGCATCACGCCCCTGACCGCCTTTACCCCCCCAGGGTTTCCCCCAGGTACCCATGTTATTCGACGCTGGGTGGGCGCCGGGGCCGCTTCCATCGTTAGAAAAGTTCCCGGATTTGAACCGGCCGGGGATCGAACCCGTGACCTTTAGCATGGTAGTCAGACGCGCTACCGACTGAGCCACCGCGGCCACAAAAGCCACAAATATTCTAAATCTAAAATCAGATAAAATGATGTCAATACTTAATGTCCTGAAAAAGGAAATCAGCTTTTATCAATGTTCTCATCAGTCCAATGTGTACCTACTTATGACTATTAGGTCGTATGAGTCAGCATATGAATATATGAATAAAAGAGAATCGGAAACAGCACTGGGTGAAAAAGTCATAATTTGGAAATTCTCTGGAATTGGCATCGGTGCGACGGTATGTTATTATAGTAATTTAAAATATGTGAATGTGAAATTTGTGAGTTAAATTTAAAAACGGACATTTGTTCTTTTCTTGCCCTATGTGGAAATGTGTTGGTGTATTTTTTTTAATGTTGTTATCTGAATTTCGTATGGGACGTAAACACAATAAATGGTGTTGACATTGTGTTTGTCATGATTTGATGTACAAGGGAATATCAAATATCGTCCCCTCACCATATTTCATTCTCCCCATACTCAACATTTAGTGGAACCAACTCCGAACAGTTTCTTTTCTATTCAGTGAACGGTAATACATCTTGCTTCATTGTGATTTATTGCGAATTTAATTGTTTTATGGATTTTAGAATTCATATTTTTCTGCACCACAACAAGGCACCGGATTCGGTAATATTTCTATGTAGCAGTAATAGTTATAGTCTCTAAAAGTTACATACGGATTTCTACGGAATGTTTCACCCGGCATCTAGCGAAAAGTACCTGCATCATGCTTCATAAGAAAACATCAAAGACCCTGAGCTCTTAAACACGAATGATTACGATAACGTGGACGATGATGATGTTGATGCTATGTGCTCTTTCTGTGGAGGACAATTTTTCCAAAGTACTCGCGAAGTGAAATGAGTACACCAAATGTAGAAGATGGTGTTATGGAAACAGTGGTGATCGAAGTCAAATTTGGGCAAATCACATCTGTTCAGTTTGTTTACAAATCGAAAGTTTTTGTGAAATGAATTCTGGCTTACTTCGTGATTTTACAAAAGCATTTGTGCAATTAAACCTGTTTTAGTATATATATTATTAACAGGCTCTGATTGCTTTTGAAATGTACATGAACGGTCTGAACGATATTTGAAGACAATCTCATATCACAGGCATGTCCAACTTCAATCAAGTAGGGATCTACTTTTTATTGTCACAACAGGCAGTGAGCTACTACATTAATCGTTAAGCACCGTAGGGTAAATATACAAATAAAACAATAAATAATACAATAAAAATAATGTGTGTTGAACTGAAATGGCTTACCTTTTGGCTAGTGAGACGTCTGACTACCAACCTACTGAGCCACCTGACATCAATGTGAAAAATGACATCAGGTTGCCCTTCCTCAAGAGTGAGACTAAATAGCCACCTTTCAAGTGATTTACCACGAAGAGATTTTGCTATAGTAAAAGCTACGTCCATGACTGTTTTTGTGTTAAGCTTTTTGCTTGCCAAAACTTGTTGATGGATAATACAGTGGTATGCTAGGAAATCAGGGAAGTCTTCATGCTGTCGGCAGAGAGCAATAAAACCATTAACGTCCCAGGTCATTGATTTTGTCCCATCAGTAGTAATGGAAACAAGTTTGTGCAATGGAACATTAAGCTTTCTAACAAAAGAATTAAATGAATTATATATGTCCTGACCTATAGTTCTTCCTTTCGAAGATACCATTCCTAACAGCTCTTCTTTAACTTTAAAATATACCAAAACAATCCTAATCAAAAGTAGTAACTGATCTGTGTCTCTGATGTCCGTAGATTCGTCCAATTGGAGTGAGAAAGCAACACAATTAGAAAGATATTTCAACATTTGTTCCGTTATGTTTTGATTCATTTCTAGATTCGCCACACGACAGTGTTTCGTGATAATTGAACATCTTTAACAGAAGCTGAGATCTCTTTCTGGTTCTTAATTCCCTCAAAAAGATTATCAAAAAACACTCTTTTACGAATTCCCCTTCGGTAAACGATCTGCAATTTTTAACTATCAGGTGGCTAACTTTGAAGGAAGACAGGGTAGCTCTGATGGATTGTGAAATTGGTTTCATCTTAAATTGTTGTTGAGCAACTAATTTGTTTTAAGTTCTTTCAGTTTAGCTTAACGAATGTCAGTTTTGGGCGGAAAATCGGCATCGTATTTATTGCTATGTAGTGCTTTGTAATAACGTTCTAAATTGTCCTTTTTTGGCAATCATACTGAGGCGTTACGTACAAATTAAGCAACAACATTTGTATTTCAACATTACAAAAAAGTACTCGGTTTCCTACTCATTGTGAAAATGGTAACTTTTGCTCTTTTTAGGAGCACTCATTTCTAGCTGTTCAAACAACGATATTACACACGCACATACATATATGACATATCATATAACTTACATTGCAAAAAATAAACATATTATTTTCGGCAATTATAAATAACTTTCATATATATTTTACTATTTGATCGTGTGATACAAACATCTAAACGTTTCCGAAAAATGGATTCCCGTTAAAATATGGTTGTAAAAATAAATGTGGACTTACCAGTCATCTATTTTAAAAATAAAGTTCAAAATGTGTTATTCAATCGATGTAAGTATATTCAAACTTAACTACAGGTATGCTCCATTTTTACCGTTTTCTAAGCACAAATAATTAATGTAACCTATTTTTATTAATATTATATAATATATATTAACGGAGCAAAATAGTACAAAATTGACGACAGCAATGGGAAATTCAAGATAGGTATTCAGTGTTCCCAAATAATAACATTCATGAGAATTTTGTTCCAAAACTAAAGGAAACCTTCACCCCGTGGGTGAAACATTGTACGTTTTAGAGTATTTATCGTTCTTCCAGGATAGATGAAATTCGACTGCAATGTAGACTCACACACATGTTTGGATATACGGTGGAGATGTGCTCGTGGCGACAAAGGGCGAAACCAGTGGTAATCGGCAAGGTTAACTGAAGGTTGATGCAGATCAACTATCGACAAGTAGTACCAGGAAGTGATAATCTTTAGGCTTTTTTCAAGTTCGAGCGATGCGAAAACATGTATTTCCCTGGGATTCTTTTGAACCATGGGTATGGACATGGAGTGAAAATACAGCCTCTCGTTGCAAGGATGAGGCTATTGGGTAACTTAGAATTTATTGCTTTTCGGTTGCAGCACACGGGACTACACAGCGCAATTAGGATGGTTTGGACACCAAATCGAATCTAAAGACCCTACACTTTCAATTTGTCTGGCAGGGGAGAATTTCGTTTGACAACGTGTTTTTTTCTGCGTGAGCTTCAGTCCTTCTGCAGCTACAGTCCCTAAAAAAAGTTTAAGACCACCTTGTCCGTGTTTTTCAAACAAACAGAAAAAGTACATATGCGAGTGCTTTTCATGAAATAAACACTTTAATACAAAATTGGAATTATTATGTAATGGTATTGGAAGGTACATCAAGATCAAGAAAGTGTAAGGGCATATTAATTCACTTATAACTAACAGATGCAACTATAGGTACAATTTGTAAAATCATTAAATCTGAGCTTTGAAAATATACTTGGAAACAAACATTTCTCCTGAAATTAGATGAATGAAGTGTGAAATTTTAATAGTCAATAGGTCCACCTTTACGTATCAAGCACATTTGGGCTCAGATTTTTTTCCCCATTATCACGTAGCTTGCAATTCAAACAGACTGTATGTTATCAAGTGTAACTTGATTGATTGATTGATTGATTTAGTTTATTTTACTTCGCGTTTTGTGCCTCTTGGATAATTTTCGAAGATGGGGATGAGTGATGAAATGATGAAATTGAATGGATGGACATTCACAAACAACCAAGCCCGAGCAGGATTCGAACCCGGGACCCTTGGCGTCGCAGCGCGATGTGATAACCACTCGCCCACAGGGTTCGGTTTAACAAGTGTAACGAAAACAGGTTTAGACTTGCACAATGCTGCTACTCGAGATATGTCTCTCTCCGCCACAAATTTCAACTAATGACTGATAAAATTTGTTCACTCCAGCGCAGTCGCTGAGGAAGATATTGCTATCTGAAGACCTCTCAGTTTTCGATGATTTTTTTTTATTTTGCGAAATTTAGGGGGGAAAATATAAAACACGAGAATTTTTTTTGGAATTTTTTTTGCGTCAAAGCTTTCGTTCATGTTCCACAATACTGGAAAAAATCAGTACTGTCATAACAACGTTGGTTACGTGTATGTACATTCATCTCTACTTCAAAATGCTGGATTTTTCAGTTAAGAAATTTGATTTTCCACTTTCGTATCTCAAGAAGTACTAGACGTATACCAATATTTTTCGGCAATATATGCCTCACACACTATATTACTTCTCTCTGTTGACTCTGTCCTTCATGATGGGGCATATATGTTGCAAATCCAAACATTTGTCACTTTTGCACATATAATTCGCCCGTTTGGGTGACACGCAACGTTAGTGATCGGCACAATATTTCTCGCGAGAAGAGCAGTACCCGTTGCCTGACAATTTGCATTGTTATACAGTACTATGGATGGGGGCAAGTCAAAGTTTGTCACTTGCACCTCCTGGAGGAAGGCTATATCGAGGGACGACTTGATGATAAAGTCACCCGGAGCCTCTTGTTTATTATGGTTTTGCAGTTTATTAATGTTAATCGTGGCTATTCGGAGTGTTTTAAATATAGCTACAGTGATGGACAAAAGTAATCATACAGTGGAACTGAAAGGAAGAAAGAACGAATTGCAGCAGCTAGGAAAATAATAAGGAAGTCAAAACTGTTAATGCTTGACCATGTATGCACCAAACGATATATTGACAACAAAAATAAATATCAGATGCTGCTTGTAGAAAAATAAAATACAATACATTCTCAATACCCGCTTCTTTGGCTGGACAAAAGTATTCATACACCAACATAAAAGTTCACTTTGAAGAAAAGAAAGAAACAAATACCATGTCGTCATAATTTAGTATGCATTCCTCTGGTATGGAGAACAGCTGGCAGTCTCTTTTGCATAGAATGAACAAGAGGCATGGTTATTTCAGATGTAATACTGTGCCACTGATGCAAAATGACCTCTTTCAGTCTATTCTTGATTGTTATGTCATGTTTTCGGAGTCTGGTTTCCAAATGGCTCCAAAGATGTTCAATGGTGTTAGGATCGGGGACTGAGGTGGAGTTTTGAGTGTGTGGGGAGTATTATATGACAACCAAAGGCGGACAATCTCAGCTGTATGTTTAGGGTCGTTGTCCTGCTGGAAGTAAAAATCATTCCCAAGACCCAAATTATCGATACTCTGCTGCAAATTGTTCTTCAGAATATCCAAATAGACAAATCTATCCATAGTTCCCTCAATAAAGACGAGTTCTCCAACACCTGAGGCTGACATAGCCTACAGCCCCAGACCATAACGCCACCACCTCCATGTTTAACTGTAGCCAAGAGATTTAGAGGCTCAAGCTCAGTATTGGGCTTTCTCCACACCAAAATTCTACCATCACTATGGATAATATTAAATTTGCTCTCGTCCGTAAACAACACTTTATCCCAGAAGTCCAAACATTTACTCACATACTCCTTTGCAAATGTTAATCTGGCCTTCTTGTTCTTCTAACTGATGTATGGGTTCCTTCCAGGTACACTAGCTCTGTACCCTGCTCGGTTGAAAAGCCTTCTAATACTTCTTGAGGACACTTTTTTCCCCAGGTATTCGTGAACATCTGCCGACACTGCTGACGATGTTAATTTTGGGTTTTTCTTGATCATTCTCAACAGTCCTTGTTTCTCTCTCGAAGTAAGTTTCTGAGGACGTCCAATCCTTTCCCTATTTATCAGCACTTTTGTGTCTTTATATCGTTTGATGACACTTTGCACAGTCGCACGACTTCTCCCAACTATGTCTGCGATATAAGAATATGATTTCTTATTGTGGTATAATGATATCATAATTCTCCTCTCTTCGATCGTGGTTTCCTTCCCTTTGCGGCCCATTTGACTTCCTGCAGCACGCCAACACCAAACCAACCACTTCCTTACACAGGTGCAAGTGCATTAAACAAATATCTGGCACTGAATGATGGAAACTGTTGTTTCACGAACTTTTTTTGGGGTTTATAACCTGGCGTATGAATACTTATGACCATCCAGAAAGCAGTTTCTCTAAGGATTACCCACATTTCTCATGACAATTTCAATTGTATGCACACAATTGCTTTGCGTTTCTATTCTTGCCATTCCAATGGAGCATATGTGCTACAGACTTGACTTGCCTTTACGGTCTTCTTTGTATAATAACATGTTTCATTCAGACAATGCCTTTGTATGAATACTTTTGTCCATCACTGTAAGTGGGTATTCCTAAACTTGATCAGGGACGCTTTAGCCCCCTTACTGGCAAGAAGCTCGTTGTATACATTATACCAAACATTAACCAATAAGCAGTAACACTATTACACGCATCATTAATTTTCATGGAGTATTTTACTTTCACTAGCACTAACACTAGAACCTAGATTATTACCACTTTATTATTACATGTAGTCGCACCATCGTTGATATTCTGTCAGCCCATTCCAGTCGTACATCATGATCACCATCCTCATCACGAAACACCAACATTCGTCTACACTTCCGTATTATTTGCTCACCTAACAGGTGTGATACCAGTTTAATGTATACACATTTACGAAAATGGTCAATTTCAATGCTTATAACCTGGTCTTCGGTGAGAGCCAGCGTTTTACTAATCCAACGGTGTAACTTCACTGACGTGGGTCTCTTTTGTGCACTCGAAAAAGACAATTTAAACGTGTTTCCATTATACAACAGTCAAAATTACTTCGATTTGACTCGTAACTAGTACTCCTTCTTACTCACCAGGATATGGCCGCGTACGTACCAAGCTGCAAGCGTGACGCGAGACGATGTTGCTCGTACGGCTGCTTCCGCGAGACTAACCACTCAGCCAAAGGGTCCGGCTACGTTGTGAGATGTATTTGCTAAGGGAGGTTCCAGCTTCCTTCCCGGGTTCGATACCTGGTGGAGTCACTTAGTGATTCGGATTCCACTTTAAAGTTGTAGGTTCAGTCCCGATTAGCTTTACTATGCACAAAGTGGACTTAAAACACCAAATCAATCAATCTATATATCAATCAATCAATCAATGTAGCCTCCTTTTTTATAGAATAAATCGGAATCTACAATCGCTACCAAAAGTTTAAGACCACCAACTTTTTTTATATAAATGAATCCTGACCGAAAGTTTTCAAAAATTGGTGTCGGGTTTTAAATTTGTAGACTTTCGGACAGATAAATATTTCGGTAAGAGGAGGTATACATACATTAGAGACAATTGTGCGTCCCGCTTGTACCGGTTCTATGTTACACCGTTACTGCGTCAGAAAGTAACTTCAATTTACCTCACATCTACATGTTTTTCGGATCATCTGGCGGTGGTAATGGCAATTAACATTGATCTTCCCTTAGTGCCTCGGGGATATGGGTATTGGAAATTGAATACGTCAATCCTTTCTGATTACGATTTCAAACGTGCACTTCATGAGCAATGGAGACTTTGGGAGGCGCACCGATTTCGACATACTGACATCCTTCGTTGGTGGGACTACTTCTTAAAACCGGCAATTAAACGATTCTGTTTATCATTCTGTAAAGAGAGGTCTCGTGACTGGAATAATAAATATCAGTTTTATTAACGTGTTTTGCGCGAATTAATAGAAGAAGTATCGGCAGGACGACCGGTCAACACTGAAATTAAACGCGTACAAGCTATACTCTTACGTACGACAGCTCACAAACGTATGGGTGCTAAAATTCGAAGTAGACTCCCTTAGGTTGACCATGACGAAGCTGTCTCAATTAGTCACGTGATCCAAGAAAGGCATAATGCACAATGGAAAAACATCACTAAACTCTCAGATGGTGCGGGTAATAAAATCAGAGCACCTAAGGATATACAAGGTAAAATATATGAGCACTTTAGTTTGATGTTTTCACAGAATCACCCGGACAATTCAAATTATGGTACAGTGGTGGATGCCGTTTCGGAGATAATCTCAGATGAAGATAGAACTTTCCTTGACGCGGATTTTACAATTGAAGAAGTGTATAAAGCGGTGAAAGCGGCAAAGCTATTCTCCGCCCCTGGTATTGATGGGCTTCCTACATGTTTATTTGAAACCTTTTGGACGCTAATGGGCCCGACCTTAACTGAGTCTGTCAATGCTGTCTTTCAGCAACAGAAAATGGGTAAAACTTCCAAGACCGGAATTATAGAATTAGTACCGAAATGTGCAAAGCCGACAGAAATTACTCATTATCGCCCCATTACACTCTTGTGCGCAGACTATAAAATTTTCTTCCGATGTATGCTTGCACGTTTAATGCCATACTCCATCAACTTGTGGGTAATATGCAATATGTATATGGTGGAAACAGAAACATTTATGCAGTGCTGCAAACGCTACGTGAGGTGGTTACTAATAATCACAATACAAAAAGTTCACAAGATCAAGAGATTTTAGCTCTGGATTTCGAACGTGCATTTGGCTCTCTGACCCATAATTATGTGTTTCATGTTTTTAATAAACGTGGCATACGTGGGACTTTCCTCGCAGCTTTGCAGGGGCTCTATGACAATGCTGAATCGCAAATACAGATTAATGGTTTTTTGACAAAATCGCTTTGCATAACTACCGGTGTCCGACAGGGAGATCCCTTATCAATGCTAGCGTTTTGTATTTCCCTAAGTCACCTGCTGACTTCTTTGGAAGCACAGTCGAAAGCCATTACTATTCTGTCGAAGTTTCTCAAAGTGTTAGCTTATGCGGACGATGTCAGCATTTTAGTTCAGTCACCTGTGGATGTTGATATGGTTCATAAATTAACGACGACATTTGGTGTGCATTCAGGCCTCCACATAAATGTAAAAAAACTTGTCTGATGTATTTAAATACCGGTCCATCACACACACCAGTACAACACTTCCCTGTTGTCAACACCTTAAAAATTCTTGGGGTAGTCTTTATGCCTTCTCTGCAACGAATGATACAAGTAAATTATGATCGAGTGATTGGGAGTGTAAAATCAGTGTTACAAATTAATAAGTTTCGAACTATTAGTTTGCAATCACGTGTCACGTTTGTTAATGTATATGCTCTTTCGAAAGTGTGGTTTGTAGTCAAAATAATTCCGATGACTATGCTAGATGTCACAAAACTGAAAAGTGTGGTGAACTGGTTTGTGTGGAATGGGCAGCTGTTACGTGTTAATCACGAGACCTTGTGTTTACATAATACAGGAGGAGGCTTGAATCTTGCACACGTGCACCACAAGAGCCAGACGCTCCGCATTCAAGCGGACATCGAGACGATGATTCAGAGCCCTGATAGCCTTACCAGTTATGTCCTTCGATACTGCTTGGCTCATATACCGTTGGATTCTCCCATAAACGTGACTTCTGTTCCCCCCAACCTTAGGTACCTTCGAGATACCTTAGTGGTGATCTGCTATGGATTGTTACAAACTCCTACCTTGCCTGTTCCAGTGATGTCGCAAATGTACAGAGGCATGCGTGTAGCTTCTCAACAGTTGGTTAAAATCGTTGCAAGCCACCCGGAAGTTCGTTGGCCTAAGGTGTGGAAAAATATACACGAAAGGCATCTCCCATCAAGAATTCGATCGGCATGGTTCGTTATAGTGCACCAAATACTGCTGACTCGAGTGAAACTTCATGACCTGCACATGGCAGACTCGTCATTATGCTTACTTTGTCACGTGCCTGAAAGTTTAGTTCATAAGCTTAGTGACTGCCAAATAACCGCTTAGTCATGGAAATATGTTCATCATCTACTGTTTCCAAACGTTGACTATTATCCACGACAGAAACAGAACAGTGTACAGTGGATACTGGGGTACAATGCTTGGTTTGCCTCCCTTATCAGAACTCTGATTTTCACGAACAATTTGTGCATTACTTATGGCAAACTTCTCAAATGATGTCAGTAAACAAAAATAACAATTTCTATGCTAATTACTTAAATGTGCTGTATTCGCCGAGTTAGTATGTAATAACTTGTAATGTAATCATGAAATAAAAATTTTAAAAAAGTCAATCAACATCTCGCAACGTATGGTAGACTAATCAGTATCTTTCTATCTGTGCCTAAGGGGTTGGTGAACATTGTTTACAGTGCTTTCCTTCTCCAGCAGTGTATAGGGAGGCGTTATTTAATGTTCAATGCTTGCCACATTTACTCCAAAAAGAGGGATTTTTTTTACTACGGACCAATGGCATGGTCGTATTGTTGGACAACGTGTAAATGAATATATGAAATATTTGTCGCAGTTATGTAATAGGATTAAATTTCAACGAATACTAGAATGTGTATTTATGCAATATAGGTATAAAGTGGAAGTTTATATGTGTGTGTGAAAGTAGAATGATTTTGTTACAACCATAGTGCATTTTGGTTACGAAATACAGGGTGTTCCAAAATGATCTTTAAAACTTTGATCAGGTATATTTCAGAAATGGGGATTGGTAGAAAAGTGCGGTTTGCGGCAGAATGTTCACACACACACCTAAAGTTTTCTTTTGATTTGTTTTTGCAGGTTAGTCATTGATAATGTTCACACATAGCTGAAGTTCTGTTGTTGTTTTTTTGTTTTTGCAGGTTAGTTATTGACGAAATGGCCACCCACCAGCAGATGCACAGTGTGTGCAATGGTGGATAATAGAGACAAAATCTGACACCCAGGTCCAGCGGAACTTCCGGACACGTTACAGAAGCACACCACCATCACGTCCTACCATCAGACAGTGATACACGAGGTTCAAGGAATCCGGAAGTGTCATGAAGAGGACGAGTTCTGGGCGTCCGAGCGCGAGTGATGCAGATGTGGAACGGGTGCAACAGGCATTTACCCGGAGGCCAACCAAATCAATCCGTCGAGCATTTCGCTAGTTGCAGTTACCAACAACCACGGTGCACAGGGTGCTACACAAGAGACTGAAGCTTCATGCCTACAAGGTGTAGCTGCTGCATGCGATTCAACCTAATGACAGACCACATCGCAAATACTTTGCAATTGAGATTCTGAGTCGCATCGACTATGCTAACTAACTAACTAACTAACTCCCTAGCCTTCTTAAACCCGAAGGTTCATGGCTGCAGCAACACAGGCCTTCCATCTTTCCCTATCTTGAGCAAGTTCTATATACTCTTTTCCATCCCTACCGATTTCCCTTAGGTCCATCTCAACGTTGTCCCTCCATCTTCGTCTTGGCCTTCCTACAGGTCTCTTACCATCAGGTTTCCCAACAAGTTCTTGATTTAATTATTCTAATAATATCTGGACATGACAAATTATGTAGTTCTAAATTATGTACTCACCTGTCTCCTCATCCCTTTTAGGTCCAAAGATTTTCCTAAACATCTTATTTTCAAATACTCTCAATTTATGTTCCTCTTTCAATGTAAGGGACCAAGTTTCACATCCATATAATACTACAGGCAAAATTACTGTTTTGTATATTTTAACTTTTAGTTTCTTAGATGTTAAACGAGAAGACAAAAGTCGCATCGACTATGACCCAGACTTTCTGAAAAAGGTAATGTTCACGGACGAAGCTTGCTTTCATTTGTCCGGGAAGGTAAACCGACACAATGTAAGGATCTGGGACTCTGAGAACCCCACTTTAGCACGGAAATTATGCGCGACAGCCCAAAGGTCAACGTGTGGTGTGGTCTGCTTCATGACCGTGTGGTGGGACCATTTTTCTTTGCAGAGTTGTCAATAACTTCGACTGTGTATCTGGACAAGTTGGAACAGTTTGCATTTCCACAGGTCGAAGAACTGCAACCTGACATCATGCTGCAGCAGGATGGTGCCCCTCCTCACTGGGCCTTGATCGTTAGGCAGACTTTGGACGATACATTTCCAGGTCGCTGGATTGGCAGAGAAGGACCCATTCCCTGGCCCCCAAGGTCTCGAGACATAACCCCGTTAGATTTTTTTTCTTTGAGGCTTTGTTAAGGATACTGTCTACCGGACCCTGGTGCGGCACCTGCAGGAACCGCGAGATCGCATCAGAGCAGCAATTGCACACGTTAATGAGGACATGCTAGGCCGGACATGGGTGGAACTGAAATATCGCTTAGATATCCTGTTAAACGGCTACTAAAACTTTAGGTGTGTGTAAACATTCTGCCGCAAACCGCACCTTTCTACCAATCCCCATTTCTGAAATATACGTGATCAAAGTTGTAAAGATCATTTTGAAACACCCTGTATAACTGTAGGCAAATCAGAGCGGAGTACGAAATGCACCGTACCTCGAGGAGAGGTACATGGGCATTCGAGTAACATGTAAGCAAAATATTACATTTAGAGTTCACTTTGAATGATTACGTGAATATCGACAAAGAGCTGTTCGCATTTATGCAACAATATGAGTATCAAAAACAATATTTTTGGGGGCTAGATTAGGACATAGGATATATACATACATACATACATACATATATGTAATGCAAGTAGACTTACAATGTCAATATATTCTTTATAAATGTTTGCACATGAGAAGAAAGATAAAATAATTGAGAACTTACTGCATTCTTGCTTGCATTTATCCTTATCAGGTTGAGATGAACCTAACGAAAAAATATCACATGAAATGCATATTCGTATATCTTCTTATATATATATATGTAGTCCGAAGAGACTTTATTACCGTCATCACTGCCAAAGAGAACTTCAGGAGGATACATATCTGAAAAACTGCATCGTGGTGAATGGCAAACAACATCCTTGTTTATTCTAGGTTCATCGGAGGTGCAGTGAGCAGAAGAATACTTATTATGATCACATTCCCTACTACATATATATGTGTGAATTTTAATTTATAATACCTGATACTCTTCTTAATATGGTTTTGTATAATCATGTTCAAATATACTTCTTACCAGAAAATGTCATTATTTGTTGGTTTCTGACAACATACAGGGTGGCTCAATATGTCACTTAACACCCTCAGTACAAGGCCACTGCAGCGCGCAACGTGAAAATGGCGATGACCAATCGTTATCAGGCCAAGGGGGAACCACATTGACGTCACCCGCACGGTCGGCGGCCATCTTGATGTCCGCCATCTTGAATTCAACTTCAGAATTTTAAATGGGAAGGAGGTGATATGATGTATCAAATCAGGCTAGAATTTCACGAGAAGCGTCACACTGTAAATTGTTCGCGACAACCATTTATAATGCGCAGCTCTTCATGGATGTATCCGATTAAAATCGTGTGCAATGGCATGCGAACTTCTCTCCCTAGACGTCACTTTGATCTCGATGCATTACCGATGCGCTAAACAAATTTTAAGGCATTTTTCTAACACCTTGAAAAGGAACAAATTGGTACAAGAATTCAGTCATAACTTTTTACTGGTTAAAGATACGTCGAAAAAACCTTCACCATTGCATTTCTCGTGAAATTCTAGCCTGATTTGATATATCATATCACCTCCTTCCCATTTAAAATTCTGAAGTTGAATTCAAGATGGCGGACATCAAGATGGCCGCCGACCGTGTGGGTGACGTCAATGTGGTTCCCCCTTGGCCAGGCAATGATTGGTCATCGCCATTTTTACATTCCATGCCGCAGTGGCCTTGTACTGAGGGTGTTAAGTGACTTATTGAGTCACCCTGTAGTTTGAAACATTCGTCTTACTTTTGTAATTAATTTCGATCTTACTAATAAGATGTATAACACAGAACGTTACTTGAACATATATTAAGATATTTTATAAATAAAAAAACGTGCCCACCATAGGTGATAGAAAGTCAAAAGTGTTAGAATTGTTATTTGTAATATCAACATTTTGTTTCTTCTTTCTTGCTCAAAAACGGTCACTTTTAATTTCGATGTAGGTATTTCAAGTCAAAGAGTCAGCGAACTTTTTTGAAATTTCGGGTGCATGCACTCCCGCATTACGTATGACTAGAGACACATATTCTTGGTAGTTAAAAAAGCAAAATTTCAGTACAAAAACAGAATCAATTTCGTGTGCAAAAGCGGTAAATGAAATAAAATTTCGGTGTTACAACGGCGAAAAATCGGATCAACATCGGTATGTAAAAATGAGATTTTGATTTGAGAATTGTGAATATAATCCTAAATTTGATTTAAAAACTGCACTTATTACACAAAATAAACATATCCCGTCTAATAGTACATTTATGTAATTAACATACTACTAAGTTTATTCCTGTATAAATAGTCCATTTTTGCTTCTCAAATATTTACAGCAATATTAATCAATTTACTGAAAAGTGCATAACTTGCAGGATAATTCAAACTTCGGAAAGTGTCGCGTCAGTAACTAAGCACTAAATGTCGTTTTTAAGAGTGTGTTTTGCATTTTGCAGATCATTTTCCATCATTTCGTGACAAAACAGGGCAAAACAGGGTAGCAAAATGCACCTCACACCTTTCCTGAACATGAAAAATTAACAGTGTTACTTCATAGTTCGTGTTCTTGTCAAAAACGAAATATGAACGATTCTACGTATGACTTTACAAGATTTGCAGCAGATTCCTCTAATTACCACCATGGTTGTGCAGCAAAAAGGACACGTCCAACTAACTTTACCAACTCCTTGTGTTTATTGGGTGTTTCATTCATATTACAGGTGTTCAAAGGACAATTGCTCGTGAACACGAACATACTAATGTAATTATGTAAAAAAGAAAACAGAAAAACTATTTCCCTTGCTTCAAAACGTGTATTTTTGCTTCCAACGATCCAAATGTTGTGGCCAGTTTGTACGCCTCGAGTGTTGGAATGTCGGCCTATTTTTGGAATAACTTCTCCCTCACCGATCACTGCACAATGCTTGAGAAACGCCCAGTATGTGTCATGCCTCACCAAAGTGTAGAGATAAGTTTTACTGCGGAGTCTTTCTTGCTTTTGTTGCGTTGTGTTAGGACTTGTGAATGGTTTTAAGCGCCACTACTGGCGATGAACAGGGTGCGAAAATTAAGGGGTAGGTTGAAAGGATAGTTCACCTCTTGTTCGACAAGGCTTTATTAGCATTAAGAGGTATAGGCGCGCGGGAAAAAAGTGTGCCTCGAGTGTTCAGTGTTGTGTGTTGTATTCATGTGCCATATTGAAAGTGCGAATGTCCTTTGTGGGAAGGTTGTACCACCTCGGACCTCATTGTTTAGAAGGCTAGGTGTACATATAGAGTAATAAGTAATGGCTAGTGTTTGTAGCAAAAAAATACTTGAAACCATGTTACTTTGAGGAAAAAAATGGATGATGGGTTGAATGAACTATGAAGTTCAGGATGGCAAAGGAATACAATGACCTTCCGTAATAGATGTGATACAACTTCGGATATTTTAAAATAAGCAGAGGAATATATATTCTTCATGGAAAATGCATTTGCATTACACTGATTGTGAATCTTTCCAGTTATATGATTTCAAAAATATATATAATAGGGATAAAACTTACACTCTTTAAGGCATTTCTCCATGTCAACCTTATCTGGAAAAAAGACAAGCATAAGCTTAATGTAAAAATAACAATACCTGGCATTTAACGTTATTTTGTGTTTATGCTTATATATATGTATAAAATATTCATTTTCAATTTGAAGTTTTAATTTTACATTCCAAAAGAATGAGACAATATATTAATATGTTACATTATGTTACATTTAATTCAAATTCCAGATGCGTAATTCAACATTATGTATGCAATCTCATCTCCAGCTTCTTCAAAACCAGCAAAGAGTTTATATATATATATGCATATTAAACACTTTATGACAGACATAATGTTCTTAATATATACGTATATGCATATATCTATGCATATAATTATATATATATACCCATGGCTTAATTAAATTGGTCAAGTTGCGACAAGAGGACCAGCAGTTCCCATCTGGACAATATAGCTACAATAGTCAACATATTTTCTTCATTTTTTTTTTTAAGTTAACGGTATTTAGCACGCATATTTATGTAATGATGTTTCTAAACGATCACCAATGAGAAGAATGTTACCTTTCAATTCCTCTACACTTTTCTGTAATAGACGATTAACAGAACCTTATTTTATTCTGTACTTTTCGTTGTTTCGTTTACGTGTTATATTAATAGGTACACATCACTATTTTAGTATGTAAAATTGCAAATTAACGTTGAATATAAGGTGAATAAGGTCTGAAAAATCTCCTATAACAGCTGAGTATGCGACGTGATGACCGACGTCAATCCATTACCGTTTCAAGATCTCCAGACCTCTGGGTAGGATTGTGAGAAAGAGACTAGTTGTCGGGAGATAGACCAAAGCCGTTCCAGGGCTGTAGAGCCGCGGGTTATGTTGTCTTATAAGGTGAATATAATTGTATAGGATTATGGCACTAGTTGCAAAATAATGGATAAACAGGCACCAGAAATTACTAGTACCACATATGAGCTGTTTTAAATGTTTTTAATGGTCGCTATATAATTGAATCAGTCTGTGTGCCCGTGTGAATGTACTCAAAAATCTTTCCGATTTTATTTTGGATTTTCACTTCTAATAGTAAAAGATCACGGCACTGTTTTGATACCCCTCAGATACGTGGTTGATATGTTCCCTATATTAACCCGACTATGTCTATAACACGATTTCATTACTTATTGTATATGGCTGCTTTCAGGCATCATATGAATTTTATAAAAATTAACTTGCACAGAAAAATAATAAAGTTGTCAGTTCCAAAATGTTCAGATACACCCCTTAAAACCAGAGCCAAGCACGAGATGTTGTCAGGCAAGTATACATTGCGAAAACATTTTTGCAAAATGACAATTTTATTATCATTCTGTGCCAAGTAATTTGTATAAAATTCATATGAAACCTGAAATCACCCATGTACAATAAATAGCGAAATTAAATGTTAGTCTGATACGATAACCAACACTCCAAGCGAGACAACGCGAAACTTCCTTTCAAGTAGACCACTGAAAAGAAAATTTACTTTCAAGGAATCGAAGGAATTCTGATGTTTATGTCCTAAGATTGTATTCCCTTTTACTCGCTCTCTCTTTCACATTATTCTCATTGTTGTTTCTCTGTCGGTCTAGCAATATATGGTAAATGTAATCTTCCTCTGCAGTCTGTTATCGCTGCTGTTGATGTTGCTAATTCCCAAGATATAACATGCATAGACATCTGTGTATTGCATTTTATATTTTTTTGTAATTTAAGCCGCATAGTTTACTTCTTAGGTTAATCGCTGCAATGATGAGTAATGTTGTTTGGATGAAGATGATAAATGGATACACAATTATAGACACCTTCCAAAAGGTTGGAACATTCGGTGGGAGATGTGTTTTTTGTTCTTACTATCTCTGTGTGTTTTCTTTAGATTTATGTTATTTCGTGAGTTTGAATACACAAAGTAAAGAAAGAGAGGTGGAAGAGAGTGGAGAATCATAGCTGCGGGACCATTGACAAGATATCCGTCGCTTTGCTAGGGAACCTCTCATCTCGTGATAGAGGACTTATTAGAAGAATGAAAGGATAATTGAAGGATCAAATTTGATGTGTGTCCTTTCCACAAAAAATTATGGACATAAATATTACACAGTTCTTCACTGATAGAAAAGATAAAAAAATTGCCCCTGGTCGGAATTGAGCCTAAGTCTCTCTGATGAAAGCGCTCTACGCTAGCCAACACTGCAGCAATTACCCACATTCTCATTTCTTTCCAGTCTGCGGATTTGTATATTTACCGAAATATTATTTTGCTAAAACTTGTGAATCTATCGCAATCAGAGTGAGATTATGCCTTTTATCACATGCATAGTCACTACATTTAAGCCCACGTTTAGATAAACTTTATTATGGTACTAAATATAATGTACACACTGAATTTCTGTGTTCACATATTCATTTTGTTTCAACTATATAAAATAAATGTAAATTAGATAAAATATATACTTAAATACCAATAAATTTTGTAATGAATGCATTATGTTGCTAACATTATAATACATTATAATGTACATTTTTAAGAATTAGAATTATATACGTATTAGTAACTTACTGCATTTCTCTTGACATTGTTTGTTGTTAAGGTATGATTCTACATTCTTCTCTGTGGAGAAAAAACTTGAAATCAGAAATGTATTAAAATAGAAATGTCAAAATAGCAATATACATTCACCCGTAAATTTGTAATGTTTTGTAAAAGCGAAATATCAATACACGCCAATGATTCCATGCTGATAATGTTCAATTTACGTGACATGCGATATTTTCTACCTCTGGCTTTGAGATTACAATGTAGCATCTTAAGCATGTGGAACAAGGTTGGACAAAAGCGATAGTAAATGCTGGAATATAGAGAAAAACGTCAAATCCAGTTTCGTTTGGGGAAAGTCGCGATTTTTATACCATGCCAGTTAGGGGTGGAGAATTAAATTTCAACATGCCTAATTCTTGGAAAGACAGTCACTGTTTCATAAAATATCATCATAAAAAATACATACAAGGGAAAACAACCAATGTTCACGTACTAGGTCCGAATGTACTAAAAGAAACATATCAAATCAGGTGAGTATTCGCAAACCTCAATGTGTGTTTCCTTGCTTAAGAGAGTGGTTTTTATTTGTAGTAAATTCATTGGTTCACAAAGTAGATACTTCTGAAACAAGAAACATGAATGAGATACCTGAATTTTAATTGGAAAACGAGTGATTCTAATGACTGAGTGTCGAAAATGTTATACTCATTCCAAGTAAAAAAAAAACCGCAAGACATGGTTGAATTTTATGTACCAAAAAATGCATTAGGCCAATGAGTCATGTGAGAGGTCAAAGTTAAAAAAAAATTGGGAAAGGGGAGCGTGATGTCGATATCCTCAATTTCAATTTACTTGGTGATAAAAATAATTAGAGCTTAATAATGGGCATATTATCTCGATACATTGGAAGCAATTCAATGCAATCGTTTATTTCAAGTTTGCCTGTTCCATTGCATTGTATTTTGCTTTAATAGTGACCTATATCTCTGCTAGTGCTTATGTCTTTGTTGCATTTTGGAATTTAGGTATTTTTCCTGTGATAAGTAATGTATGTAAATGATTTCAAACAGAAGATGGACACAAACAATTTAACCTTTACTAACGAACAATGACGCACGCATGATTTACATCGGAGAGGGCTGAACAACATAGAAGAGGGGAGGACCTCGTATTTGATTCAACTTAAATGGATATGGAAAGGTGTGGCTTATACCACTAGATCATTCATTGAACTGTTATTTCTGTGTTACAAAGATAAAAGGAATATGCAGTAACTCCAGATACACAGTAAGGTACCGAAATTTGACATCCACTATGAGGCCAGTACCTGTACCAAATTCTCCTGCACATCTAACAGTAGAAGATGATTGGGAACATGAAACAGCTACTAAAGTTCAAAATGAGGAACAAGATCATTCTACTTTCGAAGCCCCTTCCTGTGAAACTCATCTGCTAACTCAAGGTGAATTAAACGACCTTGTTCGGGATTTTAAAATTGGGAAAGAAAGTGGCCGAACATTTGGGATCTTAGGCTGAAAGGCCGGAATGTTCTTCAGAAAGCCATCAAAGTGTGTTTCTTTCGTAACCGACAGGAAGAGTTTGAAGGTTTTTATTCTAAAGAAAACGATTTAGTATATTGTAATAATATTTGTGCTGTGATGGATTTACTTGATCATGAACATGAAACAACATAGCGGGGACCTTTCACTGATTCCTCGAAAACTAGTTTTAAGTCTGTTCCTTTTCACATTTGGAACAAATTTCCTTCTGTGCCGTTAGTTTGTGAAACGAAGATGAAGGAAATATATTGAAATATGAAAATGCTCTTAGGAAAACGTCAGTATGACAAGTGTTGTTGGATCATGTGCTGCGATTTAAAAGTAATTGCGTTTTGAAAGGGATTGGCGCTACACAATATATACATTTTGCTGTTTCTTGCGCGAATGGGACATCAGGAATGAGGATAAACATTACGTCAAGAAAGAATGGCTGACACGTGAACACATACAGCAGGACATAAAAATGTTGTACATCACTCATTAGTGAACTCTGATATCATTCTTCTTCCTCCACTTCATATCAAGTTAGGGCTTTTCTTGTTAAGACTGGGTTTCATTATTTGAAGAAAATATTTCCTCGTGTTAGCGAGGCTAAAATCAAGGAAGGAATTTCGTTTTGCTCTCAAATTAGAGCTTTGATAAAGGATAAAAAGATCGAAGGTCTGTTTAGCGAAGTTGACAGATTAGCGTGAAGTTCATTTAAATGCGTTGCGTATAAACGTTTTAGGAAATGGTAAAGCTCGAACTACCGTGAGATTATGGGGGTGATAACAGTCTTACAATGATATGGGGTGTAATTTGTCCTTCAAAATACATTTCTTGGACTCTCACTTGGTGCTGTCAGTGACGAACATGGGGAGTGTTTCCACCAAGACATCTCTGTCATGGGAAAGAGGTGGCAGGGAGAGTGGAATACAAGAATTCTTGCTGATTACTGTTGGATGCTGAAGAGGGATGTTCCAGATACAAAATACAGAAGGAAATCAACAAGTCTCGCATTTTAGTAAGTTGAAGAGTGTCATATATGTATGTAAAAATAAACAAAAATATTTCAAATGTAACCTGGGTGTTACAAAATAATGTGGGTGATGGAGAAAAACTACTTTCATACTTGAATTCAGCGTGAAATGTTCTACTAGCATCAGGTATTATCTCTCGTGTGCCAAAAAGAGTTCAATTTTGTTCTACAGTGGTATCATTGCAAATAATGTTAGTCAATGGTGCAGGCAGTTTGTTCCATTCCCTAATCCCTGTAACAACGAAGGACCTGTTGCAAGTGCGGTTTTATGTTTGGGGATTTTTAGATTGTGTTTCTTGCGTATATCATGTTCGACCGATGTTCTGCGAGAACAGATTTTATCGGATAAATAATAATTTGGGGAGCCGTTCTTAAAAATTTTGTGCATCAAGGTGAGTATTTTGTATTTACTTCTGTTGTTGATTTGATTGATTTCGGTTGATTGATGTGGTGTTTTAAGTCCACTTTATGCACAGTAAGGCTAATCGAGAATGGACCTACAGCTTAATGTGACATCCGAATCACTATGTGCCTCCATCGGGTATCGAACCCGGACCTCTTGATTACAAGGCCACGACGCTACCGCTGCGCCATCGGGAAGGCCCTACTTCTGTTGTTGATATCTAGCCAGGAAAGGTTCTCTAAATAAGAGTATATATGTTCTTCTCTTTTTAGCTGGATTATGAAACTTATACAATAGTTCTGCAAGTTTATTAAGTTTGTAGTTTATGTCCTGGCAGATATTAAAGTATGCTGTAGGGCTAGTCTGATGTGGGTGGTACGAGTGCGATAAGGCGATCTTTAACATTAGCGTCGAGAATATGTTTTAAATGATACAAAGATTTAAGTTTCCCGATACAATTTTTCACAATAAATTCAACTTACGCCTTCAAAAATAAGTATTTATCTAACACAATCTCCAAGTTTTTGTTAGAATCCACTTCTCTTAGCGGTATCCTGCACAGAGTTGGAGGCGAAAGCACGTATCTATCACGAATCCTTATGGTCAAGTTGCAACATTTTATTGGATTTAAATAAAGTGAGTTCATACTTGACCAAGATCGGATTGGAGTTTGGTCATCTAATTGTCATAGCCTAACCTTCAGGACTACACTGAATAAAGATTTGAGGATCTTCAGCATACTGATGGTAGTTGCATGGTCGAAATCCGCTAGTGAAATCATATACATTACTGGAACTCATATACTTCCTTTAGGGATACAGGGACACCTTGTTGAACAGCTAACCATATAGAATATGTAACTTCCGGTTTCCGATATTCGACACGTTGTTTCCGTTGCCGAGATATTTACAAACACAATCTAGCTCGTTTCCCGTAATGACATGGTGATTCGGTTTGACAAAAGTAATTCATGATTGATAGAATCGAATGCTCTTCAGTAGTCCAAAAAGACTAAAAGTGTGACTTTACTTTCATCTATCTCTCTGTCTTTATGTATATTGTCTATGATACCCACCACTGCAGTGCAAGTACATTTTTCTAAAACTACATTTTAAGTCTAGTAGAAAACCTTGACTATACGGAAGTATTTGTTCATGAAATACTTTTTCAAGTATTTCGGACATTGTGGATAGAATGTTAATTGGTCTTAGATCTTTAATTTCTGTGAGATTGTGATTCTTTAGTTATAGGTGTTACTTTACATTTTTTACATTTTTGGGGGAAGCAACCTTTGGAAAGGAAACGGTTAATAATTTATGTAAGCGCTTACAAGGGAACGGGGATACTATATTGTAGAACAGTTAGTTTTATGCCATCCTAACCGCACGCTTTTGATTTCATTTTGTTTATGATTTTCCATACTTGTTCGCTACTTAGTGGAGTAAAAAAAGTGTCATTGTAGGATTGCTGGATGTAGGTGTTAGTATCATTACTCACCACTGCATTGTTATCTGCAGGCGCACTGGGGTTAACAAAGATCTCGTTTACTGCATCCAGTCTGAATTTATGTGAGAAGAGCGCATTACTCTTATTATTTGGTAAATGTCCCCACGCTTCTGAGGTTAGACCATAAGTTTTTAACATTTTTTATATTCATACTTACCGTTCCAATATAGTGTTTAAATTTTGCGTTTCTGACTACTTTTTTGGCTCTGTTTCTTAAGTATTTAAGTATATGATAGGACAGCGTCTGGGTCTCCTGTATTTACATATCTCAGATGAAAGTAGTCGCGAAGCTTCCACAATTTCCTTACTCGATTTTAAATCCATGGAGCGGGTGATTTGGATACGTGCATTTTTTGCTGGGGGGCGTGCTTATCTATTAACCGGGTAATATTGGCTGTTTTAAGTCGTTTCTTCTTTCAATTTTACACCATTTCCCTTTTTCAGTGTGTTTTGAAAAGTTACACAAGTCGATGGTCAAAACCTATCTTTCGAAAGGCAAGAAATAAAAAAAAATGTGTTCGTGTTGTATTTCAAGTAGTTTCTCCGCCAACTTGAAAAATAGAGGTTTGGGAAATTCGTTAGGTCTGAAAGAGATATGTAATGAAAAATTGAAAATATCTTACTTTTGTAAATTTTGAGACCAGAGTGTGCCGAAATAAAAAATAATGTTATATATTTTGTTTATGTAAACGTTTCATCAAATTATGCAGTTTTTCAGTTTTGATATTCGATAAAAGAAACCGACCTGCCTTAGTGTACAGCTCTTGCCATTTTCGGGAATCCACGAACATACACTTTCATAGCCCATGACTGAGAATAAACAATAACTTGAAATACGTTGTTATATTAAACACAGCCCTTCAATGACGATCAAGTTAACTCATAAATCAAATAAAATTTCAACCCTACGAATTACTTCTCTTTAGTATGTACTTCCTGACGTAATTATCTGATTCCTTAAATTATTGTTTCTAAAACTTATCGATAATATTAAGTTACATATAAATTTGAACGTATTTCAAAAAGTAAACTTAATCCTGAATTATGAAACGTAAACTAGAAACTACAATTAAATAAATTAGTTATTGAATACCAAAAGTAATATTGTAATTATAAAATAACATATTTATATTAAATGAACATATTGTGAATAAATTACATATACTCCATAATCTAATATTAATAATTAAGTACATCAAAACATATAAATAAAACTTACTGCATGTGTCTTCACACAGTGGATCCTTATAAGTAGCTAGAACACAAATTAAATCATTAAGTTCAAATGCATTTTAGGTTCCTGAAACTACTGGGCCTCCCCCATGGCGCAGTGGTAGCCTTGTAATCAAGGGGTCCCGGGTTCGATACCCGGTGGGGGCACAAGTGGTTCGGATCCCACTTTAAACTGTAGGTCCAGTTCCGATTAGCCTTACTGAGCATAAAGTGGACTTAAAACAGCAACTCAAACTCCTGAAACTACTGTAACAAATTGGCATTTTGAAAGGGATTGTTTCTATCATATTCCTCTTATATTTCCAGATATACTTAAAAGTAATAGTTCATTGAGTACTATGAGTGAAGCAAACTAATATGTTAAACATAAGAGACGAACTCCATCATACAAAAAAGTAACAGATTACTACTATAAATTCTCTGAGAAATGTTTCTGGAACACATTTGTTGACCATCTTCTCTCTTTAAATAAACATTGTGATATCTAGATTTATGAGGAAATTATATATATTGTTAACAATTCAGAGGATTTAATATAATTAAATTATTGGTAAAAAATTCATTTCCTGAATTAAACAATTAACTAAGTAATTGCTACATCAATAAAGATATAATTGTTTATTATCATTTCTATGTTCGCCTAAACGTAAATAGGCTACACCAAAGATAATAAGATTACACAATGGAAACAGTTTAGCAGACGGCTTGAGATGACGTCAGAAATTTTGAAACGAACTGGCCAATCAGGAACAGGCAGGCGACTGTTCTGCCGCCGCCGTCTAGGTACCGAACTACTTTGGTTGCCATAGCAACGCAGGCAAGCTATATGCAGACGCCTTTCAGATTCAACCCGACAGTCACTTTGATATTAAATTTAGCAGTTTGGTTTTGTGCAAAATATTAAAGAACTGAAATATGTTTCTCGATTATTGAAAATAAATCATTTGTCTATACTTTGAAAAGCAAATACTTATGTATTTTGATAAAAGTTATCACTATGATTTGAGTAAATTAATTTGTACCCATAAGATCAGTTTTATTATGTATTTTTTTTCGTTTCTCCCCGAAAAAATATATCTTTTCATAATTTTAGGTACAATTTCGGACACTTCATGCAGCTGCAATAAAATTGTAAAATATATAAATTCAAAATCGAGAATGTTCTTTGAGTGTGGAGAAAAACCATTAATAGTGCATGAAACCATGCTCTTCTATCGTGCATGTGATGCTGAAATGCTACAAACGAAAACCAGTATTTGCATCTTATTTATTTGTTTAACAGTAGAAAGGAACAAGTAAATAAATAAATAAAACATATCAATGGCAACACTTCAGGACTGCCCAAAATGCAGCCTGTGGGTCACTTCTGGTTTGCTAAGGTTTCTTTAGTACTTCTGAAACCTCTTTATTTTTATTCTGAGGCACTATCTTCGGTGTAAGTAAAATGCAATGTGACCATCGGCCTCATTGGTCGTACACATGAAAAGTTTCAGGTACCCTGGTGTATACTGGGGGAAAAGTATGTTTCTTCACATTTGTAAATATATTTTAAAGGTAATAATATTATACACAATGTCTTCAAGACACTGAAAATTGGATACTATAGTATTATACGGAATACCTCCAAATTGTATTCCACCAAATTCGATTCCCACTTATGGGACCTAACCTAACCGAATGACTCATGTTTGCGCGGGGAATATAATTGAACGTAGACAAATGAGGTAGTCCGTATAATACTAAAGTGCTGAAAATTGCACTGGCAACTATGAAATGAGTCAAGGAAAAATATATTCTTGCAACATCAACAATGTTGTAATTGCAGACTTGTGTCCCATAATTGGAAAAATATGTCCATTCTTTGGTAACAGGAAATGGAAATTTGTAGCATGCTATTCGTCCTATGTGAAGAAACCTTGTATTCTGGATAATCTATTTGAGCTATAATTATAACTCAGATAGTTATTTATCAACTTCATATGGTTATTATGAATTACAACAATTATTTTTACAAATTTCCTACTTACCAACTTTTACACAACAACCCCCTTTATAAGTATTTTTTTTTAAAATTTCTCGTAGTTAACATAAACATTGTTTGAAACATACTGGAACCAAGTTGTAAAACTGTCCCATACACTTCCATCTTTGAATGTTAGTTAATCATGCCTGCTGCTGGTCGGGAGAAAAGAGGAGATGCAGCAACACAGGGGGCTTTCTTCTCACAACACACAAAAAAACGATGTTTGACTGTGATATGCATGCAGGAATAGCACAGGAAAATAATGCATGGAATTCTCAAATATCTTAAAAACATATCTGGTGCTAAATCTCTCTCCCATCCTCACAACCTAAAAGTGTAATCAAGGCCAAACCTGTGGATTAGACCTGCCTTTGATACCTCCTGGTTGAGGCAGTCGTTCAGATCCCATTAAACCGTAGTTCCAGTCCTGAATAGCTATTCTCTGCATAAGTGGAATTAAAAAATTCACACAAACTGTTGATTACAAACTATTCATTCAGTTCGCTTACAGGCGTTGCTACTGCTCAGTGAAAAAAGGAGTACGTGCCGATCAGAATAAATTAATGCAATAACTGTCTTCATTATTATCATGCAACAATAAACATATATTTGCCCACCAAGAGGAGCCGCACCCCTCCCCCACACCTTAGCTTTAGAAAGTTTACTTTGGTGTACCGTTCATTACATAACAAAACAAACATATAAAGAAATAGCTATGAAAACGTAACAGATGCTACATATTCCTCAGTATGATTCTGCTAATTCTTCTTATTTTATATTTGCACAAGAAATTAAAACAAATAAAAAAAATATTGTGTTACTTTGTATATTCAATAAACAAGTGAAAGATGTAACAATTATTTTGTGTATCAGAAAGACACTAGATTCTTAATGCAGAAATATTTTTTAAGATCATACCATGGTAATGAAGATGGGTGTGTCTATATAATACCTAAGTAAAAGCAATAATTATTTCCTCTCCTTTCATTAAGCGAAACAAGTGTAATGCACTAAAAATCATGAAAATTCAGAGTAAAAAAGAGGCCATGTGTGAGGGACATGTAGGTTGAAATCTGATGACAAATATTTTCACTACCATCAAAGTGACAACTCACGAAAAGTCCCCTGCTCACTTTTTTAAAACTTATTTTCACTTTTCTACACATTTTTACAATTATTTGTAGGCCATTCTGTAATGCTTCTATTTATTTCACCTTACATTGCAGTAGGTTTTAAATTATACCAACCTTGCATTCTGAAGTCACTGCGGGATGGTTTTATTGTTAGGCTAAATGCATAAGTTGTTAGGTTATGATTAGTTCTGTGAGCATAAATAATACATTTACAGTGTATTTATGCTAAGAGAACCAAACTTAATAACGTAGGCATACTACATCTGAACGCAAGGTTAAGTATCGTGATTTACGAGAAGGAAGACCTCTCGGAAATACTAAATCGTTGGCTCCTATTTCATAAAAAAAATGTTACATGCAAGTACCTGTTCTAGAAAATTGGTGGTTAAGAGAATGGAAAAATCCAAATAAATATACGTAGACCCTGGGACTCAACTGTTCACAATAGGTCTTGCATGTGTACTTTGCATTACGTGCCACTCCTGTTAAAACTTTCTGAAACACATGGAGTTACACTGAAGTTTCATGTCATTTATCACCACAATAAGTACTTTCATTACTTTCTGAAAGCTTTAAATAACTAACATGTATTCAATCATGAAGGGCAAATGCTATTTAAGTTAGTTTTCACCTCCACCCCAAATGTAGGTTTTCTATCGAATATTTTGATAAAGTCAGAAGTGTCTTCACCATAACATGTGAACTATACTTCTGAAAAAAGTCATAAATATTCAATACGAAGAATTATTTTCACCAGTGAGAAGAGTATAGAGAGCTATTTTCACCAGGTGCTGATGACCAAAAATCATGATCAGGTATGAAGTATTTACGGAAGAAATTTTAATACTAACAGTCCAATATCTGAGCTGCCTAACCCAACAACACGAACATTCACTGACATATTAGCAGCAGCAGTTCATAAGAGAATACCTGGTGGTATTTTTTCAAAATCCATGGTGTGCAGAAAAACGTACTGATTATCTACATGAACATTTAATGCACATTAACATAAGTTTGATTCAAATTAACAATTATGTACTTATAAAACACCAGGACACGTCATAGATCACATGCACAGTTTAGAACCTGGTGAAAATAGACCAAACGCTAGCTTGTCCATTATAATATATGGTTGTGCTTTAAACATATTACCTCTGTTATTTCCAACTCAATTTTTTCTCACTGTTAACATTTGCCTATACTTGCCTGCTTTCACTTCCGTACTCAATGCTTACACTTTAGTAAGGAAAAAGAACAAACAGAATAGAATTACTCTTTTAAAATTCATTATTTCATACACTAGAACCACGTATCTTAGCACACTGCATGGAACCACAAAGCAGTCACAAATAAACACTAATGAAAACAGAAAATCGCCATTGTCTCTGCATAGATTAACGTAACCACAGGTGTTTGTGGTGGGAAAAAAAGGATTGCATGTAAGTAAAGTACATACCTTTTGCTGTACATACCATTACTACTAACACTATACACTGTCAGGAAACACAATCTTCAGCAATGAAATCATTAAATGATCTTCATATAAAAATGTCTTCATTAACTAATAACACTGTATGTAGAAACAGAATTCATCACTTTCACCTTAATGGAGATACACTAATACGATAACAAAAATTGACCACGTTAAATCATTTCTTCAGCACTATTGTGCAGAAAACAGGCAGGGTATTATTTTCACAAATAATGCGAAATGTAAACTTGCAGTCCAGCCTTTCCACTTCATTAGACACCTGTGAATATCTGTAATAAAAAAAAATCATCTTAGTCCTTTTTGAAAAAGAAAAATGCATTTACAATCACATTACATACCTAAATTAAATAACATTTATATATCTATGTATTTAGTGAATGACCATAAATAAACTCCTTCAGAAGCTTAAAAAACAGAAGAAGAAGCCTGGGCAATAAAGGCCAAAATAATTAGATAAAGAAAAATTCAAAATAACATAAGTAGCTACTTTCAATTTTAGTAAAAGTATGTGGTTAATGTTTAAACACCATGTGTGCGTTGTAATATTTTGGTTTCCCATTTGTTTCAATGATAAATTTGGCCTCGCTTGCATGTGCACACACCAAAGCATCCTTTTATTTTACACCCATGAATGTATATATATATATATGTCTTGTATATATATGTGTGTGTGTGTGTGGGTGTGTGTACCCATTTCATATATTTGCTCAATTTCTTGTTGCATAGAAATACTCCAGTAAGTAAGTAAGCAACTACACACACATATACGTACCTCTCTCTTATATAGTATGTATATCCATAGATTTTTTCCAGCATTTTCAGTCACACATCATTACAGCCCGCTTCAAATAATTATCTATCTTCATTGGTTTCAATTTTCGACAACATTAACCCGTACTTGAACAAACTTTCATACCCGAGTTCAACGCCAACGATAACAATTACACGCAACGAAAACGGACATGGCGAAACAATCGTTATTTCAAATTCCAACACAAGCATGCGATGTAGAGTGCATGTTAGTTCGGTGTACCTGAGGTGCGACGTCGCTTGTGTCGCAAACTATGACAGATGAAGTGCGTCATTCGCGTCTGAATTTCCATGGGGGGGCGGAGTTAGGGCTCTTTCCGTTTATTCTTTTTGGGCCACACGATAGGCTATTATATTAAAGAAGTGAAAGCGAGTGGACTTGTTTTCGTTTGTCTCTAGCGGCCAGTCAAGTGGGACAAGATGGGGATCTCAGTGACGCAGTGGCGGCAGGCGATCGGCCTCTTTCGAGCTGCTTGGCGTTCATGTTCCCAAGGCAAGGTAGGAAGTGATTTTCGAATAAATACGTGCTATGTCGCTTATGGATTGGTAGAGTTCACGCTATTGCTTATAGGCGGAATTGAGCAAAACCCAGGTCCACGTAACAATGTTGATGTCCAGAGCGAACTTTCCGAACTGAAGCAAGTTATGCTTCAGGTAAAAAGCTCTAATGAAGCTGTTACGTGCAAAGTGAATCAACTATCGGTCACTGTGAGCAGACTGGTAGCAAGAATAAAAAAAATCGAGGCCGAAACAGACCAACTCAAGTTAGAAGTGAGTGAAGTGCAGTCCTATTTTCTATGCACACACATTTGAGAAATAATTATATACGCAGCACTGTACAGCATTGTAAAATAACTCAAAATCATTATCAATATATCTATTTCTCTTAAAAAATGTAATAATTGTAAATATATGCTTAAAATGTCCTCCGTAGTCGAGCGGGTTGTCGACCTCCGTGGCGAAGTGGTTAGCAGAGCGCGCTACAACGCCAGGGGTTCCGGGTTCGAGTCCCGGGTAAGGCATGGGTATTTGTGATTGTCTGTCCTGAAAAAGTCCTGAAATAGAAATGTGAATGAAATGATATGAGTGAATGTGATGGGGGAAGCTTCCGCTTAGGGGGCTTTCCTTTTAAAAAAAAAAAAAACGGGATAAGGCGTTCACTCGTCTTGAGATCGTTCGCTGCGGGACGGCGTAGGTTCGAATCCGGCTCTGGTCGGAATTTATTCGGCCTACGTATAGGGCCGGTGGCAACCCACCATCGTGAGGAAATTGGGGAGCTCCGAATGAGTGAGCGGTAACCCGGTCGAGAGGACCTACAACGGCTGGGGGTTCGACGGGCTGACCACCCGTCACCCCAATACTGGTCTAAGATCTCCACGCTACAACAGGTGACGGAGGAACAGTGTGGGACGGAGACCAGCAGTCTGTAGGTAAGCCAAGGCTCTCAAGGGCTGAAGCGCTGTGGGTTTTATATGCTTAAAATATACTGATATAGGCTCAAAAAGTAAATTTTGTCCCCTATAAGTTGAGCTTTGATAAAAAAACATAATTATTTTTTATACTATACAAATAGTAAAAATTTGATTTTTTGGATATCTCCCCCCTTAGAAAATTAGCTGAATGTGAAAAACAACTCGAACCACCTTCAAAATAAAATAATTGTAGCTATTACGATAAAATTATCAGCTATGTTATTTATACAGAATTTCCGGAGACAACAAGTAACATCTGATCACATCAAAACTCAATCTGATCGATTAGTGTGTATACTTAATCTCTTGCTATTTTTGGTTTTGGTATTTATATATAATTTTTTGGGGCTCAAATCAAAAACTATATACTTAATAAAACTATATACTTAAAAAAAACTAGAAAAACCCACAGGTGTCTGTCAAGTAGACCGGAAGTAGACCGGAAGTAGACCGGAAGTGAACCGGAAGTAGACCTTAAGTAGACCGGAATTAAATGTGTGTGGGTGTGGGTGTAGGTGTGGGTGGGTGTGGGTGTTACGTGATTTAACTCGAAAGAAATTATGACACTCGTACGAAGTATGAGATGAAAAATCACTGAGTTGCAAATACTATAAAATCGACAAAAACATCGTCAAAATAGATTTACCACTGTGCTTAAATAAATAAAAATAATAGGCCTCGTACCAAGTATGAGATGAAAAATCACAGAGTTGCAATACTATAAAATCGACAAAAACATCGTCAAAATAGGTTTACCACTGTGCTTAAATTAATAAAAATAATAGGCCTCGTACCAAGTATTAGTTTGAAGGGATCTTATCACCACTACTCTAGTAAAAAAAACAGCTGCATACGTATGATAACTTTGTATTAAATGTTGAAAATAATATGCAGGATGACCGTTCTCTCTTTTGGACGTTTATAAATAGTAAAAAACGCGACAAACCAAAACACTCTGCTTCTGAGGATGTTGAGCCCCTACCAAACGTAAACGCGGTTGCAGAAGAATTTGAGAAACACTTTCAGTCTGTGTACACACGCAATGGGTCCACATATAATCTTCAAATTATGACAGAGCATTCTCAAAGTAGAGGGCTAGATATGCTGAATATTGAAGAAATCAGTATAAATGAAATCGAAAATGCTATCAAAAAGATAAAACCAAAGACGTCCGCTGGATCTGATAAAATCATCTTCAACTCTGTCCTATCACCTATGCAGTTTCCTGATAGATGGAAAATGACTACTATATTCCCAATTCAAAAGTCGGGTAAAAACAATACGATACAAAACTACAGTCCCATTTCTATTTTATCCACTCCTGCGAAAATACTAGAGCAAATGCTATACATGCATATTTTTAACCATGTGAAAAAAGCCATATCCGAATTTCAACATGGATTCCTACCAAAGAGCTCAATTGAAACAAATCTTGGAGAGAAATTGCATTAGACGAAGGGGGCATGTAGATTTGATATATACTGATTTCTCAAAACTTTCGACAGAGTAAACCATGACGTACTACTGAGTAAACTAGGTAGCTTTAATTTGTCACACTCCCTACGAAAACTTATGGCGTCGTGTCTAATGAACTGGCGACAATATGTCACCTACAAAGGATCCTCATCTGATGAATTTTTGGTGAACTCAGGCGTCCCTCAGGGATCCAATACAGGGCCTCTTCTATTTTTGTTATTCATTAATGATTTATCGAGCATCTGATTGATTCTCGTAAACTCTTGTTTGCAGACAATTTAAAGTTATAAAATGAACAAGTGCAGACGTTTGTGCCTCCTTCCAACGCGAAATAAATAGGTTGAGTGCCTGCTGTTAATGTAACAAAGTTTCCCTAAATGTTAAAAAATGCTTCTCTGTTACATACACCAAGCAAAATACGCCTATAGATTATCAGTATAAAATAAATAATGTTAACCTTAAAAAAGCTGAAAAGGCAAGAGATCTAGGAATACTTTTTGATTCTGAACGTTCGCCTATCATCTGGACAAAGTAATAAGTGAGACCTACAAGCTTGTTGGATTTATTATTCGCACGGGCAGTGGTTTCAGAAGTACACAAACACCAAAAATATTATATCATTCTCTAGTATGTACAAAACTCTAATTTGGCTCTGTCATATGGAACACAGAATTTCAAAAACACACCCCAATTTTAGAACATGTACAGTCAAAATTATTTCCATACATGAAATTCAAACTGGAAGACAAATACCCCAGGTACGAATCATATACCAACTTAATAGAGCAAATCCATATGGACAGTTTTGACCACAGAAGGACAGCCCGAGACTTTATGCTACTTTGGAAAATTTTAACGGAAAACTTCGATCTCCTCTCTTTCTTTCACAATTCAAAATACTTATTCTGAACATTAAAACACGACCCAAGCATGAAACCTTCTATGTGAGCAAAGCGCAAACAAATATCATAAAAAGGTCACCTATTTGGAGAATGCATGAGTTCTACAATGCTATAGAGAAAGAGAATAAAAGCATTGATTTTTTCGCTATGTCATACTCACAACTGAAGACAATAATTTTGATTCCTTTGGCTAGAAAAATAGATGGAAATATGTTATGAAACTCTACAGTATTGCTATTCTATGCATTGTATATAAATTGTACTATTCTAATATGCTCATGTATTGTATATGAAATTGTAGTTTTACAATATGAACTCTTTAAATTGGTGTAAACCTGTTGAGTTCAATAAATAATAAATAAATTCCTTAATATTTGTGGATAATATTAACATTATTATTGTATATGTCAATTTTCTACAAATTTCCACTTCTCGAATATATCAAGCTATTACTTATTAACCGACATCATCTAAATAAAATGCCAGACAAATGCTTGAATCCAGAGGCGTATATTCCATGCTATCTGTGCTATCTGCGAAACCCAGGCTCAGAAGAGAAGATAAAAACGATCACAAAATGTGCATAAATTGTTCATTTCAATGAAAAGATGATGGCGTTTCATGAGTTGGCACACTTATTTCTTAGAAGCTGTTACGCCGAGAGTTGGCCGTCTTGCCAGCTTTCTTCGAAATCCGCAGGGAGCTGCGTGCGTTGGCAGTCTTCTTGCTATGATACCGTCAGTGTTACCAACTCATTATTCCCAGCGTGGCATCTTCCCTACAAGGGCGGGAATTTGGAGGAAGGAGGAAATGGTTACTGATGTCAGAAACTTCCCTCTGGGCCAAGGACATCACTTTCCACACTTGCAAACGAGCATGAGCACTGCAAGAGGCCGTTGACCTCTGAAACAACCAGAGTACCTGCATTACAATGGTGACCAGAAGTTCGGGAGATTTGTTAGCTGATCGGAACTGGTTTATGACTGCAGCTCAAAATAACAGATTGACAGAGGGCACAGGCAAGTAAGTAGTTCGCCCCTGGGAATGTTGAAGGAAGTTCGTCTTCTTAGTGCGCGGGTTTTCTTATTGTATTGTGGTGAGTAAGTGCGTGTATTGTGGTCAGTTCGTACGTGAATTATACTTTTGTGTTGTGTTGTTTAGTGAATAATTTGGACCTAGTGTATAGTGAAGTGTACGAACTAGCAGAACTTGTATTAACGTTTCCGTCTACAACTGCTACGGTTGAAAGAAGTTTTTAGGCGCTCAAGAGGATCAAGTCATATCTCAGAGCCACAGAAGGGCAAGTCAGGCGTAGCAATTTATTTGTTCTATCTATCGAGAAAAGTGTTCTTCTGAAAATGAAAGAATGGTCCGAAGAAACATTTTATGAAAGTGTCACATTGAAATTTACCCAGAAGAAGAGAAGAATGGACATTTCCACTCTAACCTTAAATATGATTTTAACTATATCACTGCATGCCATTCATTTTATATTAACGTTGTGCAAAATAGTTTGTGTTAATTCGAAATAATTTGCGAGAAATTGGCCTTAGAAGTTGTGCCAAATTGATGCTATACGTCACGAAACCCGAAAGGTCTCTGACTGGATATTCCAGTTATGACGTTCTCGTTAGACAGTGAACTCGGTCGTCTGCTTAGCGCTCCAGAAATCCATGCACGAAGGCATTCGTTGCTCCTCGTGTTTGTAACGCTGAATATTGAAGAGTATTCACTGTGATTTTCAAAATTAAAGTTTCCATTATGACATGGGAGAGATGTGCGAAAGCCAATTCCGGCATTTGCAGATGCATTCACGGTAGCTCCATATCTTGCACAACTGATATTGGATGGAGCAGAGATAAGGTGTTTACTTTCATCGAAAGCTTATATTCAAGATCATTTAATATTATTCTGTTGACAGATTTTTCTCAGTAGCAATCATTCCTAGTTTTCAGTTGTTAAGTTATCATTAGTAGTGCTGGTATTACTGCAGTGCAATATGTATACTTGGAGAAAAATGTCATCGTCTTTTTTGCACGATGGTCTAAACCAGCGTTTTCTCTTTTTTCTTACGAAGCTGAAAATAAATATATGTAATGCAAATGAGCGTCGGGAGGGGCGGGCTTCGAACCGGTCCGTTGACCAGCTTCTAGGGCATCGTTCATTTCAAGTCACAAATAACATAAATTATATTATTTTCATTGTAAATAATAATAACAGAAATAAATTTCAGTTAGATATTATTCCAACCAGGGGCGTTGTCAAAATTTTTTGCTGGAGTTTGGGAAATTATAAAACTTGAATAGTAGAAATAATAACAATAATAACAATTGATAATAATAAAATTATTTTACAATGATAAATACTATATACTAATAAAAATAAGCAAATAGTGAATACCTAGTAAAAAGTTGTTTCATATATTTTTTGTTCACATTTCAGTCAGTGTACTCAAATTCACAGCTATTGTATTTCTTATTAACTTTTGCGTACATCATTCGCGAAAAAGGCTGTAAAAGGTAGGGGAAATTTTTACTCATAAGGTTTATGGTGTGACCTCTCCCATAAAACTATATTTTTTGGAATATTGAAAACTGTGGAACCATTTATTTCTTGGATTAAATCGTAGGAGCTTGGTTCCTATATTTTCCTTTATTTTCTTTGATCTAACACACTTTCTACTGTCGCTATATTCTGTTCAAATACTAACTAAATTATCTTTATTTCTCCTATTAACAATGAAAGTAACAAGGTTTCTTCTTTTTTTTACTTGAAATGAACGATGCCAATTTCCAAAACGCGGGAGGCGTCCGACTCCCCTCCTTTCGACGCCCATGATTCCAACAGAATAATCGAAGTAAAAACAACCAAAATTTACTCCTAACTTAATTTTTCTTCTTTAACAAGGCGTGTTAATGTAAATAACAAAATAAAGTATTTTGCATTTCAGTACACTAATTGTATTTGAAATGCAAAAAAAAAGGAAATAAATAAATAAATAACTAAATAGTTGAGCTGCATATTCGCTCATCTGGTGGACCGAATTGAACAGCCTGTCTAAGAAAGTAAGAAAATTATTTTAGAAAAAAAAAACTTTTATTTTATTAGTTTATAGAATAGAACAGCCTGCCCAAGGAAGGATATAATAAAATTATTTTAGAAATAAAAACTTTTAATTTATCAGTTTATAATAGATATTGTTGAGCAATAACAATCATAACCATTATTATTATTTTTAATGTTTTAACATTTATCAGAGCCTGAACCTGCTCCTCCGTACAAAAATTTCTGGCTACGCCCATGGTAATGCACTACAATGTAATGAAATAGAACAGTATTTTTAGTAACTTGCACTTTTACATAGCTCTTACAGACCAATTTCATTGTTCTTGTACCTTATCATTCACGTAAATGATAAATCGTCATGTAAATCGCACACAAACAAATCATCTGTTTTTTTTTGTTTGTTTTTTCATTCGTGGGTACGTTGAGAAATATCATATTGGAGCATCTGGTACTCGTATTTCTGCATAATGGTGAAATCTTTGTTGTCCACTGTGATATATCCACAACACTTACCAGCTATAAAATTTGGGCTGCTCTGCTCTTGTAACTCACAAGATGGAAACTTGTTTCGGGGACAAGAAAACAAAAATCTTATTTGTAATATTAACTCAGCAGAGAAAACTGATGGTAACGACCATTTTCTGTTATAGTAGTTACGTATCTTTTCCATCCATTATCTCATAGCAAACACAGACACGTCCTACCACCGTCCTAACCAAATGCAACCAACGCGAAATGCAGACGACAGGACGAGCCGAACGACGACGTCACAACATGGCGCAGGTGTATTTTGCGCTCAACGCTCGGCTCGAAAATTAGAAACTCGATTTTTTACCTAAAAACGAACGCACATGAACATGGGAAATTGCAGGGGTTATTTGGTGTAGAGGTGTAGGAGTTCTTATGGTGTAGATTTTAAAAATGATCTTTAAAAAAAGTAGTGGAAATGTCCATTGAGTTCCTATTGAATTGAAGTTTTAAAGGTAAGAAGTTTATTGTATATTATGTGTTATATTTTATTTTCGCAAGTAGATCATGCATATAGCATGCGTGGACCTTCCTTAAAAGAGCAATTTCCATCCATCAGCATCCACCACTAACGATTCAGGCCCTAAAAGATGCTGCCATCGAGGAGTGGGACCGTTTGCCTCAAGAAATGCATAATGATATGGTACTGAGCATGCCCCGTCGCATTCAAAAGTGCCTCAGGGTTTGTGGAGGACCAACACGTTATTGACTCATGTGAAACTGTCTTTAAAACTGTATTTCATTTGTGATGTTCTAACTAAGGAGTTCCTTACTTTGTTTGGTTTAGTCACATACGGAGTATTTCTTGTTTCTTTCTGTTCATACTGGGTCTCAAGTTACCAAGAAGTGTACGTTTTCGTTGTATGGTATTTACTATTCTGAGTTTTACATGAAAACAATTAAAATTATATTTAAATTGTCAATTACATATCTAAGTAGTGTTCCACCTCAACACAATAGAATCTGGTATATGCTTAGCTTTTTTTTATGTGTGTATATCTGTGTGGTACTTTTATTACGTTTTAACTTACCACATTCCTTTTCGCATTTTTCTACGTCTAGACGAGTATAGAATTTAAAAGTAGATGAGTCAAGGCACAAAGAAAAAACAAAATATATTAAAACATACACAATTTGTATCACAACAAAAGCGTTATTAATACAAAATTATATCTACCATTTATTCCAATTCTTTATAGCAAACCCTGAGACCAAAATACATTAAATTTCCATTTCATTTATAAATTAATTTGCCAGTAAGGGTTAACCTGGCAACAAAAATGGAAGAAGCTGGTGTAAGAATGACAAAATTTGAAATTAATTTCAGTCTTGCTTAGAAACCTTATTCCTCCTTTCTTTCTCTGTTTCAGCATATAAATGCATGCATGCATGCTACATACTAACGTACGTATGTACAGTCACGGACACTTCTGGGTTACAACTTTTTCATTATCTTTCAATGGAATCGTTACGGCTAAGAAGTGTGCGTGACTGTTCATATACAGAATAATTCATAATTCAACATAGATTTGTCTAATTCAGTAAAAAGTTACCAAGACAGAGACAGCAGAAGAAACATGTAATAAAATGCATACATTCTCCAAGATGTGTTTTTCCTCGCAGACGCAGTCAATGTCATTCATTTAATCTAGTTGGCCAGTGGTCGGGTTTCTCGTGGTATAGTCCACGAGATTTTTGATGCAACACTACAGAAATAAATCGCGTGAGATGAGATCTGTTGAACTTCGTGGTTATGAAAGCTGAAAATATTCAATTTCGGAATGACCTTCAATACAAAAGTCTGCTGTAAGGAACCTGGTCGGCACAAGCAACGACTCCGCGAGACTTTTCTGTGCCACGGATGAATTGTCTTACCCTAAGGTGACTGCGCAAAAAAGAAAGAAAATTCTACCCTTTACAACAAATTCAAACACACAAAACACTGCCTGTTCAGAGTTACACGTTATAATAGGAACCCTGCTGCAATTACCGGAACGAAATTGTACTAGGGCGTCCATTGTTCTAGCAAAGCTTAGTAGCTACTGGGTATGAAAATAATCTTCTTTCTGCTGTGTTTGTTTTGTTGATTCTGATAATTCCCGAAATGAAATATAACTTACCCCGACATATACACACATATATATATACGTGCATATTTGTGGACGGGAGCTTGTAAAACATGTATATGTATATAGTTGATTAAAATTCCCGTGTTTTAACAAAAGCGAAAGGAAAGTGACATGAAAACGAAGAAATAATATTACAAATTTTGATCCAGTATTTTGAAATCAAACGTATCTTCTATATCCCATGATTTTATTGGAATTTTAACCATGCAGCACACGTGTCTTGGGATATTTTCGCGGAGCTCCTAATATCAACATATCATTTTTATGAATGTTTATTTGGTAATTGTATTTCTGTTACTAAATCTTTCTATCGAATGACGTGAGCGAGTAATATATGCTATTTTTAATCCACGCAATTTGTTTTAATTTTCTCTGTACAAAAATCGGTTGCCTCTCTTTCAGGAACTCTCGAGGTCATAGTGGATTAACTGTATGGAGGTATAAGTTGCGTATACGGCCTGAAGATTTTACGATGTTTTTGTTGGTTATGTATTTCATTATAGTCAATGTTTGTAAGTTTTCTTGTAAGTTGGCTTGGAAGCTAAAATTATATTATTTACTTATGGTGGCATAATCCACTTCTACATGAAATCGTGTATTCTTGACTTTGAAATATCGAAATTCTAGATAAGTCAGGATAAGAACAAATGGTCGATGGTTATGAAAGCAAAACAGAGCAACATCTTTGTTTATACAATTTTTTGCTACTGTCTAGCATTATTGATGATAATCAAGTGAGGAATGCTTTATCAATAATGAATGTCTATTTCATTTTTCGGGCACTCACGTCTTACAATATTTCAAAATGTTGGAGTGAAAAATCGGAAAAACTTACAGCACGCCGCATTGCATTTTAGATTGGTCACCGTTCCTGTAAGAAATGAAAATCGTAGAGCATGAGACGAGAATTGTACCTGTACGTGCTATATCTGGTAAAGGACATAATAGTACCACATTTTACCTACAACAAACATAAAAATTTGTAAGTGTGTATACATTTTCTCAGTATGATATGAAAATTCTGTTAGGTGACAGTAATGCACAGATTGGCAAAGAAGAGACATTTAAACCCACGACTGGTAAAGAAAGTCTTCATGAATTAAGTAATGATAATGGTATAAGATTGATTACTTTTGCAACCTCCAAGAATTTAATTGGGAAAAGTACCACTTTTAAACATAAAGATATCCATAAATATACCTGGTCTTCTTCACATGGTAAAACTCATAATCAGATAGATCATATTCTCATTGACAAGAGAAGGCATATTAGTATAATTGACGTTCGTACACATAGAGGTGCTGACTGTGCCAGTGACCATTATTTAGTAATTGCTAAATTAAGAGAAAGACTCTCAGTGATAAATCATAAGCAACAAAATCTAAAAGTTCTAAAATTTGATACAGGAAAGTTTACTGATGAAAGAATTAAGAAAGATTACCAAATTAAACTGTCAAATAGATTTGATGTTTTGCAGGATTTAAGTGATGATGAAAATATAAATGAAACAGACGTAAATAAGAATTGGGAGCACATACGTAATGCAATAGAATCAGCAGCTAAAGAAAGCCATGGTTTGATAATGAATGTCATAATCTAATAGAAATAAGAAATCAGGCTAGACTTAGGTGGTTAAATAACTCTGATGATACAAATCTAAACAATTATAATAGAATAAAGCGAGAAGTTAACCGCACATTTAGAAGTAAAAAAAAGAGATTACTTGAAAAGCAAAATTAACGAAATTGAAACAAACAGCAAAAATAAAAATATCAGAGATTTAAATAAAGGTGTAAATGAGTTTAGAAAGGGGTGGCAACCTAAAGTAAACTTGATAAAAGATAAAGACGGTGATTTTCTAGCTAACCCAAGTGATATTCTAAATAGATGGAAGAACTACTTTAATGACCTTTTAAATGTCCATGTAGGAGATAAATCAGAATTAAATGAAGTCCACACAGCAGAACCTTTAGTTCCAGAACCTAACTTGACTGAAGTTAAAGATGCTATTAAAAGGCTAAAGAATAACAAAGCACCTGGCATTGATTTAATACCAGCTGAGTTAATTAAATATGGTGGAAATTCATTAATATGTCAAATTCATAAATTAATTTGTTTAATATGGAATAAAGAAGAAATCCCTCAACACTGGAAAGAATCCATAATTGTTCCTGTGTTTTAAAAAGGAGATAAAATGAACTACAATAATTACCGTGGAATTTCTCTACTCTCAACAACATATAAAATATTATCTAACATTCTTTTAACAAGACTAACCCCATATGCTAATGAAATTATTGGTGATTATCAATGTGGATTTAAACGTAACAGATCAACTACAGATCAAATTTTTTACATCAGACAGACACTTGAAAAAAAGTGGGAATATAATCAAAATGTCCATCAGCTATTCATTGATTTCAAAAAAGCATATGATTCGGTCAAAAGAGATAAACTATATAATATATTAGTAGAGTTTGGAATACCTAAGAAGCTTGTTAGTATGATAAAAATATGCACCAGTAAAACAGAAAGTAAAATTCGTGTGGGTATTAATATGTCTGACAAATTTACAATTCATGATGGGTTAAAATAAGGAGATGCATTATATCCATTGCTCTTTAATTTTGCCTTAGAATATGCTGTTAGGAAGGTAAAAGAAACTAAAGAAGGACTAAAATTAAATGGTGTGACTCAGTTGTTAGCATATGCAGATGATGTAGATTTACTGGGGGATGATGTGAATAAAATTAAGAATAATGCTAAAATATTTTTCAAAACTGCTAAAGAGATAGGTTTGGAAGTTAACAAAGAGAAAACTAAATATATGCTTACAGGCCGAAACCAAGTGTTAGGTAATAATCAAAATCTAATTATTGATAACAACTCGTTTGAACCAGTTTCCAAATTCAAATACTTAGGAGTAATATTAACAAATGAAAATTATATTAAAGAGGAAATAAAAAGTAGGCTTAATTCAGGAAATGCATGTTACTTCTCTCTTCATAAACTTTTATCTTCTCGTTTAATATCTAAGAAACTAAAAGTTAAAATATACAAAACAGTAATTTTGCCTGTAGTATTATATGGATGCGAAACTTGGTCCCTTACATTGAAAGAGGAACATAAATTGAGAGTATTTGAAAATAAGATCCTTAGGAAAATCTTTGAACCTAAAAGGGATGAGGAGACAGGTGAGTGGAGAAGGTTACATAATTTAGAACTACATAATTTGTATTCATGTCCAGATATTATTAGAATAATTAAATCAAGAAGACTTAGGTGGGCAGGCCATGTGGCACGAATGGGAGAGGAAAGAGGAGTTTACGGGATTCTTGTTGGGAAACCTGATGGTAAGAGACCTGTAGGAAGGCCAAGACGAAGATGGAGGGACAACGTTGAGATGGACCTAAAGGAAATCGGTAGGGATGGAAAAGAGTATATAGATCTTGCTCAAGATAGGGAAACATGGAAGGCCTGTGTTGCTGCAGCCATGAACCTTCGTGTTTAAGAAGGCTAGAGAGTTAGTTAGTTAGTTAAGTGTGTATAATGTTTGAAGTTAAGTTCGAAACGATATTAATTGGGGCAATTAACACACATTCCTTATCGTGAAGATGATACCGATGTTCTGCTAATGACTCCTTACGCTAATACCATGTGGCCACAATACAGCATCGGCTATTATCCCATTTTGCCATTTCTGCAACTGCATGACCATTTCGATGGAAAGTACTGTTGGTAATCCATCAGATCTCCGTGGATATTCAAGAATTCGACTACAGTTTCCGCCCACCTTTAAATTAAGCTAAGAAGAGCAACGTATAACGCAAAGAAGAGATGTGAAAATAAGCTGGGAAGAGATTTTAGTCTTCTCTTTAGGAAGTCTCACATGCACAAAGCTTTATGATCCCTGCTGGGAGATAATGACATTGTTTTAGCAAATGTTATTAGCTTTTTGAGAAGAGCGGCTCTCTTCCACTCCCTTTGAGGAAGTCGATTTTTGATTAGGGGATATTTCCCTTACGCATTGAAGAATGCAAAATTAACATGTGTGCCGATGCACACAAAACTTTAAATTCAATCAACCAATCTATGTGTGTGTGTGTGTGTTTTTGCGAGGTGTGTGAATCCATGTAATTTATATTTTACACAAGTCTGGAGAGATTGATTCGGCCATAATATTCCATTTTTGCATTCAATAACTGCGTTATTTGTGGTCAGTGGTAGCAAAGGAAACCATTGTCATCTCTTGATATATGTGGTCAATCCAGTGGTGCAACGACAGAGGGCAGGGGGCATTGCCCCCCCCCCCCAACCTTGGTCGGAAATGAGTTAAATTACGCGTTCCTAACAATAAGACGTGACCCAATCATCAAACCTTTTTTGTGAATAGAGCGCGAACAAACATTGTCAAGAAATCCCCTATCTGGAGAATGAGTGTTCTCTACAATGCCTTAGAAAAACGTAACAAAAATATTGATTTGTTCTCTATGCCATAAATACAATTTAAAAACAGTGTAATGAAAAAAATATCAAATAACGTTCACTGAAGCATGTATGAAAACCTGTATATCTGAACTCTCTAACTGGGCGTCAGCCTGTTGAGTTCATTAATGTAAATAAATAAATAAATAAACATTGACGGCCAAGTGTACCTACATGGGGCAATTACCGCCCAGAACTTCAAATTTTATGTAAATAAAAATAATTTTCGTAAAATTTGCTTGCTCGCTTCGTTCGCACTGCCTCCTTTTCTTAGTCTTATCAAGTTCAGGACCGTAGTTAGGGGACGGCGGGAGACGGCCCTGGGCGCCGAAACATCTAAATGAAGAAAGGTTGTAAAATTGATTGATTGATTTGTATTTTTTTAAGTCTACTTTATGCACAGAAAGGCTAATTGAGACTGGGTCTATAGCTTAAAGTGTGCTCTGAACCAATATGTGCCTCCACTGGGTATCGAATCCAGGACCCCTTGATCATAAGGCGACGATGTTACCACTACACCATCGGAGAGGCACAAAAGTTGTAACTGATATAATTCCGTGAAATTATTTGCGCTATATTAAATTAATATTGATTTTAGCCTGCAAGAAAATTGGATCCAATAATTTTCTTGCTCGCTTCGCTCGCAATGCTTCATTGTTCTCTGTAATGCATTGTAAATTACCAGACAGAGAAATAAGACTTGTCTTAATTGATTTGTTTTAAATGCATGAACAATTGTTTTAAGGAAAGGAAGCGTGCACATTTCAGAGACAATTTTTGCTGTTGGTATATTGTGAGATGGATAAATTGGTTGTGTAATGTATTTAAATAATATATGCTGTATATAATATTTGTCGTCCTCCGTAGCCGAGCGGGTTAAGGCGTTCACTCGTCTTGAGATCGTTCGCTGCGGAACGGCGTAGGTTCGAATCCGGCTCGGGTCGGAACTTATTCGGCCTAAGTATAGGGCCGGTGGCAACCCACCATCGTGAGGAAATTGGGGAGCTCCGAGTGATTGAGCGTAATCCGGTCGCGAAGTCCTACAACGGCTGGGGATCGGTCGGGCTGACCACCCGGCCCCCTAGTCAGGCTGCAGATCTCCACGCCCCCTTGGTGGCTCGCGAGGGAGGGAGGCCAGCAGTCGGTAGGTAAGCCTTGGCCCGATATTGGGCTGTTGCGCTATTGGTTTATTATTATTAGTATATAATATTTATTAAATAAACTTTGTACACAATTTAGTGTCCATGTCACTCCGCGTTGAATATGTGAAACATATATCGTGTATGAAAGTTAGGATAAAGTAAAAAAAATAATTTTGTAATGCATTTATCAAGTTTTTTCTGTTTTTTAAAAATAGTTTATGTAATAACAAATTCATCTTAACTGGTTATTTGTTGAAGAAAGTATGGTCTACTTAATACACGTAAAGTAGTTCACTAAGTTCAGTAATTACATAGTAAATATATAAAATCAGACTTACTTTCATCGAGTTTTGCTTTTTCACCTGTAACACCTTGTTCATACTGAAAAGAAATGTCAAATTCCTGTTTCATTTCTGGAGGCCAAATTTGCATAATGAAACAATTATTTAATTAAATTTGAGAATAAGATAACTTAATGAAGAACGTCTAATACCCAAATATCTAAGTCATTTTCCAAAAAATCATTTCATGGCATACTGGTAATATGTCAATCTTATACTTTGCAAAGAATAGTAGAAATATATTATAATGTACATTATTGGAACTTTTGCATAAATCAAATATCGGCTTTCCGAATTTGAATGCAAATGTAAATGTAAATATCCTGCAAAAATAAATTACGTTATGGAAGTCAGACGCACCCAGACAGGTACAAAAAAGCAAAGTCTAAGAGCGTCTGAAATATATCAAGGGAATTAGTTCTGTTAATAATGGTTTCCCCATTATGACATCGTTTCTACACATATTATGAGCCCTCCATAGTGGCGAAGATTGGGATCCAATACTGCGGGAGCAAGGTGCCGAAACTTAGGGGGAGGGGGGAAAATACAGTTTATACATAAGGTTCAGTATAATGCGGGGGAAAAAGTAGCAAGAAGTGTGGCAGATTCCCATCATTGCCGCCACTGGCCCTCAAGAAACAACACTTTCCGTTTATTATGTATGCAATCATGAGGCATTTGTTTTCTATCGGACAACATGCTGTAAGAGATATTATTTCAATGAGAAAAGAAAATTCAATGCCATTGTTTTCGTTGATAATGGAGCGCACTAAAACTGTTTACCGACAGAAGAAATAAGTATCAGTAAAAACTAAAAATCTATGTGGCATGCATGCCTGACAGAAAACGACCAAAATTTTTCATTGTTTTGATGTCCTCCACAGTCTGTGTACAGCGACATCCAGTATATACATTAAAAATAAATATATATTTCGGAATTAACATTTGTCTAAAACTGAATATTCTACGATTTTGGTTTGGTTTGGTGCTTTAAGTCCACTTTAGTAGCCTAAGTCTAATCGGAACTGGACCTGCAGTTCAAAGTGGCATCCGAACCACTATGTGCCTCCACCGGGTATCGGACCCGGGACCCCTTGATTACAAGGCCACAACGCAACCACTGCGCCATCGAGGAGGATGAATATTCTACGAAAATCAATGAATTAATATTTATTTAATATAACAGGAGCATATTACGCTTGTACTGTATACGTGCTTTATCTTGCAAAGCTTTAATATTTGCTGCTGAGTCTGTGCTTGGATGTGTCGATGTTTGTATGTATGTGTGCGTGTGTGTGTGTGATGGTGTGTGTGTGTGTGTGTGTGTGTGTGTGTCACTGTGTGGTGATCGAAGAAACAGTTTATTCTGTCCTTCAAAATACACTCCTGCTGCCTCTGATCTCCCAATATACTTTACTTGCTTAACATATAAATGAGGCAGAAATATCCAAGATAACGTATACTAGATATGCTTCTAAACAGTATCTTGGCAATAACCGAACCATTTTAGCAATTGACCTATCAATTATCTTGTCCTCAATTAAAATTAAATACACTATTACCCAGTGCCGGTATCACAGTGATTGAAAGGGTAATATTTTGGATATTAGAAAACTAAACTTTGAAGAATGCTTGAAAATATAAAAATGTGTATCATAAAATATTTGATTCAATGAAAGCAATTTGTTCTGGCATTCCTTACATTAATTTACGTTGATTGTCATTTTCAAAGATAGATAGATAATTTTTACGTTAGGTATAATTTTCTGGATTTTGCTATATTTTGAGAATTTCTTTGATATTGAATATTTCTACTTCGTAAGAATGAGATAAGTAAAGAACAATTTCCACGAAACGACGTAGCCTATAGCAACAGCTCCTACGTTACTACTTTCCTTCAAGTATTGATAGGTGACGAAGTTTCTGTTAGGGACTATGAATTAAATCCAGAAGACATTGATAGTGAAAGATTATTGGTGTGTATACACACAAGCTAATATGCTCGAGTTTTACACATACCTTAACTTGAAATATAAACACACCAACATTTCAATTTGTCCATTATAACCAAGGATGTGCTTTGGGAAATCAAATATAACAAGACATTTTACTAAATAATTGTTCAGTGCGAAATATCGTTATGCTTTTTTTTGTAAGTGGGTTGATAAATTAAGGTACTGATAATGCAAGCTGCTCAAACTGTTTGAAAGTAAATTCAATATTGAATTTAATTACTGATCTGTTATATGTTTCAAGTTGGGATATGTGTAAAACGCTTGAATATTATCCCGTGTGAATACACGGCAGCTTCCAATATTACGAAATAGGTAATTTTGAATACGTACAAGTTTAATAAATTTAGTAACAATGGCTTATGTTATATGTAGTATCATTCGTTAAGAACGATCCTCAGATTGGATTAATCAATGTACATCTAGAGAGATTTAGTAACTAGAGATTTATTCAACACGTTACAGGCAAGAATAAAGATTGTACATTACTTGCTGTAATTGGATCACAATCTTATAAAGTTCTTTGAGAATTGTTTGTTCCATCTCTACCAGTAGTCAAGACATGAGGAAAATTCTAAAAAGAAAATTTCATACTACAACTAAACTAGCAATTTCATCGTGCTAAAGTTAAAAGTACCAAATTTCAAGCAAGAATATGACGAGCAGATTGAAAATTTCGTAATTCGGTTACTAAAAATAGGTGAGCAGTGGGTTAATGACATCGCATTGCCCATGTGCTTTCTATGATTCATTGGTAACACTGTTAAGCCTTGCTTCCATGTTAAAAAAACATTATAATGCTGACCAAGGCAAACTTTTATAGTATAAAAATATACATAAAAACGTAACGTTTCCACCCTCTAACAGGGTCTTGTTCAGAAGAAACTTCTCAACAAATAAATTAATGTTACAAAACATCATTTTATATATACACTCCCAAGCACGTTCCATACTCAAAACAACACAAAGGCACCATTCCTTATCTTAGAACATTTCATTTCAGGAATTCCTGAGTGTGGAATCTCCTAACACTACAGTAACTGACAGGTGATTGACAGGTACCTGGTAAAAGTCTGACCTTATCAATATCCACTAATGAACCTAGACAGATTCCTTATCTTCTGGACTCCATCCTTCCTCTTTTCTTTCTTCGTTTTTCTTCCTTCTTCTTTCTACCTTCCTTTCTATCATCCTTTCCACTCTTTCTAGCACTCCTATCCATTCTTTCTTAATTTTCAAACCCCCATTCCAGTTCATTTTTTCTTCATCTCCTTTTTCTCTATTTCCTTGGCTTCTTTCCACTTCCTCACTATTCCTCTCTCCTTCCTCCCTATCCTCCTAGCCTCATCCCATTCTATGTCGTGTCCCGTTTCTCTTGTGTGCTTGAATATAGCATTTCTCTCCCTCTTTAATCTTACGTGATCCTTATGTTGCTTCAACCTGTGTCCTTTTTGTTTCCCCTATGAACACGCTCTCACATTCCTTGCACTGAACCTCGTATATTATCCCTTCCTCTTCCTCCTCTCTGCATTCTTCTTTCCTTTTGTCAGCTATACTTAAAATACTACGGCCTCCCATTCTGTACGTTCTTATGTCCGCCTTTCTAAGCACTTTACTTATCGTCTCTGTGGCTTTCCCCATACTCCTTATACCAAATCACCTGTCCTTTCGTTTCTCTTATCCCTCTCCTGTTTCGTTTTCTTCTTTCATCCTCCTTCTTCTGTTTACTTCAAGTCTGTCTTCCTTTTTGTACCCATTCTTTTCCAGTTGCTCCCATAGGCTCTCTATCTTACGCTCCTTTTCTTCTTCTTTCGTGCATATTTTCTTGATTCTGTCATCCATATTCTTTATAAAATATATTTTTGTCCCCTCATTCACATCACTTCTTTTGTGACAACAGACTCCATCTGCACACTTTTTCTGAAGCCAAGTGGTCAAAGAAATTGAAGATGAAACACAAGGGACATTACTGGAACTTGAAACAGAAGAGGAAGAGAAGATAATTTTCCTAGATATAATGATGAAAAGGGAGAGAGGAAAGGAAATTGAGACCACTTGGCTCTAGAAAGACTGTGCAGCTGGAGAAGAAGAAATAATGAACTGGAATGGGGGGCAGAAAATTAACAAAGAATGGAAAGGAGCGCTAGAAAGAGTGGAAAGGATGAGAGAATGGAAGGAGGAAAGAAGATGGAAGAAAAACGAAGAAAGAAAAGAGGAAGGATGGAGTCCAGAAGATAAGGAATCTGTCTAGTTTCATTAGTGGAGGTATTGATAAGGGCAGACTTTTACCAGGTACCTGTCAATCACCGGTCAGTTACTGTAGTGTCAATTACCTGTCAGGAGATTCCACACTCAGGAATTCCTGAAATGAAATGTTGTAAGATAAGGAATGGTGCCTTTGTGTTGTTTTGTGTATGAGCCCTGTCTGGGAGTGTATACAGGGTTTTTCCGGGCTGATCATACAAACTTTCAGGGATGATGGAGAAGGGCACATGTATCAATTTGAGATAAGAAACTCTGGTCCGGAAACGACTTAGTCAAAAGTTATAAGCGAAAATCGCTGTATGCAGATGTAATACTTTTATTACCTGCACAAGTTTCACAAGCTGCTACATTCACAACAGTTGTTAAAAGTAGTGTCACCCAGCTTCGCTGCAGGCATGACATCGTCGCTCAAAGTCCTGGTGTACCCGTTGGAACAACCCCGGGGTCGCTCGAACAATGTCACAGGTAGCGAGAATTCTTGCCAGGAGATCCTCTTCAGTCTCGACAGGTGTCTCGTACACAAGACTTTCCACATGACCCCACAAGAAGAAATCGCATATGTTGAACAACTGTTGTGAATGTAGCAGCTTATGAAACTTGTGCAGGTAATAAAAGTATTACATCTTCATACACCGATTTTCGCTTATAACTCTCGACTAAGTCGCTTCTGGACCAGGGTTCTTTATCTCAAATTGATACATGTGCCCTTCTCTATCATCCCTCAAAGTTTGTATCATCAGCCCGGAAACACCCTGTATATAAGATGATGTTTTGTAACTTTCGTTTATTTGTTGCGAAGTTTCTTCTGAAGAAGACCCTGTTAGAGGGTGCAAACGTTACGTTTTTATGTATATTTTTATACTATAAAAGTTTGCCTTGGTCAGCATTTTAATGTTTTATGATTCTTCAATTAATGGTATTAAATCTGAGGAAAATTACATTTTGGCATGTGGAATATTACGCGTATGAAAATTTCAATTTGATGCTTCATTGTAATACAATAGGTTTTCTAAACAAGCAAGGTGACAGAGATCAAAACGACTTAAGTACGTATGAAATTGAATGTATTAAGTAGGTCTGGGATTAGACCAGCAGAAAAGAAAATGAAGGCATTGTTGCTATGTCCTGAGCCTCGTAATGCTCTTGAGGTCAAAGCACTTCTTTGTGGAATTATTTTTTTAAAATATATTATATTCAATTTAAGGATAATATTGAATGAATTACATAATATGTTAAAGAAGAATGTTAGGTGGAAATGGGCGAACTAGTGACGAAAACAGTTCGAATCTGCAAAACCGGCCTCGACCATAGGCACCGATTTTTTCTGATATTTCAGTGTGGGTGGCGGGCGAAAGCTAAGCAAAACATAAATACTAGAGGCTCCCCAATGGCGTCGTCGCCTTGTAATCAAGGGGTCCCTGATCCGATACCCGGTGGAGGTATATAATGGTTCGAATCCCACTTTAAACTGTAGGTTGATTCCCGATTAGCCTTGCTGTGCATAAAGTGGACATAAAACACAAAAATACTTGTTATCCACCATTCTCATAGCTTAGGCATCACACATTTCATTATTGGAGATATTTTTCATAATTGTACGTACAATATTAAGAAAGGCAATAAAATAATGCTTTAAAGAATAGTGTGTAGCAGATACTGAAAATAAAGACACTTTAAAATCTGTGTTTGGTATTTTACTGATAAAAAATGTAATTAACCTTTTTTGAGATGGAAATCTGTCACTGTCTTTAACAAGAGAGCACTTCAGACTGGCAATACAGGGCTGTGTCTTCTTGCAAGCATGTCTTAAAGATACACCACAATTTGTAATGTAGAGGGTTGATGTCTCTAGTGCCAGATGGCCCATCTAAGGAGGAAATTAAATCAGTCACATTAGTTTCAAACCACTGTTAGGTTGTTTGTGGCTTATGAGCTGGTGTAGAGTCCTGTTGAAAGCTCCACTCCTGAACATGTGAAAGATTGTTGCTGAGATTCTTCACCATTCTTCCATGACTGTCTCATGATACACTCAGGCTGATGTGTTTAACAATTTCTCGTATATATTGAGATCAATGATGTCATCATAACTCACCCCCACCACATCATGATGGAAGCAAGATGGTGACCCCTCTGAACCTTTCCATCTCACTACTCGTGCCATTAACCTTGTCATTTTGTGATTTGAAAGCCTTATGAACAATAAAACATTTTTCCTTTGATGAAAAAATGTGCTTGCACAGTGGTAGTAGCATAGTAGACTTGTAATCAAGGGGCCCCGATTAGATACTCGGTGGAGGCACATAATGATTTGGATCCCACTTTAAACTGTAGGTTAGCCATACTGTGCATAGAGTGAACTTAAAGCACCAAATGAACCAACCTAGGCAACATATTAGCTAACTCCACGTTCTTCGAATATACTATTTTGTATGAAAATGATGCCACGATCAAACACCATCTTTAATACGTGGTGACGTAAGAATGGGTATTGCCTCATCTAGTGTAAGTAATTGTTTCGCAGGTTGCGAATCTGTCCAAACTTCGAAGAACCTTTTTGGACATACTTTTGAAATGTTTTCACTGCGAATACAATGCATAATGTCTCCTTATAGTGCATAGATATGGAACTTCATGTTTCCTCAACGTATAGGCTCGTACATTCTATAATATGGAGCTACCCATTAAAATTGTGACGTAACTTTGCTCCTAGTCCATTTTGTACAATATTGCATTCTATAGCCAAATCTTGATTCTGATCGTATGCCACCAGAATGTTAGCACTTGCTGAGGCTAAGGCCGTCGAAACCGGGGGCCAGGAGGGCCCGGGCTTCCCAGTTCTCTCTTGAGCTCCCCTACATGGGGCCTAATCTGTAACTTTCAACAAGTTTTCATGTTGTAACAAAATGTTATTTGTATAATGGAAAATTCATAAATTATTTGATGGCTCTTTCTGTCACATTTCTAGTTTGAATTATTAATTTTATTTTCGGATACAGAAACTTTGCATACCACTTCGAACATATGCTCAAACATTCGATATATTCTCGCAAGTTGACATTTTGTGATTCCCCCAGTGTGCACTTTTCATTCTCAGAGTTTGTATCCTTACTTCTGAATCACCCTGTATTCTAAGGTATAAGAAAGCTAATGGTATACTCACATAAGCGAATATGACAGCGAACAGGCAAACGATCTGCAGCAGCATCTTGGTCTGAGTTAAAAGTCACCTTGGCTCCCCAACTAGCTGACTGGTGTATATATATAGTGGCCATGATGCAGGAAGCCATGTTTGCTCCTCCCCTAATCGAGCTGCGACGTAGGAGATCGCCATGAAAGTTTCCTGTAAGTTCATATGAAATGGAAGCTTCGTCATTATAATGATCATTGCTATTGCTATTGAAATAAATATGGCGGAAAACTCAAATGACAGTTTATGGAAATGAAGGTAATAAAGATAATGAAGAACGTCCAAGTCTCATTATCCTGAGCATTTACGAACGGATCTATTTTTTTCTGTCATGTAAAGAGAACGCAGTTGCTGTAAGAGAAACGCAATAACGTTTCGGTGAATACACACTGACAGCTCACAAAAATACATTCTAAACCCTATTTTTAAACAGAGGTCTTCGAAAGACTTCTAGAAGAATAGTCAGCCTAAACACGCTACTTTCGACGGATATTGTGAAACTATTTCATCAAAGGAAGGTAATAAAAGTTTCTGCCACGGGCAAGTTGCACGTTTTACCAGTGTACCAGTCTGGAAAACCTTGAAAACTCAAGGATATGTCAGGAAATGTTTGTGTTTTACAGTGGAATAATCAACCATCTTGCAGTTGCAGCGGCTCTTGGGATCACTACATCCGGTGGCCTTGACGTTATCCGTGGTTGAGAGCATGGATCAATAACGCAGCAGAAATTTGATCCCCTGTTGATCTTGAAGACATCCGTCTCAGAGCCCGGTGCCGATGTGGAAGTTGAAGGGGGGTAAATGACCCCTGACGCTGTTTCTGGGTGTTCACTAACCTAACATTTGTATGTGGAGGATATGCGTGCACATTCTGCGTGAATGCGTGAAACGTAAGGAGATGACGAAAGCTGTTTTTAAGATGGCGGCGTAGTTTCTGTACCCGGAAAGCCTATTGGTTAAGGTTATTACTCTGTAATGAAGGGCGTCGATTGATTGATTGAGTTGGTGTTTTAAGTCCACTTTGTGCACAGTAAGGCTAATCGGGGCTGGAGCTACAGTTTAAAGTGGGGGGTTGGAATCACTATGTGCCTCCAATGGGAATCGAACCCGGAACCCATTGAATACAAGGCAACGACGTTATAACTGCGACATCGGGGAGGTGTTTGTGAAGGGTGTCAAGTGATCGATTCCTGGTAGAGTTAATATAGTATTGTAAGTTGATTGATTGAGTGATTTGTTGCTCTAAGTCCACTTTATGCACAGAAATGCCAATCGGGACTGGACCTACAGTTTGAAGCGGGATTGGAATCAGTGTGTGCCTCCATCGGGGTGGGTATCTAACCCGGGATCTTTTGATTAAAAGGCAATGAAGCAACTACTGCGCTATCGGGGAGTAAACATTGTCTCGATTAGGCTGTGTGAGCTGAACAAGGAAGATGGTGGCGAGAAGCGAAAGGTTAATGTTGTCACCTGGTAATGAAAAGATCTCGGGTTCAATTCCGTAGGTAGTCACATGGAGTCAATTGCTCTTATCCACCATTATAGGTCCCGATTAGCCTATCTGTGCATATCTAGTGTTTGAATAAAACAATATGGCTGTCGCGCCTTGGGTGCGGTGGCGGTGCGGCGCGGACGTGGGTGCGGGCGGCTGCGGCGCTGTGCGACGCGAAGCGGATGTTGTTTTTATTCCGCGATATAGACTAACTAACTAACTAACTCCCTAGCCTTCTTAAACCCGAAGGTTCATGGCTGCAGCAACACAGGCCTTCCATCTTTCCCTATCTTGAGCAAGTTCTATATACTCTTTTCCATCCCTACCGATTTCCTTTAGGTCCATCTCAACGTTGTCCCTCCATCTTCGTCTTGGCCTTCCTACAGGTCTCTTACCATCAGGTTTCCCAACAAGAATCCTGTAAACTCCTCTTTCCTATCCCATTCGTGCCACATGGCCTGCCCACCTAAGTCTTCTTGATTTAATTATTCTAATAATATCTGGACATGAATACAAATTATGTAGTTCTAAATTATGTAACCTTCTCCACTCACCTGTCTCCTCATCCCTTTTAGGTCCAAAGATTTTCCTCAGGATCTTATTTTCAAATACTCTCAATTTATGTTACTCTTTCAATGTAAGGGACCAAGTTTCGCATCCATATAATACTACAGGCAAAATTATTGTTTTGTATATTTTAACTTTTAGTTTCTTAGATATTAAACGAGAAGACAAAAGTTTATGAAGAGAGAAGTAACATGCATTTCCTGAATTAAGCCTACTTTTTATTTCCTCTTTAATATAATTTTCATTTGTTAATATTACTCCTAAGTATTTGAATTTGGAAACTGGTTCAAACGAGTTGTTATCAATAATTAGATTTTGATTATTACCTAACACTTGGTTTCGGCCTGTAAGCATATATTTAGTTTTCTCTTTGTTAACTTCCAAACCTATCTCTTTAGCAGTTTTGAAAAATATTTTAGCATTATTCTTAATTTTATTCACATCATCCCCCAGTAAGTCTACATCATCTGCATATGCTAACAACTGAGTCACACCATTTAATTTTAGTCCTTCTTTAGTTTCTTTTACCTTCCTTACAGCATATTCTAAGGCAAAATTAAAGAGCAATGGAGATAATGCATCTCCTTGTTTTAACTCATCATGAATTGTAAATTTGTCAGACATATTAATACCCACACGAATTTTACTTTCTGTTTTACTGGTGCATATTTCTATCATACTAACAAGCATCTTAGGTATTCCAAACTCTACTAATATATTATATAATTTATCTCTTTTGACCGAATCATATGCTTTTTTGAAATCAATGAATAGCTGATGGACATTTTGATTATATTCCCACTTTTTTCAAGTGTCTGTCTGATGTGAAAAATCTGATCTGTAGTTGATCTGTTACGTTTAAATCCACATTGATAATCACCTAAAATTTCATTAGCATATGGGGTTAGTCTTGTTAAAAGAATGTTAGATAATATTTTATATGTTGTTGAGAGTAGAGAAATTCCACGATAATTATTGCAGTTCATTTTATCACATTTTTTAAACACAGGAACAATTATGGATTCTTCCACTGTTGAGGGAGTTCTTCTTTATTCCATATTAAACAAATTAATTTTTGAATTTGACATATTAATGAATTTCCACCATATTTAAATAACTCAGCTGGTATTAAATCAATGCCAGGTGCTTTGTTATTCTTTAGCCTTTTAATAGCATCTTTAACTTCAGTCAAGTTAGGTTCTGGAACTAAAGGTTCTGCTGTGTGGACTTCATTTACTTCTGATTTATCTCCTACATGGACATTTAAAAGGTCATTAAAGTAGTTCTTCCATCTATTTAGAATATCGCTTGGGTCGGCTAGAAAATCACCGTCTTTATCTTTTATCAAGTTTACTTTAGGTTGCCACCCCTTTCTAAACTCATGTACACCTTTATATAAATCTCTGATATTTTTATTTTTGCTGTTTGTTTCAATTTCGTTAATTTTGCTTTTCAAGTAATCTCTTTCTTTACTTCTAAACGTGCGGTTAACTTCTCGCTTTATTCTATTATAATTGCTTAGATTTGTATCATCAGAGTTATTTAACCACCTAAGTCTAGCCTGATTTCTTATTTATATTAGATTATGACATTCATTATCAAACCATGGCTTACTTTCTCGATTTATGGTATCCTATACTTTCTTTAGCTGCTGATTCTATTGCACAACGTATGTGCTCCCAATTCTTATTTACGTCTGTTTCATTTATATTTTCATCATCATTTAAATCCTGCAAAACATCAAATCTATTTGACAGTTTAATTTGGTAATCTTTCTTAATTCTTTCATCAGTAAACTTTCCTGTATCAAATTTTAGAACTTTTAGATTTTGTTGCTTATGATTTATCACTGAGAGTCTTTCTCTTAATTTAGCAATTACTAAATAATGGTCACTGGCACAGTCAGCACCTCTATGTGTACGAACGTCAATTATACTAGTATGCCTTCTCTTATCAATGAGAATATGATCTATCTGATTATGAGTTTTACCATCTGAAGCAGACCAGGTATATTTATGGATATCTTTATGTTTAAAAGTGGTACTTTTCACAATTAAATTCTTTGAGGTTGCAAAAGTAATCAATCTTGTACCATTATCATTACTTAATTCATGAAGACTTTCTTTACCTATCGTGGGTTTAAATGTCTCATCTTTGCCAATCTGTGCATTACAGTCACCTAACAGAATTTTCATATCATACTGACAAAATTTATCAAAGACCTGTTCTAACTCTCTATAAAAATCATCTTTAGTATTATCATCTTTATCTTCCGTTGGTCCATGTATGTTTATTAAAATAATTTTACACCACCTACCCTGTAAAACTGCATATCATATCCTATCATTAATAAATTCTACTGTTTTAAGAGCCGAGATAATTCTATTATTTATGAAAAAGCGTGTTCCAAAATTATGATTTTCAGTACCACCATAGAAAAAAGTATAATTTTTAATTTTACAATTCCCTTCTCCTGGCCACCTAACTTCCTGGACAGCTACTACATCTAATTTATACTTAAGTATCTCATTAACTGTACACTGAAATGCCCCAGGCCGGTAAAGGCTCAGAACATTCCAGGTGCCTAATTTAATATCCTTATTCCTAATGTAGATCTTATCCTTAGTCCAGGGACCTCCCAAAGTAGTCCCCACCCGGAGATCCGAACGGGGGACTATTTTACCTCCGGAATATTTTACCTTTTGAACATCCATGGCCTTATATTGCTGATTCTTGACATGGCTTTTTACAGTGCAGAGTTGTCAGCTCTACGCCTAACACCCAATATGAATGGAGGAACTACTACACAAGACAAACACATTAGACAGCACAATTACTACACAAGACGAACACAAACACATTAGACAACACAACTACTACACAAGACACACACAAACACATCACAACTATAACACAATATAAACACAAATACACCACAACTACTACACAATATAAACATACTAATTTGTTTGTGTTTGTCTGTCTTAATAATAATAATATCCGCGATATAGATAATAGTTAAATATGAAATGATTAAAGCTGATGCTTCAATCAAGTGGTTCCGGGTTCGATTCCCGATGTTGGCAAAATTGGATATCCAATTGTCTTTGTTTAAAACTTCCGATTAGCTTTTCTGCACAAAGAAGAAATGAACTAAAGTGGAAATAGGGTGCAAAAGTTAATGCTGTAATCAAGAGGTCCTGGGTTCAATTCCCGATGTTGTCAAATTGCCTAATAATGATTTTCTCTTTAAATAAAGAAGAAGTGTGTTATCAGTCCCGATTAGTATTTATGTACGAACAGATATTCAAAAAGCAAAAGAAGATGGTTGACATTGTTGTTTTGTATTAAAAATGTCCCGGGTTCGATTCCGAACGTTGTCAAATTGTCTGTTAATAATTTTCTGTTTAAATGAAAAAAAGTGTGTTGTATAGTATTTATGCACGAACAGATATTCATAAAGCAAAACAAGGTGGGTGACATTTGTTGTTCTGTATTTAGAAGGCTCTGGGTTCGAATCCGAATGCTGACAAATTGCAGAATAACTGATTTTTAAAAAAAGTGAGTTACTATTCCCGATTAACCTTCATACACAAAGAGTCCTGATTAGCCCAAATGTGTAAAAATAGTATTTGTATAAAAACAATATGGCGGAGGATATGAGCGCGCAACCAATGTGTAAGATGCAAAGTTTTGAAGAAACGTGATTTTAAGCTGGTGCCGAAGCAGGCGTAACCTCCCTCCGAAACCATACTGGCTAAGGTTTTTGCTTTGTAAAGAAGGTGTCGAGGGTTCGATTCCTGGTAGAGTCCGTAATGAATTGTTTCGATTAGCCTTTGTGTAAATAAACCCCAAGAATATGGCGGTGTTCGAATATCAAGTTGGGTTAGTTCTTCAAGTTGTTGCCCTGCTAACATAGAGGTCCAGGGTTCGATTCAGTACGCCGTAAAATGTAGTCACTTTTATTGGTTCCCCCCCCCCAAATAAAGGTCTCTGCAAAAATAGTATTTTTATTAAAACATTATGGCGGCTGTGTAATGTGTGCAGTGGCGCCGGCGACGACGCGGTTGTGGCCGATATAGATAATAACGTAAATATAAAATGGTTAAAGGTGATGTTGTTGATCAAAAGGTTCCGGACTCGATTCCCAATGTTGGCAAAATTGGGTACACAATTTTATTTGTTTAAAAGTCCCGATTAGGTTTTGCGCACAGTAGTATAAATTCATTGTTTTCACGGCATCTTTTTGGTAGTTTTCCATCCATTAGGTAGTTTTCCATTTTCTTGGTCGAAATGCATCGCTACTTTTGTTTTTACGACCTTTTACGAGCTAAGTTAACCTACAAGGGTTGTTCTTGTCTATGTTACTTTTCTTATGACTTTTTACGATCTTATGTGATATAACTTAACCTATTCGCTTTTTTTACGATCCTTCACGAGTTAGAAATCATACACATACTAGTAGTATAAAAAGGTCGTTTCTAACTCATCATAAGTAAGAATTTCATCATCAGTAAGGGCCCTCAGAGTAATCTTCTACGATGTATTTTTTTTTTATTTTGATTTTTCGCGTCTTCGAGGGGCCCTCAGAGTAATCTTCTACATGTACTATTTCTTTTTTTACGTTACGTTCGATCCTCCGAGCAATCATAAAAGTTTTGGTGAAGCAAAGAAAATATATATTTCGTACACATCGTCCCCGTGTGTGTGTTTTCGAAACTTTCATTGCGATTTATTTTCTAGAAATGATATGAAAGAAACTTTTCTACTTGTGATAGTTTTCAAAATTGTTCCGTGATCCTCTCGTTCTTGGCGTCTTGGACGAAAGATTTCTCTGCCACGACCACGACTTGTTTTCTCTTCGATGTGTTGAATACGAACATGGGTCTTCGTGATTTGAATTCGCTGGGTGTATAGTACATGTCTTTGTTTCCCTCGATCACTCCTTTGTAAGCGCAGTACGGTTCGTATAATATGAGATAATCATCTTCTGCTATGTTCAGATTGTAATTTTCACGCGGGAACACTTCGTTGCGTCCGTTCTTGATGTATGCGTTCTTGATCTTGCAGTTGTCGAACATGCTGGAATCTTTTTCCTGGTTGTTGTCCCTCCCGGTCTGGAAGAGTACTATGACGAAATCTGGCATGTCGAACTGTATGTTGTTGAACTGCGTCGTGAGGTCGAATTCGTAATGGTTTCCGGAAGCTGGATTCTGCATGCACTGGTAACCGTAAAATTGAACGGGCACTTTGGATTTTTCAAGATTTCTGCTTTGTACTTGCGGGTGTAATTCGTTTCGTATTCTACCACCGGCATTCTCAATTCCATTGTCTGGATCACGCATTTTGCTGCTTCGGGCAATGTGTTTGGAAGCGGAGTGATCCCTTCCAGACCCATGTTACTGTATCTCATCAAGATATTGTTGTCGTTCGAGGATCTGCGAAAAGTGATTCTCAATCCTCCATTCCACATTATCTCCTTGTAGTCCGAGAAGAAACCCGGAAGCAGACGCATGGAAAACAGCACCGTGTGACTTTTCGTTGATATTTTCGTTCCCCCTTCGAATCCTCCCGCTTGGTAGTAAGCTACATCCGTTTTCGAAAATTTCAAGGTTCCCACTACAGTGGAAGTGATGCCTGGATAATCGACGCAATCGATGACCGTTCTGTGTTTTCTGACTTCGACCTGCGAGAACAGGTAGGGTAAGAAGTTGTCCATGTGCTTCAAATTTGCGTTTGGCGGGAATGCATCTCCGTTTTCTTTTTTCACCACGTGGAATTTAACGTAAAGGTCCGATCTGTGAGGATGAACGAATCCATCCCCGACGTCGATGTCCACCTCTATCTCTCGGTTCGGTCGGGGATGGATTCGTTCATCCTCACAGATCGGACCTTTACGTTAAATTCCACGTGGTGAAAAAAGAAAACGGAGATGCATTCCCGCCAAACGCAAATTTGAAGCACATGGACAACTTCTTACCCTACCTGTTCTCGCAGGTCGAAGTCAGAAAACACAGAACGGTCATCGATTGCGTCGATTATCCAGGCATCACTTCCACTGTAGTGGGAACCTTGAAATTTTCGAAAACGGATGTAGCTTACTACCAAGCGGGAGGATTCGAAGGGGGAACGAAAATATCAACGAAAAGTCACACGGTGCTGTTTTCCATGCGTCTGCTTCCGGGTTTCTTCTCGGACTACAAGGAGATAATGTGGAATGGAGGATTGAGAATCACTTTTCGCAGATCCTCGAACGACAACAATATCTTGATGAGATACAGTAACATGGGTCTGGAAGGGATCACTCCGCTTCCAAACACATTGCCCGAAGCAGCAAAATGCGTGATCCAGACAATGGAATTGAGAATGCCGGTGGTAGAATACGAAACGAATTACACCCGCAAGTACAAAGCAGAAATCTTGAAAAATCCAAAGTGCCCGTTCAATTTTACGGTTACCAGTGCATGCAGAATCCAGCTTCCGGAAACCATTACGAATTCGACCTCACGACGCAGTTCAACAACATACAGTTCGACATGCCAGATTTCGTCATAGTACTCTTCCAGACCGGGAGGGACAACAACCAGGAAAAAGATTCCAGCATGTTCGACAACTGCAAGATCAAGAACGCATACATCAAGAACGGACGCAACGAAGTGTTCCCGCGTGAAAATTACAATCTGAACATAGCAGAAGATGATTATCTCATATTATACGAACCGTACTGCGCTTACAAAGGAGTGATCGAGGGAAACAAAGACATGTACTATACACCCAGCGAATTCAAATCACGAAGACCCATGTTCGTATTCAACACATCGAAGAGAAAACAAGTCGTGGTCGTGGCAGAGAAATCTTTCGTCCAAGACGCCAAGAACGAGAGGATCACGGAACAATTTTGAAAACTATCACAAGTAGAAAAGTTTCTTTCATATCATTTCTAGAAAATAAATCGCAATGAAAGTTTCGAAAACACACACACGGGGACGATGTGTACGAAATATATATTTTCTTTGCTTCACCAAAACTTTTATGATTGCTCGGAGGATCGAACGTAACGTAAAAAAAGAAATAGTACATGTAGAAGATTACTCTGAGGGCCCCTCGAAGACGCGAAAAATCAAAATAAAAAAAAAATACATCGTAGAAGATTACTCTGAGGGCCCTTACTGATGATGAAATTCTTACTTATGATGAGTTAGAAACGACCTTTTTATACTACTAGTATGTGTATGATTTCTAACTCGTGAAGGATCGTAAAAAAAGCGAATAGGTTAAGTTATATCACATAAGATCGTAAAAAGTCATAAGAAAAGTAACATAGACAAGAACAACCCTTGTAGGTTAACTTAGCTCGTAAAAGGTCGTAAAAACAAAAGTAGCGATGCATTTCGACCAAGAAAATGGAAAACTACCTAATGGATGGAAAACTACCAAAAAGATGCCGTGAAAACAATGAATTTATACTACTGTGCGCAAAACCTAATCGGGACTTTTAAACAAATAAAATTGTGTACCCAATTTTGCCAACATTGGGAATCGAGTCCGGAACCTTTTGATCAACAACATCACCTTTAACCATTTTATATTTACGTTATTATCTATATCGGCCACAACCGCGTCGTCGCCGGCGCCACTGCACACATTACACAGCCGCCATAATGTTTTAATAAAAATACTATTTTTGCAGAGACCTTTATTTGGGGGGGGGAACCAATAAAATTGACTACATTTTACGGCGTACTGAATCGAACCCTGGACCTCTATGTTAGCAGGGCAACAACTTGAAGAACTAACCCAACTTGATATTCGAACACCGCCATATTCTTGGGGTTTATTTACACAAAGGCTAATCGACACAATTCATTACGGACTCTACCAGGAATCGAACCCTCGACACCTTCTTTACAAAGCAAAAACCTTAGCCAGTATGGTTTCGGAGGGAGGTTACGCCAGCTTCGGCACCATCTTAAAATCACGTTTCTTCAAAACTTTGCATCTTACACATTGGTTGCGCGCTCATATCCTCCGCCATATTGTTTTTATACAAATACTATTTTTACACATTTGGGCTAATCAGGACTCTTTGTGTATCAAGGTTAATCGGGAATAGTAACTCACTTTTTTAAAAAATCAGTTATTCTGCAATTTGTCAGCATTCGGATTCGAACCCAGAGCCTTCTAAATACAGAACAACAAATGTCACCCATCTTGTTTTGCTTTATGAATATCTGTTCGTGCATAAATACTATACAACACACTTTTTTTCATTTAAACAGAAAATTATTAACAGACAATTTGACAACGTTCGGAATCGAACCCGGGACATTTTTAATACAAAACAACAATGTCAACCATCTTCTTTTGCTTTTTGAATATCTGTTCGTACATAAATACTAATCGGGACTGATAACACACTTCTTCTTTATTTAAAGAGAAAATCATTATTAGGCAATTTGACAACATCGGGAATTGAACCTAGGACCTCTTGATTACAGCATTAACTTTTGCACCCTATTTCCACTTTAGTTCATTTCTTCTTTGTGCAGAAAAGCTAATCGGAAGTTTTAAACAAAGACAATTGGATATCCAATTTTGCCAACATCGGGAATCGAACCCGGAACCACTTGATTGAAGCATCAGCTTTAATCATTTCATATTTAACTATTATCTATATCGCGGATATTATTATTATTAAGACAGACAAACACAAACAAATTAGTATGTTTATATTGTGTAGTAGTTGTGGTGTATTTGTGTTTATATTGTGTTATAGTTGTGATGTGTTTGTGTGTGTCTTGTGTAGTAGTTGTGTTGTCTAATGTGTTTGTGTTCGTCTTGTGTAGTAATTGTGCTGTCTAATGTGTTTGTCTTGTGTAGTAGTTCCTCCATTCATATTGGGTGTTAGGCGTAGAGCTGACAACTCTGCACTGTAAAAAGCCATGTCAAGAATCAGCAATATAAGGCCATGGATGTTCAAAAGGTAAAATATTCCGGAGGTAAAATAGTCCCCCGTTCGGATCTCCGGGTGGGGACTACTTTGGGAGGTTCCTGGACTAAGGGTTTTGTTTTGAGAAAGTTTGTTTACAGTCCAAGTATCTGTTTGTTTATGTTACAATGTTGTGTTTTCTGGCAAATCTGTATAATATCCACATGACGTCAGACCGTGGTTCGTAGAGTAGAGTCGAAAGGGACATCGGAAATGGGATATCCACACGTTGTAACTGTTTGTATAGAGTATTGCGATGTTGTTGTCGAATTGGGCATTGTAAAAAGAAATGTGTGGTTGATTGTATAGGTTCTCCACACTGACAGAAAGTTGCAGGCACGGTATATGAACTGGTATGTATGACAACGTGACCTGTACGCATTCTCATGGTAAACACTAAAACTGCACGAGGTAGGTTAATGTGTTGAAACCAAGGGCGTTTTTTTGCCGACTTGTGCATGCCATTTATATGTATTGGTATTGTGGAGTTGCTGGGTGCAGCAATCGTCCCATTGTTGTTCTACTTTGATTTTGACCCGTTGGAGGTCAGTGTACGGCAGGCGCATCGGGGTAACAGTTTCTTTCGTTCTCGCTTGTTTAGCCATGACATCAACGCGATCTTGATATTTATTGAGGTCACTGTGGGCGCGAATATATGTAAAGGTCGCTGACAGACCCTGTTGTTGATGGTCTAGCACGATTCGGAGACAAATATAGGGAAATACCGTTAACTTATATGCTGCCCGACATGTTAGTGATAACGCTTGAAGTACACTCAATTCGTCCGTGAGAATTAAAGAATGATCGAGTAGTAACTGCAGGGCAAATTGTAATACTTTATAGATAGCATAACATTCCGCCGAGAAGATAGACATATCGGATGGGATGGAAAATTGTCGAGTGATGTTATGAGATGGTACGTAAAAAGCGCATCCCACACCGTCTGCAGACTTCGATCCGTCAGTATAAATAAAAGTTGATGTGGGCCACAATTCTCTATAATTTTCATGTCTGCCATGATCTTCATACTCGGGGTTCTCTACTCGGGGTTCTGTGGGAATATTCAGTTGATATATAAGCGGATCCGGATGGGTAAAAGTTTGATGGTAAGCCAATATTATAACATTGTAAGAAAAAAAACGTTTAGTGGGGGTCGAGTGGTCGGGAGGCCAATCCATTGTCGTTAAATCGGAAATGTTTTATTAAAGGGATGAGCGTGTCGCGCCCACCATTTGAACAAATATTGCACGGTGAGTTTAATACGTCGGTGTGACAAAGAGGATTCATTGCTTTCTAAATATACAGTAACATTGTGGCTGGACGGCATGAGTCCTAGACATGTGCGTAAGGCTCGTCGTTGTAATACGTCTATAGACGTAAGAAGTTTTGGATTGGCCCCACCATATGCTGGTGCTGCATAATCAAACAATGCGCGAAAACATTTTTTATAAAATAATAACATTGTGTGGGGGTGTCCTCCCCACTTGGTCGTGGAAATACAACGAAGTAAATTTACAATTTTTAACCCCTTTTCCTTGAGATATTGTATATGCCTTGCCCAATTTAGTTTCCTATCGAAGTATATATATCCAGGTATTTGACATTGTCGACTACAGGAATGTGCTGTATTTCTGTGATATTGTTAGGGTAACTGCTCATTTTTCTCGAGTTAAAAATTATAATTTTGGATTTCGGGATGGAAATAGTGAATCCTAAGGTATCTAAGTGATCTGTAAGAATTGTGATGGTTTTTCTTTAGGGCGAGTAGGCCTTGCGTGGCGTCAGGAGTGCATTTATAGCAGCAAACATCGTAGGCGTATTGTACCAATTTAAAGCCGTGCACATTTAGTTGATGTATATAGTGGGTATAGATATTAAATAGTAGGGGGCTAAGGGGCGAACCCTGAAGGATCCCCGTGCGAGCTATACGGGGGCCTTCCAGCCTATCTTCAAACCAGAATTGTAAATTTTGTTCGTGGTATAAATTCCAGATTAGGGTCCCTACTATTGGGTGTATGTTTAGTTCGACCATCATTTTATATAAGATCGGGATGTGAACAGCATCATAAACATGTTCTATGTCAGTTAATAGCTCAAAGCAATAGTCTTGAGTAATATGGCTATTTTGAATTTCAACTATAAGGGTGGATATGGCATCTTGGCTACCATGCTGCATGCGAAAACCCATTTGTGTTGGCGAAAATAACTTATTCTTTTCCAACGCCCAGTTAATGCGATGTTGAAGTGTTCGTTTGAAAAGTTAGGCGACTACTGGTATTAATACTATTGGTCGGTATGACCTCTGCGGGAGGTTTGTTAGGTTTTAATATGGGAAGGACTATGTGGTGACGCCACTCGATAAGGATTCGTCCGGTGCGATAGACAGTATTGAATATGTGAGTAAGTAATTGTATACCTTGATATGGCAGATGTTTGAGCATGTCATAAGTGAGACCGTCATATCCCGGGGAATGGTTCGGCACAATTTCTAAAATTTGTTGTATTTCGATAGCATTAACAGCCGGGAAATCGTCAGTGAGATCAAAATTCTGCGCAAAGGATTTTGCCTCTCGTCACAAACCATGGCTTAAGAAGAAAAAAACGAAGGAGGCACATAAAATGTCGGTGCTTGATAGAGCGGGGGGAAAGTGGTGCACTAAACCACAATCCTCTCTAGGGGCCCAAAGTATTTACCTACAAGCTCTTCGACACAATCGGTTTCGACATCATCAAATCTTAAAAACGATAGTCATTTGCCACATAAGTGTGCAGTCTTTGGTGTAATCAATTGTTATAGCTAATTTGACTTTTTTAATTATCAATTTTGACTGTTGCACATTAATTGTAACAGTTAACTTTGAATTTTAGGACTTAGATGATAATAATAATTGTGAATCTTATTTTGTTGTTACGTGTTAATGTTCTTGTAATATTAAATATTTGACGCAGTAGCGTAACAAAATCATAAAGTACGCCTCCGCAAGAAACAAATTTGGGTCCCTCAAGTACAGTCAGATTCTTCCAGGAAATTCATGTAATTACTTAGAATGGCTAGTTGTGGCTACACTTACATTAATAATTATACAAATCGATGCTCAACCTCTGAATTTTCACTTATTACCAGATATCTTTCTTTGACATTTATGTATTCAAAAGAAGAAAACACAAATATTTACTTATCCCCAGCTAGGTGGATAAAAATAATGCTTTTTATTTATATTTTTTCATATTTTTTTAAAAAAATGATCTTTTTTGGTACCGGACGCATAGAAATATTTTTTTTATATAGAAAGGCTTTTTCTGGTAAACGGCTCTGTATATCTTGAACAATTTGATTAAAGCAAATAACAACTTACATGTCTATATGCATTTCTCTGTTTCTGGAGCTGAACATAATGAACCTCATATGAAAATGTTTGTTGAGTGTGTTAATGAAACTAATATAATTTCAGTAACTTTCCTTAGAGTGAATGCACTTTATAATTTTAACTTAAAATCTATTTTACAGTCTTTGTAGCCGAATTTTAGTGTTTTTAATGATAGTTAGCCAAATATCAGCTGCCATACTTATTTACAGTTTAATGAAAATGACACTATTTACGGTATAACATGATTAGTATTTTGTATATTATTCTATTTAAAAAATCTGCTATTTTTGATAATAAAAATTATTGAATTTTAAAAAAAGGGAAATTTAAGTTTCGTATTAGTACATATTGTAGTGTGACGTAGGGTATGTTACGGGATCAAGTCGCGCCGGGACGTAGCTCACATAAATAAGATAGGTTCTTTAAGTTTGATCGTAGCTCGATGTGCTAACCACTCCGCTACGGGGGCCTGCTCAATTCAATAGTGATAGTCAATTTGTCTAATAATACTTATGCTCCTCACTGTACAATTTACAGCAATTCGAACTGAAAATATTACTGTGGTAAACTGTTTTACATATTAATCCATTTGTTAGTTGTGTTAAATCAGTACGAATCAATTTTGATATCACAGTTGTGTCATAAACCTGACAGAAGCCGATCAGTGTTGCTGCAATAAGGTTCAAGTCCTTAGTTTCACCTATAGCGCCTTGAATAATGTAGTGTGGAAAACGGCGCGGTTCTGCGCTCTCTGGCTGGTTCCACTGGAAAATGATCCGCTAGAGGCGCTGGTGTTGAACCCGGTGCTTGGCATCCGTCTGCTTATAATGGAAGTAAATGGAGTTTTCGCTGCAACGTCTGATTCTTTTACATGAAGCATTTCTATGAATGTGATAATTGCTATGATATTTGGTACAGTGGTCGCGAAGATATTAACGAACATTCTAGACAGTCGACCACGTCCTGTTATCGTCATACTTTCGTTAATAATACGGGAGAAAAAATATGCGTGGAATGCTCTTGGCAACTAAATTTTTGTGTATGAATTAGGTTCATTATTATTATCATCATCATCATTTCTTTTAAAGATATACACACTGAAGCATTTGTATTTTGGATATTTACTGTCTCTTTTCTTCCGCTTTAAACTAATCGCGGCGATGATGATAATGATGATTCCATGAAACGACAAGGGGAACCCCACAAAACTTTCTTAGTGCCATCCACATGAGTGTAAGGCAACTTTCAAACCAATGGGACAAGCGACACGGGATGTACACACTGTCACACTAGTGACACACACTTCCAGACTGTAAAATAGCATTCATTGCACATGAGGGTCCAAACAGCAAACGACACGTTCATATGGCGTATTCGCGTGCTACTTGTTACTTCGGTCGGAAAACTCCTTAAAGGAAGGGTGCTGAGACCGAAGCGACACGCTACAGGGGGAGTTCCTAACTAAGTGACAAGCCACATGGTGTCTTCAGTCTATTAGCAAGCGTTGCTTGCGAACAACAGATAGGCGACACGATAAACCGCATATTACAACAACAGATCTAGGCGACACGATAAGCCACACGTGTCGCTTCTGCGTCGCTCAAAAATAGCTTGCTACATGTTGCCGTGGTTTGTTGTTCGCGCATACGCGATGAAATGAGTGTCTTGCTTTAGTGAGATTGCGCACCAAAGCGACAAGCGACACTTATCGCTTGAGGATTTCACCAACCGAAGGCTGGCCTGTGCTTCCCGTCATGCCGCTACGATGTGAAATGTTGCTCTTGATTGGCTCCTTTGAAAGCAACATGTGTCGCTTCGGTATGAAAGTTGCCTTGGACCGAATGACCCGTGTCGCTTTGGTGTGAAATCCTCGTATCGTTTGTCGCGTGCCGCTTTGGTTTAAAATCTCCTTGAGGAAACGGTGGAGTCAGAGCTTGTGTCCCTACGGTTCGAAAGGCTGCATTGATTTCCGACTGCTCGCTTCCAAGCGACACTTGTGGTTTGTCGCCTCGGTATGAAATATCTCTCAGGATAATATTTATATTCTAATAACATAGAAAATAAACTCTAATACACAGTCCAAGACCTGACGTCCGAAATCACATTGCGATGTTTCTTCTTGTGTTACGCACGCATGCCATTTATTTATTCATTTTAATTTACTTTTCTTTCCAAATTAATGCCATTTCGTGACTGGAAATCACTCCACAAATATAACTGTTTCCATCAATTCACGTACCGCCTTTCAACACAAACAAATCTACATAATATATTCCAAAAACTAACAAAGCCGCATTACTTTCATAAGAAAATTAGCACCGACATTGATCGCACTGCCATCTATGCTTGTCATCCATCTGGGGAACCACTTTCTTGGGTCGTTTTCCACACTACGTTATTCAAGGCGCTGTAGTTTCACCATATTTTCGTTAAATCGTATTTATCGTTGTGACATCAGTGCCCTTTATGCTTTACGCTAATCTCAAAGACGATAAACCCAGGGGGTGCCCGTTGCTACGTGCAGTACGTATGCATTACGTCATCTGGGAAGAATTGGGTTTGGTGCGGGGCACATTCAGCTGCTAACACGTCGCGAAAATCAAGGTTATTAGAAGTATAGGTTGGGCCAATCCGTTGTTTACTCGTGATGACGAAACGACGGTAAGAGGTGAATTTATCCATGAAATGAATTCCAAATTTATGCGCTAGTGTTGCACTATGCAGATAGGAAACCATGCCAGAAACTGAACACACGAAATCGAGTACACAAATGAGCATTTCCACCCATTTACATTTTGTGGCTTCAGACAAATTGAAAATAAATATAGATAGTTATTTATTGTTATGCGGGACAGAATATTATTGATCGGAACGGGAATTTTTTTAAAATCCCGACATTCGGGACGGGAAATATTCGCAATTTCTCGACTAGTCGGGAAATCTCAAATTCTAATTTTCACCTTAAGTGATTTTCTTTGCATTTCTAGAATGAAAACTAACAATTTCCGATAACTTCCAGACACTTGTAATGCAGAAAACGTCAAGAATTAATACTGTTTTAAAATGACCATTCGGTATTTCCCGACTGCTCGGGATCCAGAAAAGTAGGGAAGTCATTTGCTGTAGTCGGGATAGGGACGGAACTTTTCTTTCCGATCCCGGTCCCGACTTTTCGAGATACCGCACACCATTCGTTATTATTATTTATTTTAGTTCAGCACAAGATACATCTTCCAAGTACGTTGAACATAATATATACGTTATATACGTTTTTCAAAAGGATTCTTCCGTCACCGAGCTTTGGATTCATGTGGGAACGCTAACGTGAATCATGCTAATGCGAGAATCTGCAGTGCGCATTTCTGCCCAGAAGATTGTGTACGTAATCTGAAAAGTCAACTTTTAGGTTTACATCGAAGAAAGATCCTTAAGCAAGATGCCTTCGACTCCTTATTATGAGCAGGAATGTAGGGAGTATAATCCTGGTAAATACTTCGCCTACCATTTCTTTGCCATTGGTGTACAATTCTCTCTCGCTTTTTCCCTACATATTCACATAAAGCAATAAAAATACAAACTGCTAACTTTTCATTCCATTTTGGTTATTTATTAAACGGTACGTGTTTGTATTTATATTTGATAAATTTACTTTGCTCTTCCGGCCATTTAAGTCAATTGAGATGATGAAGAAGTGATAAAATAGATGAATGGAAAATCACAGTTCCCCTTACTTACAAGAGCGACCACAAGAAAAAGAACCTTCCTCCTCTTCTGTTCAACTCGGACTATAAGTGAGCATGCTCCACTCTCCCCCTCCCCTCCACACTGGAGTACGGTGCACAGAAGTTGCGAGTCTGCGCAGGTTTCTTTGCTTGTGGTTCCACTATAATAGTAATATAAAATTGTACACTCACCTCACTTAGTTCTCCGGCAGTTTGTTTCTTTATACATCATATTTGGAGAAGATACAATCATATACAATTCAATCTATAGTTGTACGTACACTGTATATAACACACCTGGATGTACAGGGTCAAGGAAAACAAAGAAATAAGCATAATTTTCTCTTCGGTGAAGATGTTGAACCTAAACCAAACAAACTCAAATAATGAATTCGACAATGTAAATTGATGAGATTTAGTAAATCATTTGATGAAGTGAACTAATTCTGAGTGGATTAATCGCAAAGGACATAATCAGCTCAGACCCTATTACTTCTTCATGGTATGTGACGTAAAGTTCCCGCCCAACCGTTTGACGGCGTTAGTGGTTATCGCTTCTCCTTTTCCACAGCCTGTAGTACACATCCTCATCTAGACATTGTTCTTGTTCTGGTGTTTAATATCTGCATACTGCAACACTGTCGTTTTGTCATTTCACGTGACTTCACATTGAAAAAGTAAAAAAAACGTAAAGTGTTCCCCTGTGCATAGCACCACGCCATGAAGGCGTATAGGGGGTGTGGGGGTAACGCCCCACACTTTCTTGATCCGGTCGTGAGTGGGGGTGATGTGATCAGCATCACGCCCCTAACCGCCTTTACCCCCCAGGGTTTCCCCCAGGTACCCATGTTATTCGACATTGAAGTGATGCATTCACTTGGCCGGTCACACGTCATCGTGGTTTTGGGCCAGGGCTGGCGAAAATTGCAAAAAGCACGTTGTTCATTTTGTAGCGTTCGATGTAACATTATTGTATTCTTGTTTGTCGACTGCAATCATGTCTAATTGTGCTGTAGCAAGCTACGAAAACTATAACCAGAAAACTAAAGGAACTGACATAAAATATCATAGATTTCCAGCCGATAATTGATTAAGTAAACAGTGGATTGATTCTTGTAAACGAAATGTAAAAAATTGCAAGTGTACAGTGCCAATTATTGGGAAGAAGACTATGTGCGAGATCTAAAAGCAGAACTTTTGTATTTTTCACCAAAGAACGTGCTGAAGCCAACTGCATTGCCAGCGCTGAAAGTATAGTCCCAATTTCTTTAGTACCAAATAATGGTGTAGTTCTCCTAAACACATACGTATCTTCACAATATGATTCGCTTGTAGGACGTGTTGATAAGGTTTGCAGAGATGTACGCTACGAAAGACATGCAATAAGGAAACGTGCCCTAAACAGGCTAAAGACTATGCTGCCAAAAGAGAGAAAATATATAGATGTAGGTATATACACAAACTGCAAGCAATGTTTAGTTGTTGGAAAATATACCCGTCGTTTACAAAGAAGTAACACACGTCTGCATAATGAAGCAAATAAATTAAAGATTACAAACAACCTCTCTCAACCTGCTTTAACCAAATAAAAAAGTTCAAAATCTGGAACCGTACCTAACCGACAATACTACAAGAAAAGTCACCAATATTTTGAAAATATGTTCAACTAGGGCAAAGTACATAGTGAACCTAACTGATCTGTTATGTAGATTTCATGTATGACGGATATATAATTACTAACAAATTCATTTATTTAACACAAACCGATGTTGATTGTAATTTGTGTTCAAATTATTGTGACCAATTTTGTCGGAAATGTGCATTTCCAATTTTAAAGATCGCATATTGACTTTCACGCTATTGGAAATGAAATTCACTTACATCTTAAAATAGAGTATGCACGATGGTAAATATTGCATGAGTGAATATTATGCCCATCATTGAAATTTTTGCAACTTTGTTCAATTTTGGTATTTCACAAATACATTATGGATAATTTTGTACCCTTGTACTCAATATAAACCAATAGATGCTACATTATTTCTTTGTAGTATATTTCTGTAAAAAAGAGCAAGATCTATGATTAGTGTAATGCAAGTTATTTCGTTATTGAACTACATGTAGAAATGTGTGTCGCAAATCAGCTTTGGTTTCCAGTTATACAACTTAGACACACATGAAAATGTAAAAGGAAAATGTGAGAACAAAGTCCTCTAACGAATAATGATTCGTACACTTCCACAGTCATTCATTGTGAGTTCATGTAACTTTATTGTTTTATTAAACTAAGAACTGAGATATTTTCATCGATACTCTCAAAGCGTTTCATTTACCGTGTTACCTTAAATCTATTTATATAAGCTTGAATTAGTAGTTAAGACATTTAAGTTTGATGTTCCTAGTTCCTAGCACTCATCAAGTATTTCGAGTAGGTTAAGTTAGTTAAATTAGTACTTGTAGTAGTGTAATTGGTGATAGAACCAGGACCGGAAAGTATGAACCCCCCTCATGCAGATTTGGCTACACTTAAAACAAGCTTAACATGCCCATATGAGCTTTTTGCTCAAGTGTGGAACCCCGTCTAATCCAAGATTTTTGTAAAAATGCCCTCGGGAATTTCCTGTGAAAGTATGACCCCCCTCAGATTGATTTGCCTACACTTATAAAAGGCACTTCTGTGAGATTGTTGTCCATAAACCTGTCAAAAATATGCCCCTCTTGATATTTTGTTTTGGCCACACCTAAAACTACGCCAAACGTATTAACACACACACACACAAACACAAACACACACACACACCCACACCCACACACACACACATATTTACTTCCGGTTTAAGTTCAATTGGGCACCAGGCTCAACTTGCATATCTAATATTAAAACAATGTAATTCTTCTAGAATTGTTCTGTGACTCTCTCATTTCTTACATCATAAACATATGATTTTTCCCCTATGAGAATAACACTACATATGGTGTCATCAGGTAATGCCTCATGGAATTCACAGATAATTTTAATATTTGTCCTATCATTAACCACAACTTGTTTCCTTTTTGAAGTGTTGATTACAAACATGGGTCTCTGTGCTTTGAATTCATCTGGTGTGTAATACATGTCAGTATTGCCAGTAGTGACCCTTTTGTATGCTGTAAATGCTTCATATAATTTGAGGAAATCATCCTTGGACATGTCTAAATTATAATTTTCTCTAGGGAATACCTCATTTCTACCATTTTTAAGATATATGTTCTTGATGTTGCAGTTATCAAATCTACTTGAATTTTTTTCCTGATTATTGTGTCTTCCAGTCTGAAACAATACCACCACAAAATCCGGCATGTCATATTGTATACTGGAGAATGAATTTGTAGCATCAAACTCATAATAGGTACCAGATGCGGGCTTCTGTACACATTGATATGTATAAAATTGTAAAGGAATCTGTGGATTTTTTATTATATCTGCTTTGTATTTAAGAGCATAACTGGCTTCATATTCAACAACTGGGATTCTTAGCTCCATAGTCTGAATAATGCATTTGCCCTCATCAGGTAGGGTATTAGGCAGAGCTTCCCCTGTAGAGTTTAATGTACTGTACCTCATCAAAGCATTATTATCATTGGCAGCTCTTCTAAATGTGATTCTTAAACCACCCTTCCACATAATATCTTTATAATCTGAAAAGAATCCTGGCAACAGGCGCATGGGGAACAGCACTGTGTGGCTCTTGGATAATATTTTATCACCAGCCTCAAATCCACCTATTTTGTAGTAAGAAGCCTCGGTTTTGGATAATTTTAGTGTGGCCAAAGCTGTGGAGGTAATGCCGGGATAATCCACTCTGTTTATAACAACACCATGCTTTCTGATCTCAATTTCAGAGAACAGATGTGGCACAAAATTGTCCACCAATCTTATATTTGAATTTGCCGGATAATCTGTTCCATCGAGCTTTACAACATCAAATTTGATGTATAGATCTGCTCTGTGGGGGTGTATAAAGCCATCCCCTACATCAAGATCAACCTCAATCTCTGTGTTGGGTTGATTTAAATTTGCAAATGTCCTCCTGTTTGGGGGGAATGATTGTAGCTCATAACTCTCAATATTTTCCATTTTTTTTGTATGTATTTTTATTTAAATATTAATCTCTATGATAGCAGTTGTTGTGGCTCCAGCAAAATCAACTAATTCTTCTTTTTCATTAGTGACCATCAATTCAATGTAATCTATTCTATTATGGCACACAGGAAAATATAATGTTGGGGATGGAGTGTAGATGATTGGCTCCATAAATTCAGAATTAGGTTTGAATGTTGCAATGATGCCAGTTTGTTTGTGAGTGCCTATGCCATTTGATTTGGTGATCATACCCTCAGCCACATTACAGTGAATATTTAGAGTCTCTATGGCTAAGAATTTGGGTATATTAATAGCAGTGTGTTTGATGGCCGCTTCAAGTTTTGTGTTGTTCTCAAAGCCTAACAGCTCTCCTATAGTACCCAGATCCACTGTTTCTGTAGCAGATACAATATCTACTCTGTGAGTGACAGAATTTTGACTTAACACTATACCTCTGGGTAATTGAGCATTTAGAGTGGACAGATTATACTGCCCTGGAGTGATGACAATTTTTTGATCCCCTACTGCAATTTTGTTGTTGTGGTGTGTAATATTAGGGATCAAGTACATGCCATAAAATGCTCTGAGAGCTATTGTTTTGGGATACACTATGTCATCATGCAATTTGAGTTTCAATATTGAATTTTGGCTGGTGAGATGGAATACCCCCATGATGTTTCAGATACCACAGGGCTTTTTGAAAATTTTCAATTGATGGTTTATTTATTTGAGACATATATCTAAGAACAGATAAACACAAATGTCCACAATTAACATCTTTGAAGTTTTGAACACGGGCATTATTGTAATAAAGATTAGCTGATTTTAGATATTTTATTAAATTTTCAGGTGGAACACCTCCAAATGAATCAAACACAAATGCCTCATTGTTTAAATATTTAAGATAACAAATCCAGTGAGTGCCCTGATTTTTGTACTTATCCAAATTAACAATGCCACACTCTTTGTTGAGTGGTTGCTCTGGCAAAGAATCAGACATGTACACACCTCTAAAATTTTTGATGCCCAGTGGCTTGATTAAAGCTTCAATATCTTGGTTTGTAAGCGGCTCTTGTTTTTTAAAACTTATTCATGGCTCTCTTAACACCTTTGCCTTGTTTCTCAATGGCCAGGTTATGGCGCTTCAATTCATCTAATTCTGCCCTATTCTTCTTGGCATCTATTACTGTTTTTGCTATGGCAGCTGATCCCCAGCCAAGCTCCCAACAGCCCCAAGTGCTGCTAAGATGGCCGGGATAGTAAATATGAAACCCCCCCACATGTGATTTTTTTCTAGATTGTTGTAATTTTTTTAATGGGGGGGTACTAAGCAACAATTTCATACCATGACCCTTGGCAATACAAGAGCTTTTTTTCTTGCGCTGCTTTTTGGTTAAAAGACTATCAATAGTTTTAAGAGATTTAAGACCTGCATAAGGTATTTGATACATAACACCCTTGGCCTTCATTGTAGGTTTATTATATACATATTTACAGCCCCCACCCCAGTTTTTGTTTGGTGTTCATAGCTATGGTGGTCCCCAATGCTGCTACTTTTTTCACTTAAAGAAGCATCTTTGCTTACAAATCTACCAAATGCAGCCTCTTCTAATTTCTTGTCTGCAACATGTCTCTTGTCAAGATCAGAATGTGTGTTGTATGCTATGTCATGGTCTCTACAAGCAGCATTGGGGACCACCATAGCTATGAACACCAAACAAAAACTGGGGTGGGGGCTGTAAATATGTATATAATAAACCTACAATGAAGGCCAAGGGTGTTATGTATCAAATACCTTATGCAGGTCTTAAATCTCTTAAAACTATTGATAGTCTTTTAACCAAAAAGCAGCGCAAGAAAAAAAGCTCTTGTATTGCCAAGGGTCATGGTATGAAATTGTTGCTTAGTACCCCCCCATTAAAAAAATTACAACAATCTAGAAAAAAATCACATGTGGGGGGTTTCATATTTACTATCCCGGCCATCTTAGCAGCACTTGGGGCTGTTGGGAGCTTGGCTGGGGGATCAGCTGCCATAGCAAAAACAGTAATAGATGCCAAGAAGAATAGGGCAGAATTAGATGAATTGAAGCGCCATAACCTGGCCATTGAGAAACAAGGCAAAGGTGTTAAGAGAGCCATGAATAAGTTTTAAAAAAACAAGAGCCGCTTACAAACCAAGATATTGAAGCTTTAATCAAGCCACTGGGCATCAAAAATTTTAGAGGTGTGTACATGTCTGATTCTTTGCCAGAGCAACCACTCAACAAAGAGTGTGGCATTGTTAATTTGGATAAGTACAAAAATCAGGGCACTCACTGGATTTGTTATCTTAAATATTTAAACAATGAGGCATTTGTGTTTGATTCATTTGGAGGTGTTCCACCTGAAAATTTAATAAAATATCTAAAATCAGCTAATCTTTATTACAATAATGCCCGTGTTCAAAACTTCAAAGATGTTAATTGTGGACATTTGTGTTTATCTGTTCTTAGATATATGTCTCAAATAAATAAACCATCAATTGAAAATTTTCAAAAAGCCCTGTGGTATCTGAAACATCATGGGGGTATTCCATCTCACCAGCCAAAATTCAATATTGAAACTCAAATTGCATGATGACATAGTGTATCCCAAAACAATAGCTCTCAGAGCATTTTATGGCATGTACTTGATCCCTAATATTACACACCACAACAACAAAATTGCAGTAGGGGATCAAAAAATTGTCATCACTCCAGGGCAGTATAATCTGTCCACTCTAAATGCTCAATTACCCAGAGGTATAGTGTTAAGTCAAAATTCTGTCACTCACAGAGTAGATATTGTATCTGCTACAGAAACAGTGGATCTGGGTACTATAGGAGAGCTGTTAGGCTTTGAGAACAACACAAAACTTGAAGCGGCCATCAAACACACTGCTATTAATATACCCAAATTCTTAGCCATAGAGACTCTAAATATTCACTGTAATGTGGCTGAGGGTATGATCACCAAATCAAATGGCATAGGCACTCACAAACAAACTGGCATCATTGCAACATTCAAACCTAATTCTGAATTTATGGAGCCAATCATCTACACTCCATCCCCAACATTATATTTTCCTGTGTGCCATAATAGAATAGATTACATTGAATTGATGGTCACTAATGAAAAGAAGAATTAGTTGATTTTGCTGGAGCCACAACAACTGCTATCATAGAGATTAATATTTAAATAAAAATACATACAAAAAAAATGGAAAATATTGAGAGTTATGAGCTACAATCATTCCCCCCAAACAGGAGGACATTTGCAAATTTAAATCAACCCAACACAGAGATTGAGGTTGATCTTGATGTAGGGGATGGCTTTATACACCCCCACAGAGCAGATCTATACATCAAATTTGATGTTGTAAAGCTCGATGGAACAGATTATCCGGCAAATTCAAATATAAGATTGGTGGACAATTTTGTGCCACATCTGTTCTCTGAAATTGAGATCAGAAAGCATGGTGTTGTTATAAACAGAGTGGATTATCCCGGCATTACCTCCACAGCTTTGGCCACACTAAAATTATCCAAAACCGAGGCTTCTTACTACAAAATAGGTGGATTTGAGGCTGGTGATAAAATATTATCCAAGAGCCACACAGTGCTGTTCCCCATGCGCCTGTTGCCAGGATTCTTTTCAGATTATAAAGATATTATGTGGAAGGGTGGTTTAAGAATCACATTTAGAAGAGCTGCCAATGATAATAATGCTTTGATGAGGTACAGTACATTAAACTCTACAGGGGAAGCTCTGCCTAATACCCTACCTGATGAGGGCAAATGCATTATTCAGACTATGGAGCTAAGAATCCCAGTTGTTGAATATGAAGCCAGTTATGCTCTTAAATACAAAGCAGATATAATAAAAAATCCACAGATTCCTTTACAATTTTATACATATCAATGTGTACAGAAGCCCGCATCTGGTACCTATTATGAGTTTGATGCTACAAATTCATTCTCCAGTATACAATATGACATGCCGGATTTTGTGGTGGTATTGTTTCAGACTGGAAGACACAATAATCAGGAAAAAAATTCAAGTAGATTTGATAACTGCAACATCAAGAACATATATCTTAAAAATGGTAGAAATGAGGTATTCCCTAGAGAAAATTATAATTTAGACATGTCCAAGGTTGATTTCCTCAAATTATATGAAGCATTTACAGCATACAAAAGGGTCACTACTGGCAATACTGACATGTATTACACACCAGATGAATTCAAAGCACAGAGACCCATGTTTGTAATCAACACTTCAAAAAGGAAACAAGTTGTGGTTAATGATAGGACAAATATTAAAATTATCTGTGAATTCCATGAGGCATTACCTGATGACACCATATGTAGTGTTATTCTCATAGGGGAAAAATCATATGTTTATGATGTAAGAAATGAGAGAGTCACAGAACAATTCTAGAAGAATTACATTGTTTTAATATTAGATATGCAAGTTGAGCCTGGTGCCCAATTGAACTTAAACCGGAAGTAAATATGTGTGTGTGTGTGGGTGTGGGTGTGTGTGTGTGTTTGTGTTTGTGTGTGTGTGTGTTAATACGTTTGGCGTAGTTTTAGGTGTGGCCAAAACAAAATATCAAGAGGGGCATATTTTTGACAGGTTTATGGACAACAATCTCACAGAAGTGCCTTTTATAAGTGTAGGCAAATCAATCTGAGGGGGGTCATACTTTCACAGGAAATTCCCGAGGGCATTTTTACAAAAATCTTGGATTAGACGGGGTTCCACACTTGAGCAAAAAGCTCATATGGGCATGTTAAGCTTGTTTTAAGTTTAGCCTAATCTGCATGAGGGGGGTTCATACTTTCCGGTCCTGGTTCTATCACCAATTACACTACTACTTGTACCTTTTGGCTCGACTTCTGCACGCTTGTGTATGTAAAGTTCTTAATACTTTTTAGAACTATGACAACGATAACTTGCTGCCAAATTTGAACCAGAGAAATTTAAAATATCTGCAAATTACAAACTGGAATTGAGTTTTCAAAGTGGGAAATTACTATCTTACAAACTCTTTCCTCATTCTTCCTCCACATAAAACTTTCCAAATTTTTTTTGCATGTGGAACTTTAGTAGTATAAAATACGATATTACTGGGACAAAAAAGTACGAACCTCAATCAGATTACTTTGGCCACATTTAAAACTAAGCCAAGATGCCCATATGAGCCTATTGCTTACAGTGTGCTACTCTGTCTAATCCAAGACTTTAGTAAAAAGCCCTCGGGGATTGCCCGTAAAAGTTATGACCCCCTCACATTGATTTGGCCACACGTACAAAAAGCTGCATCTGTCAGATTGTTGTCCATAGGATTGTAAAGAAATATTCCCCTCTTGGCATTGTTTGGCCACACTTAAAACTAGGCCAAGATGCTCATATAAGCTTATTGCCTTTAGTGTAATACTCTAAGTGTGCTTAAATACTTGACAGTCAGTTCAGAGTATTAATATGTTGACCCGAATATTTTAATTGGGCACCAGGCCCAACTTGTTTATCTAGTACTAAGACAATGCATTATGCAGAGGCTTTCTAGAATTGCTCTGTGACTCTTTGTTCCATTTCAGCATATACGACCAGTGCATGATCATCACTTATTTTTAAATTCTTATACAATTCCTCCATAGAGCATTGTATAAAGTTTATGATCTTTCTTGTAAAGATCAATCTGATATTTGACCAATCCAGCTTATCTGTTACAATCCAAAGCATGTGTGTTAGCTTATACTATCCCAGTTTGCCATAGAGGGATAATATGTGCTGGCATTATTGACTGTAAGAAGTTCAGTATCAGCATTTGCAAGCACAGTAGGTAATTTAAAGACAAGTTAACTTTGAAACGTGCTTGGTACTTGAGAAACTCAAGTCGTGCTGTGAGGTCAATACTACAGGTTGCGTGCCGACACTTGTTCAGTTCATTTGAGTTGTGCAAGGCCACGTGGTTATTAACATGGTGCCATGTCGACACATCCAGCTTGTCGTGTACATAGAAGATCAATGCTACATGATCATCATCAACGTAATAAATTATTAACTTTACAACCCATCATAATTTGTCAGACACCTGCGTTTTTTTTAAGTGTATAGTTTTATTAAGTATATAGTTTTTGATTTGAGCCCCAAGAAATTATATATAAATACCAAAACCAAAAATAGTAACACACTAAGTATATACACTAAGTATACAAAGCACACTGCTGAACCCAACTGATATTTTGTATTAAGTATATAGTATTTGATTTGAGCCCCAAGAAATTATATATAAATACCAAAACCAAAAATGCCAAATCAGAAATATTGTAATCAATGCGATAAGAATGTATCTAGCTCTAATTGGGCAAGCATCAACGTAATTGTGATCCAGAAAAATGCAAAATGCCCACTAAAATATGCCCAAAATGCCATAGAAAATTTTGCAAGGCATACTTCAATAGACATATAGGCTCTTGTTCTGCACAGGCATCAACATTGCCCCCACAGCCATCTACATCTGGTCTAAAAAGAAAGCTTGTTACATCCGATAATACTAGACCGGCAAAGTGACCACGCAATGAACCTAATAATAGTAGTTTTAACGGTCAACTAAGGGATTACCGTTTTGTATCAGAGCCAAGATGTGATATTAAGAATTTTTTAAACAGTAAAAATCCTCATATGCTAGCTAATCTAAATGCACAAAATGGTTCTTATAAGCTATCTCTTAAATTGTATACTGAATATAAGAAACCAAACAGCACAAAATTTACACACCCCCACATAACAGAAACTGTAGCCGTATACTCAAATACAAACTTAGACGAAATACTAAGCAGGTTGATAGACCAATTGCTTATCAAACATTCTGAGTTTGCTGCTAAAGAATCAGGATGGAGTCTTTGCTAATCTCCACACAGGCTCTATGTTAATATTTCTGAATTCAGACCTCTACAAGGTTCTACATATCTGCTTTTACCTGACAATATCAAAAACAAAAAAAGTCGTGGTTAACGTAGAAAATACCGACCAGAAATGCTTTTTGTGGTCTATTTTGGCCGCTTTGTTTCCAGTTTTAGATCATCCAGAGCGAATATGTCATTATCAACAGCATGAACATGATTTTGATGATGCTATGGATGGCTTAGAATATCCAATGCTTGTCAAGAATATCGATAAATTCGAAAAAAAGGTCAAAGATAGCAATGACCGACCATTATCTATTAATGTGGCGATTGCTTGATAGAACCTCTTAGAATCAGCAACCTTGATGATGACTCTGCTGTCCCGATCGATCTGCTCTTAATTGACATAGACGGTTCTAACCATTATACTCTGATACGCAATCTTCAGGCTTTAGTCAGAAAACAACTAGGCAAATCGAATAGAATATACAAGTTGTGTCGAAGATGTTTGACTGTGTTTGATGGTCAAAAAATAGTAAATGATGTTGATGAAGAGAATACCGAAATTGCTAAAAACAAGTTGGCTGAACATTTAAAATACAGTGGCAACCATAAATCTGTTCATATGGCTATGCCTAAACCAAACAAAAATGTCAAATTCAAAACATTCGAAGCCTTGTTCCGGCACCCAGCATATATAGTCTGTGATTTTGAATCAAATCTCAAACCGCTTGCATTCTGCAGCCCAGATCGAAGAATCATCAAGTACAGCGTATCAGCTACACGAACCTTCTAGTTTTTGTTATGTGGTTGTACAGGATGGTGTTGTTAGTGAATCATACTTATACAGGGGACCAGATGCTGTTAAAAAAATTGCACGTAAAAAAGAAAATGAGTGCCGTCGCATAGCCCTCAATATTTCGTTAAAATCAGAACCTATGCTACCTTTAACACAGGACCAAATCGAAGATTTCAACAGTACAGAAAAATGCCCGGTATGCAATTCTGAATTTTCGTATACAAATATCAAGGTGCGTCATCATTGCCATACGGACGGTCGATATAAACAGGCTTTGTGTAGTAGCTGTAATATTAAGATCCAGAGACCAAAATTTGTCCTGATATTTTGCCATGGTGCATCTAATTATGATTTTCATCATCTGATCAGATACGAAGTGTTTGACAAGCAGGATTTAAATATTTTAGCAGAAAATGACGAAAAATATATAGCTATTAGCAAAATAATCAGTGTTAATGGCAGGCCCATATACCTAAGATTTCTAGATTCATATAGATTTCTGTCGGCTAGCCTTGCCACTCTGGCCAGTCAATTATCTGATGTCCAATTCAAAATTACGTCTGACACGTTTCCAAATTTAGACCTGAAATTGCTTAGGCGAAAGGGTGTATATCCATACGATTATGTTTCCGATTTTTCCAAATTTAACGAGCGTGCTCTGCCACCGCAAGAAGCGTTCTACAGCAAACTCAGAGCATCAGGAATCACCGATGGCGATTATCGCCATGCCCAGTTGATGTGGACCAACTTAAATTGTCAGAATCTTCGTGATTATCATAAATGCTATTTGGCACTCGATGTGACGCTCTTAGCTGATGTTATTGAGACATTTAGAGCATCCTCAATACAAAATTATTACCTTGACCTGGTCTATTTTTACAGTGCTCCTGGCCTAGCATGGTCTGCGATGTTTCTGAACACTAAAATAAAATTGGATCTGATCCAGGACCAGGACATGTATCTGTTCATTGAACAATGTATACGAGGGGGCATAGTACAATGTTCTCAAAGATATGCCAGAGCCAACAACAAGTATGTTCCCGATTATGATCCTGCACGACCATCAAACTATATACTTTATGTGGATGCCAACAGCCTGTATGGTTATGCCATGATGAAAAAACTGCCAGATGCAGGGCTTGAGTGGGTCGAAGATTTCAACATTGAAGATCTTCAAGACTTTGATGACAGTGACTATGGCCTGTTCTTAGAGGTCGAACTGGCAATTCCTGATAATTTGCACAGCCAGTTTTTTTGATCTGCCGCCCATTGCTGAGTTCCAGTGTCCGCCCTGCTCTAAACAGAAGAAGCTGACTCTAGAGCCAAAACAGGGTTATGGCATATACTACAAGAACCTCCAGTTCCTAATGCGTCATGGTGTTAAAGTGACCAAGGTTGGCAAAATCTTGAGGTTCAAGCACTGAAGATGGTTGAAGCCATATATTGATACAAACACCGAGCTTCGAACACGTGCGGTAACCAAATTTGATAAGACCTTGTTCAAATTGATGGTCAATTCGGTGTCAGAAATCATACTAATGTCAAGTTGGTTACCGACCCCAGCCAAAGCAAAAATTGGTAGCAAATCCTAATTTCAACTACAGAAGAATTTATGATGACAATCTGGCACTCTTCAACATGAAAAAAACTAAGATCAAGTTTGATAAGCCTATTTATGTAGGGGCTGTAATATTATAATTGGCCAAATTACATATGCTGGTGCTTTGTTACGATGTGCTTAAGCCTTTTTATGCTGATCGTGTAAAACTGATGTATATGGACACGGATAGCTTTATTTTAGCATTTGCTGGGTTAAGGGCCAAGATGTACAGCTTTGAAAGATCCACTGGTGCTGTTACTAAAAAAGCCAAGGGCGTTGGTAGAGTAACTGTAGACAAAGAGCTCAGATTTGAAGATTACGAAGATTGTCTCAAATCATGTAGCACAATCAGAACATCAGAATGCAGAATCCAGAGTGTGGATCACTTGTTGACCACAAATATTGTAAGAAAGGTTGCTCTGGTCCCACATGACGATAAGAGATGCGTTTTACCATGCGGCATACATACTCTACCATGGGGTCATTGCGATTTGATAAGTGGCAATCAATGCCCTATCACAGAGCATGCCTTGCAATCAATAAACATGCCAATGAACTTATTTGGGTTCAGAAAACAGGCTATTATGGACCTACCAATACCAGCACCCTCTCCTGATATACAGTCTATGCTATCTAAACTAAGTGGTTTGTTAATTATTCATCTGAATAGCATACTTACAGATGTTGATGTTAATACAGGTAAAACATTGTACATATTTAACAATAACTTAAACCACAACCGTTACCTGTAGGTTGTCAATTACAATTTATTACAACCCCCGAATGCAATGTCAAGGTTTCAGTAGGCAGAAATATTTACAGAATTAAGCACTCAAACATGGTTTCTGGCACTGTATATACTGTCTCTGCGGGTGACCCTTTATATATTGAGGTTCTAGGACACTATGACAAGCTTATACATCTTTTTATAGAATTAAGAATCAGATACTCTATAATAAATAACCGCTAAAACACAATGCCTAACGATATATTTGGCCATAAAAGGCGCGAAGATCACAGCGACGAGATTCTCATGCTTGACGTCAGAGTCAAAAAATTAAGAAGCGATTTACAAGCTCTACAAACCACACTTAATGCCAGTCTTCAACTTGAGATTACTAATTTACAATCATAATGCATGGACCCCCTTCTTAAAATCGACTCAGAACATAAATTGCGCTTTCAGAAATATACTGACTTGGCTACACTAGATAATCTACAGAGTCTTCAAGAGGCCATAGCAGCTCTTCAAGCCAAATTTAAGACTCAGGCTACCAACTCTGAGCACTTAAAACAGCAACTAGAAGAGCAGATTGGTAGTGTCCAGACACAGCTCCAAACAATTGTCAAAAGCATAAAGTCCTAAGATGATTTTGATCTAGTGATTTCTACTTTACAAGAACAGATTCAATCACTACAGATACCTAATCTGGACCCCTTAAACAATGTCATAGCAGAAGTCAAAGAAAAAATTGAGACACTAGAAAATTTTATGAACAACCTACCATCTTCAGATGCTCTGAGTGCTATTACGCGTAGTGTTGCCAACATCAAGCTACAATTAGAGACATACGAGGATTTTGGCAAAATTCAGAGTACCATAAGCCATCTTGAGAGTACCATAGCAGCAGTACGCAACGATCTGACAAATGTACAAGAAAATCTAGAGTCGCGTTTACCTGGTATCATACACACCCTTGCCAGTGTCCAGCAACAGATTACCAAACTTGAAAATCTTAATACCGAATTTGAGCTATCCCAGTTTCATCACTTGATCGATGATATTCAAACAAAGCTTGAAATTTTACAACAATCAACACCTACTCAGGCAGACATAGCCCTGCTCCAAGATGCTATGCGTAGTTTGGCTGACGCTAGTGAATTAAATGTAAAATTGGCCCTTGAGTCTCTGCAGAATACGGTGGCCAATCTGCCTACATCACAGGAACTTAAAAATATTAAAAGAGCCGTACATCGCATATTGAAATCTGAAGACATCAAGAATATTCAGACAGAGATCAAACAGCTTACTCAGACAGTGGCTACTCTTCCAACCAATCAGCATAATAACGAACTGCATGCCCTGTTTGAGGATATCAGAACCCAAGTCCATGATCTTCCAGCCCAAAGTTCAAAATTGGCTGTTGTTGAAAATCTACAGCAAATTGTAGCCAACATCAATCAACAGCTAGGGACCATGGAATCCAGCCAAGGAAATGCTCTGTCTTTTTTTGCCACACAGCTTCAAGAGATTGTGCAACAATACAAAGAACTTGCTGTGGACATAAGAATCAAACCAGGCCACGACGAGATTGTTAGGACTATCAACGAGCATCTTGAATCTGTAATAAGTAGATTGCTTACAGCAGAAAAAGAAATAACTGGCCTAATCGAGAATCCTAAGCACACAGTAATCCTTGAATTGTACAGTGTCCCCAACAAAGAATACGAATCACCGTTTACACCAGGTGGCAAACTGTATATGTTGTCCCCTGCACAATTTTATTACCAGTTCTTCATAAGGGGCACACTCAAACCGGTCAAGATCAAATACTGGTTACAACCACAATCACACCACTACCCTACCTTGTCAATAGCCAATGCTGACAACATACCAAAAATCACCAGTGTGGAGTTAGAGGATTTTACAGACCCCGATACACTAGAAACAGCCTATGCTGAAGATGATGGTTCTTTGGAGTTTGACATACAAATAGGTGATAATCTGTATTTAGAAAATCCTGTAGTATAGCTGCTGAACACCCCATAGTTACAATATTCTTGTTTACGTACTATGTCTAGACAAACCATAGTTAACGAGCTACACAGACCAGCCAGACGTAACTATAAGCGACTGCCAGTGGTCACAAAGGGCATAGAAGATTTGTGGTAGGCAGACTTGGTTGAGATGGCAAGTGGACAGCTGAAAAACATACACAAGATCAACAAGGCCTACAAGTATCTACTTACTGTCATAGATACATTTTCGAAATATGCCTGGGATGTGCCACTCAAATCCAAGACTGGAGCATGTGTTACAGAAGCTTTTAGGACAATCATCAATCAGAGTGGCAGATTACCGCGCTATCTACAAACAGATAACGGTAAAGAATTCTATAATTTGGTGTTTCAACAATTTGTTAAGAGCCAGTCCATACGACATTACTCAAGTTACAGCGATCTCAAAGCCTCTATTGTAGAAAGATTCAACAGGACCCTAAAAAGTCATATGTATAAGCAATTTACGCTTCAAGGTAATTATAAATGGGTTGCTATGATACCAGAACTTCTAGATCAGTATAACAACTCGGTCCACACCACAATTAATAAGAAGCCATCTGACGTAACCAAATTTGACGAGCAGCAATTGATCAACACTGTTTACTATCCGAGATATCAGCCAACAACCAGAAGACCTAAATACAAGGTAGGTGATCAAGTAAGGATTTGTAAATATAAACACATATTCAAAAGAGGCTTTACTAGAAACTGGAGCACTGAATTATTTACAGTGGTTCAAGTTATACCTGGGACCCGTAACACATATATAATAAAAGACCATCACATCGAAATCCTCAAAGGCCGATTCTATGATGAAGAAATTAGCAAAACTAAACAGCCTGACACATATCTCATAGAAAAAGTCATCAGGAAAAACGGCAACAAGCTACTGGTCAAACGGCTAGATCATCTAGAAAACAGCTGGATCAAAGCAGACAAAGTGATACTATGAACACCTGGGATGTTATAAAGCGACTACCAGAGCCCGAACAGAAGACTAAGAAAACTGGCAATCTGCTACCTGATAATATTCGTTGTCTTATTGTTGGGCCATCGGGTTGTGGTAAGACTACGCTACTGGTTCATAATTTTTTACTGGCACCTAACTGGTTAGACTGGAACAATAAAAAATCAGCAGCTAATGAAGCTATACGATGGACTGGATATAGCCACTTTTGAATCAGATGTTAAGCAACTCGATTACTGTCTCGATAACTCTGTTGATGTGTTTGATGACATTATATTAGATAATCAAAACGAAGTTCGAAATTTCTTTACACAGGAGCGGCACAAAGAGATAGATTGCTTCTACCTGGCGCAGACGTTTTCTAAAATACCAAAACAGCTGCTACGAGACAACATCAATTTCATATGTGCGTTTCGTCAAAATCATACTAACCTCAAACACATACATGACGAGTATGTAGGTGCAGACTTAAGCTACAACGATTTTTCTAAGTTTTGTGGTAGGTGCTGGAACCAGGACAGCTACTGGTTTGTCACAATCGATATGACAAGGAAGCCCAATAGTGGTAAATATGTGTTTGTAAAATCAACGATTTTCTAGATGTACAGACGTATATAAACAACCATGAAACGACCAATTGTTGACGATCTTAAATTAAGAGACTATCTTGTAAAACGATTCAAGGGATGGAAATCAGAGAACCGAGGTTTTTATGAACAACACAAGGGCACAGAACAGCCTATTATTGATGCTATTAGTGAACTGGGTAAAAATATCAAAACTGTTAAACAGCAGAACACAAATTTGATTACAGAGCTTGTGCCGGTAGCTGCTCGGAACATATTAGATTATCCAATCACCCCCCTTTCTAGTATTCACACACCTAGTCCTGTTCGTCCTCAAAGAATCGAAGCTAGTCAGGATCCTATTGAATTGGGTCTTCTTGCTCAAAAATATTTAAGCACACCTAAAGACAACATAGACGAGGTCTTCGGTTTATATGCTGACAGAGAGCGTGACGGTAGCATCATACATAAAATTTGCAATTTTAGGGTAACGTTTATGAGCGATGATCTGATTGTATATTCAGAATCCCATCTTGGAGAAAGAGGCGGTTTTGTTAAGTATCCTGGAACACCTGGATTGTAGGAACTGATGACTCGTAAACGGCCTGACGACTATACAGATCAAGACTATGAGTACTACAAATAAATACTAATAAAATCAGATGCCCTGTACCAAAACAACGACCCTACACAAAAAAGAGTCAAGTCTAGCAGTGGAGCAAAATACAACAACTTAATCAAGCCTATATGGACACAGATCAAAACAGGTAGCGGGATCAAACACTACAACACCCTGCCTAAAGAATTTGTCTGGGTTGACGATGTAAGAAAACTAATAGATAGGCTGCTCGTCATAGCTGGCGAAGAAAATGCCGGTAACCATAATTTTTACAACGAAAAAGTCGGAATTATGGATATGATAGCCACCAAATTGTCTAATTTTATAGTCAACGACACTAAGGGCATTGGATATCTTATAAAAATTATTAATACTCTACCGCCTAAATTTTGGAATATCTCTGAGGGTCGGGGGCTGGTTAATGAAATCATAAACAAGCTGCCATTTGATCTACACATTCCAGGCTATCAGTATTGTGGTCCCGGTACCAAACATAGACTAAACAGAGGGGACCCTGGTGTTAATCCCCTAGACTCTGCTTTTAGAGACCATGACATAGCATACAACACACATACCGATCTTGACAAGCGACATGTGGCAGACAAAAAATTAGAAGAGGCTGCATTCGGTAGATTAGTAAGCAGAGATGCTTCTTTGGGTGAAAAAATAGCACATTAGGGACCACCATAGCTATGAACACCAAACAAAAACTAGGGTGGGGGTTGTAACAGACTAAATAAACTGGCCCAGCAATAAGTGTTACGACTTAAATTTAAACCACTTAATTAAACTATGTAATCCCCGAATATGTATATAATAAACCTACGATGAAGGCCAAGGGTGTTATGTATCAGATACTTTATGCAGGTCTTAAATCTCTTGGTACTATCGATAGTTTTTTAACCAAAAAACAGCGCAAAAAGAAAAGCTCTTGTCTTGCCAAAGGCCATGGTATGAAGTTGTTACTTAGTACCCCCCAATTAAAAAAATTACAGCAATCCAGAAAAAAATCACATGTGGGTGGCTTTATATATAGTATCCCGGCTATCTTAGCAGCACTCGGTGCAGTTGGTAGTTTAGCAGAGAGATCGGCTGCCATATCAAAAGCAGTAATAGATGCCAAGAAGAATAAGGCCGAATTAGCTGAACAAAGACGCCATAATCTGGCCATAGAAAAACAAGGCAAAGGACTTAAAAAAGTTGTAAATAAGTTTAAAAAAACAAGCGCTGTTTACCAACCAAGATATTGAAGCTTTAATCGAACCACTGGGCATCAAAAATTTTAGAGGTGTATACATGTCTGATTCTTTACCAGAACAACCGCTCAAAAAAGAGTGTGGCATAGTCAATTTGGATAGCTACAAAAATCAGGGCACACACTGGATGTGCTATCTTAAATATTCAAACAAAGCATTTGTATTCAATTCGTTTGGGGGGATTCCACCTAATAATGTAGTAAAATATCTAAAGTCTCATAATCTGTATTACAATGAGGATCGTATTCAAAATTTTGAAGATATTAATTGTGGACATCTGTGTTTATCTGTTCTTAGATATCTGTCCCAAATAAATAAACCATCAATTGAAGATTTTCAAAAGGCCCTGTGGTATCTAAAACATCATGGGCATATTCCATCTGACCAGTCAGAATTCAATCTTAAAACTCAAACTACATGATGATATTATGTATCCCAAATCAATAGCTCTTAGAGCATTCTACGGCATATTACACACCATAACAACGCAATCACAGTTGAAGTTCAAAAAATTGTCATCACTCCAGGGCAGTATAATATATCTACTTTAAAGGCTCATTTACTTAGTGGTGTTGTCTTAACTCAAAATTCTGTCACTCACAGAGTAGAGATTGTGTCTGCTACAGAGACAGTGGATCTGGGTACTATAGCAGATCTATTAGGCTTCCAGAACAACACAAAACTTGAACCAGCTATCAAACACACTGCTGTTAATATACCTAAATTCTTGGCCATAGAGACTCTGAATATTCATTGTAATTGGCCGAGGATATGATCACCAAATCAGATGGCATAGGCACTCACAAACAAACTGGCATCATCGCAACATTCAAACCTAATTCTGAATTTATGGAGCCAATCATCTACACTCCATCACCAACATTATATTTTCCCGTGTGCCATAATAGAATCGACTACATTGAGTTGGTGGTGACTAACGAAAAAGAAGAATTGGTTGATTTTGCCGGAGCCACAACAACCGCCATCATAGAGATTAATAACCGTAGGACCTTTGCAAATTTGAATCAGCCCAACACAGAGATTGAGGTTGACCTTGACGTAGGGGATGGCTTTATACACCCCCACAGAGCAGACCTATATATCAAGTTTGATGTTGTGAAGCTCGATGGCACAGATTATTCTGTTAACTCAAATATAAGACTAGTAGACAATTTTGTACCGCATCTGTTTTCTGAAATCGAGATCCGAAAGCATGGTGTTGTCATAAAGAGAGTAGACTATCCTGGTATTACCTCTACAGCTTTGGCCACACTGAATTTATCCAAGACCGAGGCCTCGTACTACAAAATCGGCGGATTTGAGGCTGGCGATAAAATAATAACCAAGAGCCACACTGTACTGTTTACGATGCGCCTGTTACTTGGATTCTTCTCAGATTACAAAGACATTATGTGGAAGGGTGGTTTAAGAATCACTTTTCGAAGAGTCGCCAATGATAATAATGCTTTGATGAGGTACAGTTCATTAAACTCTACTGGGGCAGCTCTGCCTAATACCTTACCTGACGAAGGCAAATGTGTTATTCAGACGATGGAGCTAAGAATCCCGGTTGTTGAATGCGAAGCCAGTTATGCTCTTAAATACAAAGCAGATATATTAAAAAAATCCACAGGTGCCTTTACAATTTTATACATGTCAATGTGTACAGAAACCTGCCACTGCTAGCTATTACGAATTCGATGCTACGAATTCATTTTCTAGTATACAATATGACATGCCAGATTTTGTGGTGGTGCTGTTTCAGACTGGTCGAGACAACAACCAGCAACAAAATTCAAGTAAGTTCGATAACCGCAATATCGTATCTCCACCATGTATTATTTTAAAGAATGATGGGATTTGAATTAGTTATTATGCAATTAATTGCTGGGTGATGTAAGTTATTTATTATTTATTTTTTGATGAGAGTATTTGTTATTGGTATGATGAGTTAATGTTTGGTCATATGAAAGGTATAAATAAAATTAAGGAATTAAATTATAGAAAAGATAATGGTTATTTGTTGGGTTTTGTGAATTTTTGAATTTGAATTATGGCTGGGTGTTAGGATAGTTATTTGTTTATTTGATGAATTATGCTGGATAGAATATTTGAAGTTTTTTGTTGGTTTTTTAATTTGTTGATTAGAGTGTTGTTTTATTTTTGTTTTATTGTTTTTTAATTATTTTTTTAAAAATTTAATTTAAAGTTAGTTTTTTTAGTTTGTTTTATTTTTATATTTTTAGGCTATTGAGCTTTTTTATGTTGAATTGTGTTTTTAATTGCTATTATGCAAATTGTTGATTTTATTTCCTCCTTCCGTGGTCGTTGCCCTGAAATACCTGCTGATCAGCACCTTAACTCCAATAGACCAGGAAGGATTTGTAAATTACTGATGTGACATACTTTGAATGCCTGAGAGAGCAACGGCTGGCGACAGGGGTTATGAATTCAGGCTAGCTATAAATCTCAATTTAGAGGAGATTGATACGATATCAAGAACATATATCTTAAAAACGGAAGATACGAGGTGTTTCTTAGAGACAATTATAATTTAGACATGTTCAAGCATGTTTTTGTTAAATTATACGAGGCCTACAAAGCATACAAAAGAGCCACTACTGGCAATACCGACATGTATTACTCACCCGATGAGTTCAAAGCACAGAGACCGATGTTTGTCATCAACACCTCAAAACGCAAGCAGGTTGTATTTAATGACAGGACAAACATTAAAATAATCTGTGAATTCCATGATACACCACCTGCCGACACCATATGCAGTGTTATTCTTATAGGTCAGAAATCATATGTTTATGATATAAGAAACGAAAGAGTCACAGAGCAATTCTAGAAAGCCTCTGCATAATGCATTGTCTTAGTACTAGATAAACAAGTTGGGCCTGGTGCCCAATAAAAATATTCGGGTTAACATATTAATACTCTGAACTGACTGTCAAGTATTTAAGCACACTTAGAGTATTACACTAAAGGCAATAAGCTTATATGAGCATCTTGGCCTAGTTTTAAGTGTGGCCAAAACAATGCCAAGAGGAGCATATTTCTTTACGATCCTATGGACAACAATCTGACAGATGCAGCTTTTTGTACGTGTAGCCAAATCAATGTGAGGGGGTCATACTTTTTACTGGCAATCCCTGAGGGCTTTTTACTAAAGTCTTGGATTAGACAGAGTAGCACACTGTAAACAATAGGCTCATATGGGCATCTTGGCTTAGTTTTAAATGTGGCCAAACTAATCTGATTGAGGTTCGTACTTTTTTGTCCCAGTAATATCGTATTTTATACTACTAACTTTGATCCGTAAATTATTATACAGTAAATAAATATATGAAGGTTGGGAATTCTTTTCGAATTTACACTAAGTTTCAAATGCAGAGTAAAACTTTATCTAACTTGAATATTGCTTTATCCCTTGATAATTTGAAAAATAAAGTTAGATTATGGAGAACGGTAAAGATTGGTTTTTAAGTTTATCAGTATTATTTATGTACTTTCTGACGATATCGAAAAATTTGAAATGTTCTTGGAAGTGATGGCAACATTCTGAATACATACGAGGGAACGATTCAGTCAAGAAAACTAAATATTAGGCTTTTATAGTGCGTTGTGTTAAACTAAACAGATTATACCGGACTATGAGATTAAAAATTACGGATACTCAAGTTTGGACTCCAATTAAAAGTTAACCAGTAGAACCACATAAGAACGAGTTACATCAAAATTCAGCTTATTCAATTCTGTGTAAAATATACTTACCAATTTTTTTTTTCGATTATGCTTTCTATTTTTATCGTCGTGAGAACAAAATAGGATTTTTTTTTAGTTTGGCAAACTATCGCTCTCTTTGGAATTCTATAAATAAAGAAAGGGTGTTTTTTATTTATATATTATATATTTTATTTATTTATTATCCAAACTCCAATATCCATAATTTATAATCCGATAGTACTCCTGTGACGTTCTGTGAGACCCGTAATACCTCGGAGGCCTCTGTCTATCTCCGTGGGGGAGTTGCGTGCACTACGACGCCAGGGGTTCAATCGGGTAAGACATTGATTTGTCCTTAATGAGAAAATTGAGAATTTAGTAAATCTGATATATGTGGAAACAAAGATTGATTGATTGATTAGCTTTATTTTACTTCGCTTTTGGCTAATTTGCGAAGATACGTATGAGTGATGGAATGATGTAATGATGAAATTGATGAATGGACACTCACTAATATCCATGCAGGCCAAAATTCGAACCCGGACCCCTGGCGTTGAAGCGCGCCATGTGCTAACCACTACGCCACTGAGATCGGCTTGTGGAAGCAAAGAAAGAGAACGACCGAGGGAAAACTACAGGTTATGAGTTTTTCTTTCATATTTTTAAAAAATACAGAAAAGCGAAAATAAACAAAATCTGTCAATTCATATTCTTTGTAACTCTTTCACTATGCAATTCTTCTTGAGCATGCAACGTTTTTATTAAAATCGTAATACGATTTACGGAATGATGAAATCGGAAATGCTAACGGACAACCTTATTTGTAATATATCGATCAGGTTTCAGAAGCATGGATCTTTACAATACGCTTGCACGTATAATTTTCCCCCTTTTAAAAGTAGCATGTTTTAATTATGTTACTAATCATTAAAGGAAGAATACCTCAATACCATTCCGAAGTATGATAATTAATTATTCCCCTCCTCAAAGTAATAAAACACTTTCCCTCTCTGATCCTCGCATAGAAATTATAGCGGCCGTTTGCTTCGGCCAAGACCCGAACATAACCGAAGGGGCCCCCGAGCCTCCCATATGACGTCACGCGCTCGTGCATGACCGGTAATCTTCGGATGGCCCTACCTTATATATTAAGTTACCTTGGCTAAACCAACACACCTTTATGTTTAAACAAATGAAACGCTCCTTTTGCAAGACTATCGAGTGACGTGTGATGAATGGGGGAGAGGGAGAGAGAGAGAGAGAGAGAGAGAGAGAGAGGGCGAGAGCGACGGGGAGAGAGAGAGATTGTGAATGAGAAATGGGGCAGGATTACTCACGGCGAAATACACAGAAAATATGAATAAATTCTGTAGGGCTATCGACCAGGTCAGTTCTGGAACTGATTGATTTCGTTTCATTTATTTCCATCAACTTGATCATACAAGTACAAATTGCACTATGATGTAGGATTAATGTCTGATTTTGAATACATAGGAATTAACACATACCTATGTATCTATTGAAATAGTAATACAATAACATAGGGAAAGTTACAAAGTAATGTAATACTAAAAAAAAGGGGAGAAGAAAAAGTTTTGAAAGTAATGTCCATTAATGGAAAATGTGATGTAAGTTTCTAGTAGGTATACACATGGAGGACGTAATATTTGAAAATAACTGAAAATTTGTTTTGTTGGGTTTGAGAGGGATACAATCTTCATTATTGTAATATCCGTTTTTGCCAAATAAAAACTTTCTGCATGTTAGGTCAACTGCCCGGGAAAGAGATACCATATGAGAGTACAGGTTGAATTTGTCCAAAATACGTACGTTACAGTCAGCACAACCGACACATCTGACAGATCCAGCTTTATGTGTTGCACCTTACTTATTACAAGAATAACAAAATGTAAATATCGAAGGTATCGCACGCACGTTTAGAAGTAAAAAAAGAGATTACTTGAAAAGCAAAATTAACGAAATTGAAACAAACAGTAAAAATAAAAATATCAGAGATTTATATAAAGGTGTAAATGAATTTAGAAAGGGGTGGCAACCTAAAGTAAACTTGATAAAAGATAAAGACGGTGATTTTCTAGCTGACCCAAGCGATATTCTAAATAGATGGAAGAACTACTTTAATGACCTTTTAAATGTCCATGTAGGAGATAAATCAGAAGTGAATGAAGTACACACAGCAGAACCTTTAGTTCCAGAACCTAACTTGACTGAAGTTAAAGATGCTATTAAAAGGCTAAAGAATAACAAAGCACCTGGCATTGATTTAATACCAGCTGAGTTAATTAAATATGGTGGAAATTCATTAATATGTCAAATTCATAAATTAATTTGTTTAATATGGAATAAAGAAGAAATCCCACAACAGTGGAAAGAATCCATAATTGTTCCTGTGTTTAAAAAAGGTGATAAAATGAACTGCAATAATTACCGTGGAATTTCTCTACTCTCAACAACATACAAAATATTGTCTAACATTCTTTTAACAAGACTAACCCCATATGCTAATGAAATTATAGGTGATTATCAATGTGGATTTAAACGTAACAGATCAACTACAGATCAAATTTTTCACATCAGACAGACACTTGAAAAAAAGTGGGAATATAATCAAAATGTCCATCAGCTATTCATTGATTTCAAAAAAGCATATGATTCGGTCAAAAGAGATAAATTATATAATATATTAGTAGAGTTTGGAATACCTAAGAAGCTTGTTAGTATGATAAAAATATGCACCAGTGAAACAGAAAGTAAAATTCGTGTGGGTAATAATATGTCTGACAAATTTATAATTCATGATGGGTTAAAACAAGGAGATGCATTATCTCCATTGCTCTTTAATTTTGCCTTAGAATATGCTGTTCGGAAGGTAAAAGAAACTAAAGAAGGACTAAAATTAAATGGTGTGACTCAGTTGTTAGCATATGCAGATGATGTAGACTTACTGGGGGATGATATAAATACGATTAAGAATAATGCTAAAATATTTTTCAAAACTGCTAAAGAGATAGGTTTGGAAGTTAACAAAGAGAAAACTAAATATATGCTTACAGGCCGAAACCAAATGTTAGGTAATAATCAAAATCTAATTATTGATAACAACTCGTTTGAACCAGTTTCCAAATTCAAATACTTAGGAGTAATATTAACAAATGAAAATTATATTAAAGAGGAAATAAAAAGTAGGCTTAATTCAGGAAATGCATGTTACTTCTCTCTTCATAAACTTTTGTCTTCTCGTTTAATATCTAAGAAACTAAAAGTTAAAATATACAAAACAGTAATTTTGCCTGTAGTATTATACGGGTGTGAAACTTGGTCCCTTACATTAAAAGAGGAACATAAATTGAGAGTATTTGAAAATAAGATTCTTAGGAAAATATTTGGACCTAAAAGGGATGAGGAGACAGGTGAGTGGAGAAGGTTACATAATTTAGAACTACATAATTTGTATTCATGTCCAGATATTATTAGAATAATTAAATCAAGAAGACTTAGGTGGGCAGGCCATGTGGCACGAATGGGAGAGGAAAGAGGAGTTTACAGGATTCTTGTTGGGAAACCAGATGGTAAGAGACCTGTAGGAAGGCCAAGACGAAGATGGAGGGACAACGTTGAGATGGACCTAAAGGAAATCGGTAGGGATGGAAAAGAGTATATAGATCTTGCTCAAGATAGGGACAGATGGAAGGCCTGTGTTGCTGCAGCCATGAACCTTCGGGTTTAAGAAGGCTAGAGAGTTAGTTAGTTATTGCAAAGGTTATTAAAATTATACAGGTAGAGCACATTTTAAGTTGAAAAGCACAACCACTGGAAACATTTTAACGTTTTATTTAGCATGCATGAGACTTTGTATACAGCAGCACCTGAGGTTCTGTAAGTTGAACAAAGACACTTGGGCACAGAGCGACGATTTTTTTAATTTCAGGAACTCTGTGTCGACTCTGAAAGAAAATAATTTGAATTATTTTCAACGCAAACTTAGCGGGAAATGTAATCCGAAAAAATAGACATTTATCACGTATGTAAGGCTTTTAGTGGGCCATGCCTAAAGACATCTGCAACCTTGTCTTGTGTAGTCAGAAAGAACCATTGCTTTTCCTAGCCAAGTGACGTCAAGTTTTCTGATTAAACACATGAAACCGAATTATACGGGACCTGGAGTGACAATTAGTATATTATATTTGAGTTTTTTTTAGCTATTTTCAAGTACGTCTTTAACACGGGAACAGCAAAGCCTTCTTGGACCTCATTGCTTATCGTTGTGTACTAATTTTAAGTTTTTCTTCCTCAAAGTTTTCCTATAGCATAAATAAAGTGAGATAACTACTACTGATTCAAGCAGTAGTAATTCTATTCTACATTTAAACAGATTAAATGTACAATACAATTATCATTCCAGTCAACCTGTGCAAACACACAGAAACACACATACATAAGCTTACATATATGTATGTGTGGTTTTAACTTTCAGAACAGCACACTTAGCTTTCAATTTTTAAGCCTTGTACTAACAATAAAAAATACCCACAAAATAATTGTGAATCCCGTCTTTCGAAACTTTTATGGCTATTATCAAGGTGCTCTTTAACACCGTTACAGAATATGTATAGCCTACTCCCGCAACAGTAAAGCATTGATCTATCCCATTGTTTTAAACTTTATTTAAATACTTTTTCTTCCTCATAAAGTTTTTCAATAGTAAAGAAAATCATATAACACCATGTAATGTAATGGGTTTACGGAAGCTAGAATTCTTTTGGGTAGGGGAATAATGTAGGCCAGAAGAAAATTGTTGTATTTAGCTACTAAAACGACAGTACCTTGTGTCTGACAAATTATTTGAGGGGGTTCAAGAGGTACTTCTGAGTTGTAACGATCACATTGAAAGTTAATGGGATTGTTACAATCCAGATGTGTCCGTGACTGTACAATAGAGATCAAAGGATTTAGAGAGTTTGGGAGGTACAACACACTCCTGTACGTCCGGTTGCAGCGCCACTGCCTGCACGTACAGTCGGAAGCAAATTGCCGCTGTTGTGACATGAAAACACAACATTTCTATAATTGATATTCCCTTTTGGCAGACAGGGCAGAAAATGGTAAAGATCGAAGGGACAATAAACGATGCAAGCTTGCTTCTCAGGATAGGATGTAAGCTGCAGAAATTTAAGCGTGCTTTTGAATAAATGTCTAACAATGGCCATTTTCTCCTCACTATAAAAAGTATTTAACTAGATATTGTTACTCTACAATGTAACTCAAACGTGTCTGCGTTTTGGAGCACCACTCTACCTACACGCTCTACGGTGTGTAACAGCATGAAACACCATCCAGTATCGAAAGGTGTGTGCGCAGTGGGTTCCCCACAATCTGACCTCAGAACAAAAGCTGTTTCGCATGGGAATGTCACAGGAAATGATCCTCCGATGCAACCAGGAAGGCAGCGATTTCCTCTGTCGAGCGGATGCGGGGGAGGAGTCAGTGTGTCATCTGTATGAACCGGAAACCAAGCGGTAAAGTCAGCAGTCTAAGCACTCCTAATCGCCACCACCGAAGATATCGAAGGCCAGGGTCACTGACTTGTCAACATTATTGGGGGGGCTCTGATCACTGAAATAAATGAATGAATGACAGACTCACTCCCTCCTTTTTTACGTCTTCGTATAGCAGTTTATAAGCAGCTATTATATTCCTCATGCAAATGAAATGTAAACTCTCTTTATGTCTTCTGTGTCTGCTCATTTCATTTTTAAATAACAATTAACATTTTTATTTAAAAGTAGGTTATGTATTTAAATTAAGAGGCCAACATAACAGTTTTATGCCGGCCTCGGTAGCCGAACGTGTTGGGTGGTCGACTGAACTCGCTTTGATCCCGAGGTCTCGGGTTAGGGTCCCAGCGAGGGCATGGGTGTCCGCAACAGACTTGTAAAGAAAGGACATGTGACGGGTGCAAATAACCTTAGTGTTGACGTACCCATAAAAATAACGAATATTTACAATATTTAACAGTTTTATTTAAATGTTTACATAAATGCTAACACACATCGCAGGAAAATTAGTTTTACTTTTTTATTCTTGCTACAATATTTTACTTTTTAAATTTAATTTTGCAATAATAAAAAAACACATAGCACGCTGTGCTTTAGCAATAATGCCTTTGATCATAGCCGTTCCCGCTTTCGCAATACAGACTTTTCATAAGCTTTTCTTGCGTACTTTACTGCAAGCCAGTGTTAAATAAACTCAAAGACTTTAGAATTATTTCCCCCTTATTCTTTGAACTAGAGGAAGAGATTTCGAGGATAACTAAATATCGTACATATCAATATTGCCTGAAAGTCGTGTTTACGACCTCAAATTTTTCAGAATTCACTAAACAACATATTGGTATAATTGTCATAGCACCTTGTTATTTTGAAACTCTTTTTAGTAAAAATATTAACAATACTCATAATTATATACTTAGTATATAGTAATAAGTCATGTGTTTTGCTGTCTCCGGTCATACCCCCCCCCACAAAGTTGATGGTTTAGCGGTCTCAGCCCCCCAAAGTTGATGGTCTAGAACATTTCAAATGTGTATTTAAAGTTAAGTTCATCTTGCACAATTCAGAGCAAACTTTACAAGAGAAACAAAATAATACATTAGATCCTCTTAAGCAAAATTATTTGAGGGGCTCTGCCGCAACATCATTAACATTGGGGGGCTCGAACCTCCCCAAGCCCCATGGAGGCGGCGCCTATGTCGAAGGCTGCACAGTTCCCGCTGCCACGTGGTCTTCACATTGTTCTTCGACCACAAGGGGCACCTGCTCATCGAATTTAGTGATAAAGGTGCAACCGTTATTGGCGTGCAGTACACAGAAACTTTGATGGTCCTCGTCAGGCCATCAAATCCAGGAGACCAGGTTTGCTTCCGAGGTGGTGATGTTTCATCATAATGCACGTCCGCATACGACCAATGTTGACCGGGACCTGTTATACAGATTTCGGTTGGAAACAGTACAGTACCCACCTTATAACCCAAACAAGTCAACGTGCGATTATGCTATCTGTGAGCTGAAACGGGCACTTCGTGGTCACCGGTTCAGCTCGGACGCTGAGGTGAAGAGTGGATGACATGACTGATTGCTTGTTGCAGCAACCGCTCCCTTTATACAGTGTCAATGTCTTCCGTCTGACAGATATATTATTCTAAAATAGACACTAACAAAATAAACGGATTGAGATAATTCTGTTTTATTTTCAACGCAACTTTCCTTTCCTTCCTCGATAAAAATAAATTTTGGCCTGTGTAAAACAGAAGTTCCTTTTTCCACGTCTACGGAGAAAATTTTTAAGCATTAAAATTGGCTTTTATTTATATCGAGGAAAGAAAATAAAGTTACGTGGGGAAAAAAATAGAATTCTCTCAAGTGGTTTATTTTGTTAGTGTCGTTTTCAGAATAATATACCTGTCAGATTGAAGATATTGTAAGATTATATGAGGATCAGTCAGTTGAAAACAGGTCACCCTATATAACTATGAAAAACTATGCACCCATCTTAAAAGTAATCCCTGTAGGTGTTGAGATATTCATCCCACCGCCCTGGCAGTAGGTCAATGACAGCCCTGTAGAAAGTGGGCGGTTGCTACAACAGCCAATCACTCAATGCATCCATTCTTCACCTCAGCGTCCGAGTTGAAACGGTGACCACGCAGTGCCCGTTTAAGCTCACCAAAGATAGCATAATAGCAGTTGCATGTCCTGGTTGTAATGTGGGTGCTTGAGTTTTTCCCACCGAAATCTGTGTAACAGGTCTCGGACAACATTGGCTGTATGGAGAAGTGAATTATCATGAAACAGCAACACCCCCGCACGACAGCAAACCTGGTCTCTTGGATTTGATGACCTGACGAGGGCACGTCAAAGTATCTGTATACCGCATGCCGCCAGTAACGGTTGAACCTTTCTCACAAAATTTGGTAAGCAGGGCTCCTTGTGGTCGAAGAGCAATGTGAAGAGCACGTGGCCGCAGGAACTCTGAATAGCTTTCGATGTCTTCGGTGGTGGTGAGCGGAGGGGTGCTTCCACAGCTGACTTTGCCGCTTGGTTTCCAGTTCATACAGATGGCAAAGGGATTCATCCCCAGCGACCATTCGACAAAGGAAATCGTTGCCTTCCTGGTTGTATCGGAGGAGCATCTCAAGTGACACTCCCATGCGTATCAACGTGTGTTCTGCGGTCAGATTGTGGGTAACCCACTGTGGGCACACCCTCCGATACTGGAGGCGGTGTTTCATGATGTTAAACAGGTTGCCATGACCTTCCCTTGTGGTCTGTGCAACGTGCTCCACTGTACACAGTAGATCCTGTTTAATGATGTCATTCATGTGTTGTATGAGTTCAACATTTGACAGTGACAAACGGTGCAGACTGTGGATCGTTTTGCAGTGACGTTCTTCCTTCGCCAAACCTCAGACTCCACCCATTCACCCGCGAGAGAGACAAACAATGTTCCCCATAAACAGACGTAATTCGACGGTGAACGTATCGTGTACTAGCGCCTTCCATCAGGAAACGCACGACTGTTCGCTGCTCTTCTTTACTGACCTCAGTGATATGATTGATATGTTCCTGGACGTCTACAATTCACACTCGCTCACAGTCACACTGGTCACACTGCTTCACACATGCATGCGACGCGACTGCCATCTCCCTTACAGTGGCAGGAGATTCGTGAAGCTGCTACATCGGCACGTCGAGATATACGAGGTGACCTGTTTTCCATTGACTGACCCTCATAAATCAGAGCGTCCAGCCGCCGCTGCGAGAGCCTCCACCGCCTCTCCCATCTCTCACGACACCAGCGATGACAAAGCCTTCCTCTGAGCAACACTCTGCTACGTCCCGCGTAGCGGTGCACTTCACAAATACACTTACCTTATAAGCTCAGCAGAGCATGCTGGATAATCCCAGGGTTCGGGCTAAGTTACTGCGTTCCTTCCCCTTGGATCCACAGGTGAAGTCCAATGACAACCCACGAAGTTGTCCTCCTGATGCAGGTATCCACAAGTACGAAATACACTTTCGAAATAAAGAAAAACCCGAATATGTTCAACTTTACGTTTATTATAGACACGCACGTATATCATGTAAGACTAAAATTACAATTCAAATACTTTCGAACGATACAGCTCAAGATGCGTAATGTGTCTGACAAATTTACAATTCATGATGAGTTAAAATAAGAAGATGCATTATCTCCATTGTTCTTTAATTTTGCCTTAGAATATGCTGTTAGGAAGGTAAGAGAAACTAACAAAGGACTACAATTAAATGGTGTGACTTAGTTGTTAGCATATGCAGATGATGTAGACTTATTAGGGGATGATATAAATACAATTAAGAATAATGTTAAAATATTTTTCAAAACTGCTAAAGAGATAGGTTTGGAAGTTAACAAAGGGAAAACTAAATATATGCTTACAGGCCGAAACCAAGTGTTAGGTAATAATCAAGATCTAATTATTGATAACGACTCGTTTGAACCAGTTTCCAAATTCAAATACTTAGGAGTAATATTAACAAGTGAAAATTATATTAAAGAGGAAATAAAAAGTAGGCTTAATTCAGGAAATGCATGTTACTTCTATCTTCATAAACTATTGTCTTCTCGTTTAATATCTAAGAAACTAAAAGTTAAAATATACAAAACAGTAATTTTGCCTGTAGTATTATATGGATGTGAAACTTGGTCCCTTACATTGAAAGATGAACCTAAATTAAGAGCATTTGAAAATAAGATCCTTAGGAAAATATTTGGACATAAAATTGATGAGGAGGCAGGTGAGTGGAGAAGGTTACATAATTTAGAACTACATAATTTGTATTCATGTCCAGATATTATTAGAATAATTAAATCAAGAAGACTTAGGTGGGCAGGCCATGTGGCACGAATGGGAGAGGAAAGAGGAGTTCACAGGATTCTTGTTGAGAAACCTGATGGTAAGAGACCTGTAGGAAACCAAGACAAAGATGGAGGGACAACGTTGAGATAGACCTAAAGGAAATCGGTAGGGATGGAAAAGAGTATATAGATCTTGCTCAAGATAGCGACAGATGGAAGGCCTGTGTTGCTGCAGCCATGAACCTTCGGGTTTAAGAAGGCTAGAGAGTTAGTTAGTTAGTTAGTTCGTTTGTTGGAAAAATGAATAAAAATAAGAAGAAAACATTAAACGCATCTTGAGTTTCGAAGCGAAAATTAATTGCTCACATTTCAATGACATTCATTGAAATTCGTAACCAGGTTGTAACGGTATATTTTGTGCTTTTAAGCTGATTCTCAGCAACATACACAATATACAAAACCATACATTTTTGAATCCTTGTCCCGAGGTTCAAAACTTGCAGTACCTGAAGTTCTGTGGATGCTAGTTTAGCCAATAGACACGTACCTCTTCAAACTTAACGCCCATTTCCTTTTAGATATATATAGGTTTATTCAAATTATATTTACAGAAGTTAATTCTTGACCGTTATTCGCAAAATTACTTTCCGGTGTACCCTGTTCCCCCTTCCCGAAGAGAGTGTGTAGACTCGCGTAGCCACTGGCTCCACGAGTAAAAAAAAATATATAACCCTCAGTACCAAAAAAGGTGGCTGAAGGTAAGTGTGTTGTGTACCCGGTTTCCCACATGAAATAAACTATTGGAATAATGTGAAAAGAGCAAGTGTGTGTATTAAAAGAAAGAAAGTTAACATCCCCGCCGTCGGTTCACATAATAAGGAAAGAAAGCTCGCCCAGCCGCTCCCCTCAGAGAAAAAGATACCTATTACATTGCTGTACTCCGCCAAACATCTGAGGCCGACTGCTCCCCTGCCCTTCCTATTTATAGGCCCCGCTAATGACCTAAACCGTTACTGGAAACTTACCGCTCCTCAACGGCCAAGAACCCAAAAGTACAGGAATACATAGACATACACAATTTATAACATTAAAAAAAGGAGCCAGTAATGATCGCATCATTACAAGGTGTATATATAATATCAGATACACAGAGAATATGCCCAAACTCAGTGGCGGGATGGTTAGCACAGCTCGCAATGCCACGGATCCCAGTTTCGAATCCCGGCCTGGACATGGGTGTTCTTTGTGAGTATCCGTTCGTCAATTTCCTCATCTTCATCGTCGCAATTAGCCAACAGTGGCAGAGTAGCGACGCCAAATAACACAAATTAAATGAAATCAAAACAGAGAATATGGAATAAACAGTACTTACCAAGCATTTGCTGTCTCTTATTCCAGAATGCAGCATTTCCCTTCGGTCCGTGGGTCACTGTGCTGTGTTGCCTCTGAAAGATACGAATAAGACACACATGAATCAAATGCTAAGTAATATCTATTATTTATTAAATTTGTTCTGTTCTAAGACATTGTCATAAGCCCCCAGCACCCCTTGCACCGAAGGCCCCACTGAGTAGCTCCATCTTCAATATTAGATTCACTAAGGCTGTCACTAAAGTTGATGCAAAAGTTAAGAGATGCCTTGAAACCAAAGGGTCTTCTAAGTGACCATTATTGTAAATTCTTAATGGTCTGCTTCATTTTCTTCTTTATTCTCTATCTCTAACAATATTCTGTGATATCTCTTCCTTCTCTTTCTCCTTCCACTCCCCTCTCCTGTCTCCACTTCATTTCTATTTCTTCTTCTGTCTCCCTGTCACGTCTATATTTATCTTCTCCCCTCTCTCTCTCTTTATGCCTAGCTTCCATATTCTCTTAAGTTTTCTCTCTTACGTTTTCTCTCTTACTTTCTTGCCTTCTCTCGATGTTCTTCTTTTATTACTTCTGTCTGTATCTCTCTCTCTCTCTTTCTCTGTCGTTGTGTGATTCTATGTGTCGCGAATTCTTTAATATTATTTTTCCCCTTCTCTCTCTGTCGCTTCTTTATTTCTTTCATTCTTTCTCCTCTGTCTGGCTCTCTCCTTTCCTTTTTGCTTTCTCTTACTTTCTATGATTTCTTTAATATATTTTAATATATTTCTCCCGACTAAGGCATTTTTTTCGATTTTGACCCCGCCCCTCCCTTCTAAAATTCTATGTGGGCGTCCATAATTTGGTGCCTACATTTCCCCCACCAACATTTATGATGGCTTCATATTCGCCGTTACAGCCACTTTTGTTTTGTCGAAGGTGAATTTGAAAATCTAATGTGAAAATTTGACTTGCAATTTAATAAGCAAAACAACTTTAAAAACAATTCTCACCTGCTGCCTCTGCAGTTCTTCTCTTGCTGGGTGCTTGCTCTTTCTTCAATTCCAATTTCTTGGCTTCACAGAAGACTTGAACTGATGACTTCAAAACTGGAATTCGACGTTGCCGTCTCCAAGCTGAATGGTGCTTCTATCAACTTGTCGAAACCCTCAAATGTTCACTTCTACCCTGAAATTGAGAGAGACGTTAGTTCTCGAATCTTGGAAATGTTGCCAGATCTCACCTGGTGGATAGACCGAGAGAATCTTCTCATCGGCGTTCAGGCATCTTTTAAGAAATTTAAAAAATATTACTTTGAACTATTCATTTTGTTTTCATGTGTGTCTATTTTTTATGTATAAACGTGTGGATAATGCTTATAGCAGTGGAATCATTAGTCATTTAACAAAATATAGCGAATGCAACTTAATATTTAAAAAGAAGAATGTTTCATTGCATTTGGGGCGCCAGAGGTCATAAAATTTGGTTATTATTTTATTAATTGTGTAAACAATTCTCACCTGCTGCTCTTGCAGTTCTCCTCTGCTAGTTTCTCTTTCTTCAGTTCCAATTACTTGGCTACTCGCAAGACATCAACCGGTGAAGTCAGACGTGGAACTCGAACGTTCCTATGTCTTCAGGTTGACTTGTGCTTCTTTCAACTTGTCGAAGTCCGCAAATGCGTGCACTTCCACCCTGAAGATAAGAGGATCGTAGCTCTCAAGAGCTGGAAAATCTTTTCAGATCTCACCTGGTCGATACCCCGAGAGAAACTTTCCATCAACGTGCAGGTATATTCTAAGAAATAAAAATACATTCCTTTGTAAAATTCAATTCGTACCACAATTTTCTCCATAATGACACTAGAAATTGTATAAATATAATATTTTACTGTTGTGCTTCATCTACGGAACGTGTCCACACAGACACACACTTTGGAGCTATAGTTGATTAGTGATAACCCAGTTGGCCTGCGAACGCTATAATACTAATCTTTGTAGAAATATTAATGATCTCTTGTACCCTAGTACAACTGAACTCTCGTATTGTCATGAAAACGCAAATCTGTGTAACTTGAGTTATTAAAACATGCTTCAGTCTGCGTACAAGCAGCTTCTCTTAACATTAGAATTATTATGTTCAGGCTGCAATAGCACAGCAAATTATAATTTATAAGTGCATTATTTGTTCACGTTCACACACACAAAACACCGACACACACACATTTCTTATGGCATCCTTTATTATGCGTAATTCGAAATAAGTAGTTTTTCACTTCCTGTCCATCATCATATTTTTTCATGGAAGAATTTATCGCGCATCTTCTCATTATAAACAAAAATGTGTACTGACAACTGATAACCTGATTCAAGTTTAATTGAGTGTTAAAAGTTTGTATGAGGGTACAGTATACTACATTTAGTTATAAGACACAATTACCTTGCTTTTCCTTTTGTGGATAACTCCTTGCTTTTGCTTCTTACTAATAACGAAAAACCAATTATTATGTTATTTACTATTTAGTCACATTTAGCACAGCCATATTTGTAACGTAAAATCTACGGAAACGGTTAAGACGTGAGCATTGTTGTACTGGTACATTGTCGTAAGCCATCATTGCAAATGTTACGGCTTGGGTGCACAAATGAAGAAACAATATATCATTGAAAAACAATGAAATTTATCGAATGATTGGTATGCACAAATGCAAATTAATTTGACTTGTAAATGGTGTGCCCCGGTGTGCCCAGGTAGGTCAAAAACACCCATAATTCCATCAGTTTAAACTACTAATAGTCAACAACAACAACAACAACAACAACAAAAGTCAACAAGGGATGATTTTGGGGTCCAATAAGGAAAAAAATTAGGGAAAGGTGGAACAAATTTTATTATCTTCCTAAAAGGGTTCTTAACAACATATTAATTTTGCACCCCTGTACCACCTTTGAAAAATGACGCCCAAAATCAGTTTTTTGCAAATATCTCGCTTGGAAAGCACTTTACAGCAAAATAGGTTATGATGAGAAATAATCTAGATAAAATTCTTTATAAAAAAGGTTATGTGCATTTTTGTTCTAAGCAGCACCGTTAGGGTGCTAGAGGAGCGAGTAATTTCACTTATTTTTCTCCACTCTATTTTGCAAGAGCGAAAGACAAGGAAACTTTTTTTACAAGGTAACTTGAGGGCTTATTTCTTATTATAATACCTATTCTAAATATATGAGCCGCGGTAGCTCAGTCCTGTCGACCTCCGTGGCGGACTGGTTTTCACAGCAGGCTGCGATGCCAGAGTTCCAGGGTTCGAATCCCGGCTAGGATATATAGATGCTTGTGTATGTCCGTAATGAGAAAAACCTAGAATATTAGTAAGAAGTTATATGTGTGAAAGTTGAAAAAATGGTGAATAACGGGGAAAACTACCGCATAGGAGTATTCCTTGAGAAAAAAAAAAAGAGTTGTTAGGGCATCTGACCACCACGTGAGAGACCTGGGTTCGATCCCCAGCGGGGAAGAACGGAGATTTTTTTCCACCTGTTCAAGCGGCCCCAGCACCCACACAGCGTCGTGTAAAGTGGGTACCTCGAGGAAACTGGGGGTAAAGGCGGCATGGTGCTGATCACATCACCCCCACCTTCGGCCGTGCTCAAGAAAGTGTGGTGCCCTAACTCCACACCCCCAACTCCAAACCTCTGCGTGAGACGGAAAAGAATTGCGTGGTGGGGGAAAAACTACTGTAGCTACTAGCCGTTTACAGGAGCTTGTAGTGCTTCGCGCCGCCCACTCGCTTTATCCCCTTCTCTACTATAATGCGCGTGGCCTTGCTCCAAATATTCTTCGGACAGAGCATAGAACAGTGTTAGGTTTTGAACAGGTAAATCTTTTCAATGTTCACACATCACTGAACACTTTAGCCCAATTTTCTACAGCTACAACGCCCCTTGTGGAACCTTGAAGGCGTTCACAGAATATAATGCGAAGAAAATCTGGTGGTGCAGCTTCCTTGTCTGTTGATACCATAGACATACTACTACAAGATGTTACAGCTGCGGGTTAAAAATGGTTGACAGTATGGCGGCACTGGAAGGTCGTTTCCTCACGACCACCGACGGCAGCACCATCGGGGAAAGAACAGAAGACGAACGCTATGAGCAAGAACTCGCAGATTGCTCGAAACGACAAAACACTATCGTGTGTCGCACCATTCGCTTTCCGAATGGTTTCTAACTGCGTTCAGGCGATTTGCGCGTATAATAAATTATACGTGCAAATTGACTAAACGTAGTTAGAAGTGGCGGAAATTAATTATATGCAATGCTTTCGTTTAATTACAAACTTTTCACATTAAAATTGATTTCTATCACAAAAATAAAAGTATACGAAAATTATATGGAAAACGTTCTATTACCAAAACTTCCTGAAATTGCATTCTTACTTTAAGCGTAAATATATAATTTCCTCTAAAGGCATTTTTAAAAACATTCTTCATCATACGAAAATGACAGTCTTAAAATAGGTGACTTTTTTTTCTTGGGTGGAAAAAAAGAATGAAATAAGTATACAAGAATTCAGAACGATTTATGTCATGCTAATCCATATTTGCAAAATTATTTTTTTCCTGGTTGATCCTTCGGCTATACAGGATTGTATTGCAAGATTTTACACCGATCAATAAAAAAGATTTTGCTTGCCACATATTAAAACGAAAAAAATGACTGCGTACAGCAACTACACTCCATTCGATAATAAAAATTTCAATACTGTCAGGGATCAGTTCACATACTTTATGGCACTGATTAAAAATAGGTTAGTCTGCACAGAAAAAAATATAATATGCTATTACCAAGAGAATGCTCGGAAGTTTTCTCAAAAATCAAATTAATAAAAAGTACTAGGTTGAATGCTACGAAAAAGTTCAACCTTTAACACAAATTTACTGTCATGACACGGACCATTAAGTTGAAGTGAAATTTCATACATTATTGTAACAAGTGTAGCAGCACCTACTATAAATATATGCTTTTTACACTGAAAGAAAAGTATGAAAACATATTTTCGAAAATTAATAGTTGTTCCTTGAAGACTTCGTTCAGCATTTAAAGCAATTGAAAGAATGAAAACCCGTAATATTGAAAATTAATATTTCTACTTTAAAAATACACAGAAAATATTAACAAAAATAATATCTACGTATATATAAAATAATATCTACAATATCTCTTACATAAAACAGCTTATTTAAAAACCAAATACTCATCATTTACTAAATAGCTGAACATGAATGAAAAAATGTTGATTTATTTCCCTCCACGATGAACTTTCTGCCAGCTGATACGAAACTTAAACAGAGAAGTGCCATATTTATTACACTTCCAAGTCCAAGTCCCATACCGGACTTTGCATTTGTATCTCTTCTATCTTGATGTGTGCATAAAACACGCCCACAGGTGGATAATTCCTAGAAATTAAAATAAATGCTCTACAGTGCTATACAGTGGGATTAATTTTGTTGCGTTTTCATGTTCAAATACTATTAAAAAAATATGTACAGGGAACTGCCCAATGGGTAACATATTTTCCGTGGTGACACTAACATTTCAGTAGCCAACATGCTAGAGTGCTCACCTCATAAATGAGAGTACACTTTGCAAAAATAAAGTCGACCGAAGCTATGGCAAACAAAAATAATGTACTTAATGTACTCACTTTAAGAAATGCATGTCTTCATTATCAACTTTGGCTGCTTTATCCTAAGGATATACGAGCACCATTACAAAAATGAAAAATTCATATTGGACCTTGCTACTCCATACCTCCTTTCTGTAGTTATATATAACTGCTATAGTTTTATAACATGAGCAACTAGTATTTAATGAAGTACAGCATAAACAGTGTGCAGCAGAGACCACTTACTTTCATACATCTCACTGGACTTGATATATCTGTTATATCAGTAACTACTGTACTGTGTGTATCATGATACATGCATGTTACTGAACACAAAAATGTTCATCTTAAAATAGATAAATTGTGGAAATGATCACACTCTGAAGTGTTGTTTTTGTTCCACAGAAAGGTTTCTCCTAACTGAAAAGTTATTCCCACAGTTGTTTGCAGTACTGAAAGTAACTTTTCATTCTCTTGTATAGCTTCTAAAAAAAACTTCACACAATGGGAACCATGATTTTCAGTAATTATTCTCAAAATAAAAAAAAATTGTGCAACTACATTCATGAGGTGTTGGGACTAGCAGAACAAGCTATTTTCAGCAGGTTTTTTTTATTATTATGGTAACAGTTTTATACATCGGAGACACATTTCTTCATTTTTACAGAAGAAACTACTTACGGAAATGAGTTTCTCTAAGGTTTCCAACGTTAGTCAAGGCATTTTCTTTCATCCTGGTATCTATTTGACCGGGAAATCATGTCAGTGTTTCCAACCCCCCTTTTTTAACTATGCTTGCCTAACCTAACCAAACCTAACCTTATCGGACCAAAAATGATAAATAAATGATAGATAAATGCGTAGAAAAAGTGTTTGTTTTTTGTGCAAAAAGCATAATGGCACCTTGAACTATGTTCCGCAATACACAATTGGTAGGTACGAACCATGCAAAACACAAAATATCTGATTTTAATGTGTCTCCGATCTATGAAACTGGTACCTTTATTATTAAGTACAGATGCTATTATATTTCACACATTGTCAATTTTTGCAAGTTAAATCACTCAACTAACCATAGAGCTTAACACAAATTAAAAATGCTGATTATTGATTATTATTACCACTTTTTAGAGAGAGCAGTGTATAGATGATTATTTTTTGAGACATAGAACCTAACAAGCAATGCAAAACAAAATCTTACAATAGAACGTGAATGTTTTATAAAATAATTCCCACATTGTGAGGAATCATGAATTTAGGTGAAAATAGCACAAAAACGAGGTTGACCACTTGGTGAAAATAGTAACTGCAAATATGCTGCTTTCAATACAAAGTTGCATTTACCTCAAATGATCCTTAAGGATTAGCTACATACAAATAAAAAAAGACTGCGACTATTTTCACCAGGTGGTGAGAATAGCATGTAGGGTTATTTTCACTAGCAAAATAATTACCGGAATCATAACATAAGTAGGTTCGGATCATTATGTTTAATTATCTGATAATTTCCGCGCGTGTGTATAATTATAAAAGTAAGAGAACCAAACCTGGTCCATCTAAACCACTCAAGCAAGCAAGCAAATACGAGAGAATTTAAAAAATAAGTTATTGCAGAAGCATAACATCACAGATTAAGTTATACACATGGAACTTGGCCCTTACGGAACATTATATAATACACTGCTCTCCATAAATTAAGCAACAAATGGTGATCATCCAATAGAATCAAACACAAGGCCGGAGGGTGTACATATTTTATTTGTAACGAAAGAAACAAGTGTCCCACGCCTTACAGAACAGAAGAAACACAAAACAAGGTACACTCGTGGGCAAAAGAAATTAAATGTACGCATGGAGCATCACAGGTGGTAAACGTTGGAGACGGAAAGTGACCGTTGTCTGACACTAATAAGGGATATGATCACCGCGCTCAGCAATGCACGCCTCACAACGCCGCCGCATGCTGCCAATAAGGTTGTCCACCAACTCATTGGGTATGAGGGTGGGAGAGAGACAGTTGAAGGTCTTGAGTGTTTGTGGAGGGGGCACAAGGCCAGCGAGACGTCTCTCCAGAGCATCCCACATGTGTTCAATGGGGTTAAGGTCCGGGGAACGGGATGGCCGCACCATGCGTTGAATACGGTGTTCGTCCAAGAACCGATCGACTAGTCCTGCCCTATGGGGACGGGCATTATCGTCCTGCAGAATGAAGCCCGGACCTCGTTCTCGTGCGAAGGGTTCCACATAACGTGCAAGGACCTCATCCCTATAGCGCTGACCTGTCATGGTGCCACGTGGGAGGATATAGAGGTCAGTACGTCCACCAATAGAAATGCCACCCCATACAAGCATACTTCCACCACCATATCTGTCCCTTTCAACAATATTGGAGGGATGGTAACGAGTTCCTGCCTCTCTCCAGACCAATCGGCGTTGCGAATAACTGTCCAGTGAGAACCTGGACTCCTCAGTGAAGAGAACGGACCGCCACTGGTCCAGTGTCCAGTTCACATGTTCTCGTGCCCAACGTAAGCGGGCTGTCTTCTGACGCTGGGTGAGTGGTATACACAACACTGGTCTCCTGGCATACAACCCACCCTCGTGTAGCCGTCTGCGTACTGTACTCGTTGACATAGGCCGTCCTGTGGCAGCAATAGCCGCTGCACGCACTTGGGTAGCTGTTGCGGACCTGTTACGCCGACTTGTCAAACGGATATATCGGTCATCCCTGACCGATGTCACACGCGGTCGACCTCCACTGAAACTCCGCGATGCATTTTGCGTTCTCTGGAACTTGTTCCATAACCTGCTGACTACTGAACGATCGACATTGAGCCACCTGGCCACTTCGATCTGACGCTGCCCTGTTTCTAGTCTACCGATGGCAAGCCACCGTAATTCATCAGCCAAATGATGCCTGGTTGCCATATTCGACCCTTTCCGCGCACTTGACTCACCTCTGCACTCTCCAGATAGAGACACACACCTCTTCCGTGCACGCGCGTCTTCGACTCCAATACCTGGTACGCCAGAAATCCGTGCGAGGGCACGATGATCGCACTTTATGACTCACCTGTTTTCCCTAACGCATTCGTTGCTTTCTTTCAGCGTGCCCACCACTCTTCTTCTCTTTTCTCCAACTGTTTTCTCTTTTACCTCACATTTTCTTGTTGTTGCTTAATTTCTGGAGGGCAGTGTATTATTACCATTTCATTAAAATTCCTGAGTTTTTATTTTACACAACAAATGATACACAATTACAATCAGAAAGTTCGATTTCGATACTGAATGCAAACCTGTACTGATGTATGAAATGAACGGAATTTGGTTCGCGTTTGGCGATACTTCTTTATCACTTTTGAAAAAAAGCTTTGATACGTATTAGGCAGTGATTTCATACAATGTTAAATTACGATTTCATTAACTACATTAGGCAACACTTACCGCATCCCCAAAATAATATTCTAATGACAAGAATCAGACGACACAATTTCAAAACTTTAAGCAGACTGGTCGGCCGGATGAAGCTACTTATCCAAATTAGAAACTAAATAGTGTGTAAATGAAAATAGATACGTACATACGTACATTGCTGGTGCTATTTGTAAATATTACACGTATTCTACTCACATTCTCGCAATAAAATTTAGTACAAGAAAAGGTTCGTGAATAGGGACACGAATTTGACTTCAGCCGGTTCGCGAGGAACAGTAGGAACACAGAATACTAACTACGGTCAACCAATCTCCCATAAGACTGAAACAGCCCTGGTTGATACCATCTGTGAAACTTTCAGAGAGTGGTACAAAGAGGATCATAAAGAGAAGGCTTTTTGGATTTCCACATCCCTACCTCATCAGCTACAACAGGTATGGGACAGTTTGTACTCTGAATAGGTCTTGTGATTTTTTAGTAAAATATTATTTTAAATAAAATCTATGGATCAACTGGATACAATTCTTCTCTGATTTTCACTTCAGAAGTGACTGATCCAGTGATTATCTCTCTTATTTCATTCAAATTTGACATTTGCCAAATACTCAACATTGAAGACATTCTAACATCATGAGCAGCCGAAGGATTGGTTTTCTTGTTTCCTGTTAATTCTGTAATTATTGACTTTATACCATCAAAACCAGTGAATGATGGGTGAGAGAGAATCACTGACAAAAGAACTGGAAGTCTTTGCTTATCCCTTGACATAAGAGACTTTCGAACATCGACATGCAGCTCATCTATTTTATCTGTGAAGTAGTAGGCATGCCAAAAATCCACTTGGTTAGCATTGAGTCAGTCATTTCTCTGCCGTCCCCCACAACTATTCATGGCGCACATCACGGCTCATTCGTGATATCTTACCAGATCAGAGACTACAACTTTTGTGATCGTGTTATTGTAGTTTGAATTATTGTTTTAAGTTTACTTTATGCACGAATAGGCTAATCGAGACTGGACCACAGGCCAAAATGAACTCCAAACCACCAAATGTGCTTCCACAGGTAATTGAACCTGGGACTCCTTTACCTCTCTCCTTTTTTGCTCCCTCTTTCTTTCTGTCCTTTTCTATCTTCTTTTCTTTGTTTATTTCGTCCTCTTTGTCTCTTTTTTACCCTGTTATCTTTTTCTTCTAAAATTGCATTCTGTCTCTGTTTATCAACATTTGCTATTTCTGTCTCATTCTTTCTACGGTATTCTCTCCGTCGCTTTCCTCTGTGTATGATTCTTGTTCAGACCCGTTTCCACTATTTGAGTGGGAAGAAGCAGCCCCCATTGGCAAGGCTCTGGGTTAGATCTCTATAAAATTCGTGTAGCATATTTTGAAAATTATTCGTGTTGATTCAGTTTGTAGTTACCTACGAGGAGTTTTCAAAAGTAATGGTCGATTTGATAAAAAATAAAAATAAATTAATCATATGTTTTTCTTTTGTAGCTGCACATGTTGTAGCTGCAGTCACAGACACTTCTGGCTTGTAAACATACCATTAGCCTTAAATGAGATTGTTGCAACCTAGAAACGTCCGTTCTGTACATTCTCTGCATACGCATAGTTCTTTTCGAAACACTTTTTGTACTGAGGAACAAGATTTTGAATATCCCTGACCACAGATTCCTTGCCTGGATTTTTGACATTCTATCGTACGATATCCTGGATTTTCACTTACTACTCTCTACAGCTGTCGGTCAGCTGTCCGAAAATCCCAAGGCAAGAACGTTGATCGAGAATAATAAATTATAAACAATTTGTGAATTTTTAAATATAATTTATGAAATATTTTAACGCGTTCCAAAATTAACTTCGGAGCATGCAAACGTTTGTTGCGGTAAACTACCAAACTTACCTTGGTGAAACCAGTGCTGAAAGAAGGAACGACGCAGTTTTTTTTTCTCTCATACACAACGACACGATAGACCAGTTCTTGGCACCCCCGTTCGAGCATGGGTCTGTGGATAGTGTTCACTGCTGCGAAGATACCCTCCCCTATGTCTGTGATATCAGGGATATATGGTGGATCCGATACCCTGCCTTTGATGTAACACCACAAAAAGAAATCGCATGGTGTAAGGTCCGGTGATCCTCAGGGACACAGTATCAGGTGCTGCAGACAAACGCCCTATTGGGGCCTCCTCGATGCCGTAGCGGGCGTCCCGATGGCGCAGTGGTAGCGTCGTCGCCTTGTAATCAAGGAGTCCCGGGTTCGATGCCCGGTGGAGGCACATAGTGGTTCGGATCCCACTTTAAGCTGTAGGTGCAGACCAGATTAGCCTTACTGTGCATAAAGTGGACTTAAAACAACAATTCAATCAATCAATGGATGGCGTAGCGCAAAATAGTTGCCTTGTAATCACGGGGTCCCGAGTTCGATACATGGTGGAACCACTTAGTAGTTCGGATCCCACTTTAAACTGTATGTCCAGTGCAGAGTAGCATATCTGTGCAAAAATCAGACTTAAAGAAAACATTCCAACGTCCTATCCAACGCCTTGGCAGTACTGTGTTCAGGTAGTGACGAATTTCATTGTCGAATTGGGATCTGGTTATTCAAATGAATCCGTGTTGTCTCGTAACTGAGGCATAGGTCCGCTGTAACACCTCATTCCTTTTACTTTGTTCTCCAAGAAAGATAATGGGCTGCAGGCGTGTTCACTAGAGATGGCACTGAAGACATTAATCCTCAGAGATTCACGTTCAGTTTCCAGTTCAGTTTTCAGTTATGTGGGTAACGAGGAGGAAGATGGCAGAAGGCAAATGGACGGCAAACAGTTTGCTACAAGACTTCAATGCTCATTGTGAGCAGTTCGAGATGAAAATAAATGTGAACAAGAGAGAGTCCATGGTTATTGGGAAGAAACAAACAAAAAAAATCGAGGCGATAGAACCGGGCAAGTTGACTGACAGCTTCAGATATCTGAGCTGTATCATAAGCAGTGGCATGAGTTGCAACCAGGAAGTCAGAGTGTGAATGATAATAGCGAGAGAAGCCTTTAATAGAAGAAGTGTGTTTTGTGGTCTGTTGAGCAATGAACCTCGCAAGAAACCAATGAAGTATTTGCATTTTTATTGTATAAATTCACTTTTTATGCTTCATTAAAATTCTTAAGTTTAGGGCATGCGTTTGGATTACATTGGCCGTTTTACACTTGATATACGAATGAGTACGGTATATGTTTCGCTTGTTGAGCATGCAATTCCATATATTGAGGGTTCACCTTTCCAGTTTTTCTAACCGACGTACTTGTGAATCAGTAGTGAAGAAGTTACTACATTCTTTGGTGGGTGGTCAACCACTATACAAACACTGTATATGTATACTTCTCTTAATTAATTCGTTCTCTCTCACATTATAGTATCACCTTTTATTTAATGAACTATTATATATGAATTCTAGCGTTACGTATCCCTCATTTTTATTTTCGAGTTAAGTTTAGCTAGGCAGCCTGGCAGGAAGTATAGGAAAGTGTTAACTTCAGCACCAGCTCAGCGAAAAGCATTCGCCAATATTTGCAAAGGAAAATTGATGAGAGAGAAAAAGGGGAGGAGTTTTGATGAGGGTGAATGCAAGTTGTATCTGGCTCGAGAGAGAGAGGGTCTTGGAGTTTGAAGAGAAGAGGAGAGTGGTTCGGGAGTAAGTAAAGGGGGTTTTTGAGTTTTGGAGAGAGGAGAGTGAGTTTGATTTGGAAGGAGATTCAGGCTGGATGCAGACTTTTAGAAACTTGTTTGGAAGTGGAGTGCAGCGAAGCTGAGTGACAAATTAAGAGGCGAACTTCAGCAAGCGAGTGAGAGTTACTTTAGAAACCTTTCGGTCCACGCTTCTAAAGAGACACAGGTAATATACTTTTCTAATGCCATCCTTTGCCAATGCAGACTTAAGGTCATTGTAACCCAAATCATGAGAGTTGCCATTTTATAAAGGATTCTGTAAATTTAAGTTTATTCAGGTACCTCCTGCAGTTAGCAGATGCAGCCAAGCGAGAGCTTACAGGCTAACCCCCGATTGAAGAATAATTACTTTCATCTAAAGGGCTCCAGGTTCGATTCCCAAACCTTTCGAGGTTCACACGCTTAGTAAAAGTGTGTCACAATACGTGGTGCAGGTGCGAATTGGGCCTCTCATCCATTTCCTTTTCCGGAAATGCAATGAGAATAGACCGTAAATTTTCCACGTAATGGTGGTATCAGCCTTCATTTATTTCATCTTGCAATAAATGCAACTGGCTTTTCTTTGCCAACCCAAGAGGGTGATGAAAATGTGGAAAACTAGTCGCACACTTTAACAGCAACCCCTTTTAATAACAGGAGCTTCATTTTTTTTTCTCACATTTCACTTCCTAGTGTTTTGCACTATTAAGGCCACTTAATGTTTTCATAAATTGCATTCATTGTTCTAAATTTATATTGGTGACCACGGCAAATTATTTCATTTTTGGCAGCGACGTCGTGATAGTTAATGATGTGGAATGTTCAGTTTAGATTATTGTGACGAATTAGATGCAACCCTAGACAGAATCCAAGCTTTGGCAGATAATATGGTTGGCGGAGAATCCAGTTTTGTAAATACTCAACCATCTGCGTCCTCCACCCCAATAAGGCGTAGCCCTGTATTTACCCGTAGCCGGGCTAGGCTTTTGCCTGTTAGCACCCCAGTTCGAATAGCGCCCAGAACTATGGCATGCACAGGTTTTATTAACCCGTTCTTGTTGGACGGCTTACAGTTCCAAGGCACGGCCGGAGAAGATGCCACTAAATTTTTTGATAGAGTGGAAAGTTTAGCTCTACTTAATGATTGGGATACCCCGAAAAAACTACAAGTTTTGCCGGCTCTTTTACATGGGCCAGCCTTAAGATGGCACCTTGCATGGGTACAAACTATGGGAAATCAGTCCATTACGTATGATCTCTTTAAATCTAAGATGATTGAAGAGTTTACCGGATCCATAGACAAGCTGCAATTAGAAGAGCGCATTAAGCATAGGCTACATCGAGACGACGAATCAGTGTCGGACTACATAAGAGATAAGCAGCTTCTCTTATGTAAAATGGATCCGAACATGCCCATCAGTAAACAAATAAAACATTTGTGTTTGGGTCTTCAACCTGAATACATTCGCGAAACTTATAATAAGGAATATGCTTCGGTCCCTGAGCTCTTGCGTGATTTAAAGCAATTCGAAAAAATTCAGTTTTTGATCAAACAGAGAAAAATCCAGGAGTTGATGTCAGAAGCTCAGAAAGGTTCATTGTTCTATCCTGTGAATGAATTGAAACTGCCATGTGCGCAACAGCTCCCCTTTCACAACACGCCGGCGAGACCTTGTGAAACACCACGTTCTCAGGCGTATCCCGACCTCGAAAAGCGTGTCACCGCCATGCAGGCTGAGCTGGATTCGAAAGCATGGCTTTTCCGTGTCTGACAAAAAAATTGACTCCATCACCAACTATAAAGTTCCAACTACTACAAAGCAGGTCCGACGTTTTTTAGGACTTTGTTCTTATGTCCGAAAATTCATCAAATCCTTTTCAGAAATAGCTGAACCACTACAAAGATTGATCGGTAAAAACAAGAAATTCGTATGGACTGACGAGCAACAAGCAGCTTTCGAGAAGTTAAAACATGCACTGATTACAGCCCCGGTTCTGTTACCATACAGCCCCGGCAAGGAAACGCGTCTTTATACCGATGCAAGCACAAAGGCGATTTCTGGCGTTTTAATGCAGCCTAACGCCGAGAATGAATTCCAACCTATCGCATACTGTAGTCGCACGTTAAAAGAACATGAAAAGAAGCTAGGAATAATTGAATTGGAACTTACTGCAATTCTATATGCTTTTAAAAGCTTTAGATTCTACTTACTTGGCAGGGAGTTCGATATATTTACAGACAACCGAGCTATTACCTATATTCGCACATCACGTCATCTTTCTGCTAAATTCTTAAGGTGGTCTTCCATTCTCGAAGAGTACAATTATACTGTATCACACTGTAGATGTACTCAAAATATAGCAGATTCACTTAGCAGAGATCGTGGCAATTTGCCTGCCGACAACGAGCCAGAGTTGCCAGAACCACGCATGTTTTTTTTTGCAGGACACCACTGTGGACGTCGCCTCACACCAGCGTGCAGATTCATTTTTTGGTGATATTATTAAAGTTTTGGAAAGCCCAGAAGACGAAAATGTGGACATTTCGCCAACCCTTCAAAGACAAGCGTGCTCCTACACACTGGAAAATAATTTGCTATATAGGCAACATAAAATGGCAGGTGGATCTCGGAAACTACTATGTATACCCCGGTCCTTGCAAAAATCGGTTGTCGAATCGATTCATTGTTCTCCTATAGGTGGAGCTCACTTCGGCTTTACCAAGACGTATCATAATGCTCTTTCTAGATTTTATTTCCCTTTCATGAAGAATCTCATACAGAAAATTGTCAGGGAATGTATTGTTTGTCAGCAACATAAGAGGCCTGTCGGATTCCCAAATGGCGAGCTTTTAACCTTCCCCCCACAAAAACCTTTTGAGAGAATTGCGGTCGATTTTAGCGGCCCCTATCCTGCGAGTGGCATGTTACGCCACAAGTATATTTTAGCGTGCTCGGATTTTGCGACCCGTTTTCTCATTGGCAAGGCGGTATCCGACGTTTCAGCTGCGACCGCTGCTGATTTTATTTACGAGGAAGTAATACTTAAATTTGGCTGTCCGCAAGAGATCACTACGGACAGAGGAACAGGATTTACCTCCAAAGTATTCCAGGAATTGAACTCTAGAATGGGGATCCAGCTTAAGTTTGCGCCCGCTCAATTCCACAATAGAATCGGGATTATTGAAAAATCACATGACACTTTGCAACAGATTCTCAAGAGATTTGTCTCCATCTCACACTGTAACTGGAGCGATTACCTGCAACCCGCTATTTTTTCCTGTAATATTAGCAGGAATGAGAATTTGAAGAGTTCACCATTTTTCCTACTTCACGGCTTTGAACCCCGAACTCCGGCGGAAGCGGCTCTCCACGCAACACCGTGTGACCACCCGTCCAACGAGACGAAGATACGCATCCTGGAAAAAGCACGTTTATCAGCCGCCGAATGCCTACAGAAACGATTCAAGGAGACGAAAAAATACTACGACAAACGGCATAAGTCTGTGAACTTCAATCAATTGGACCAGGTCTTGATATTTGATCCTACAAACCGCATTGGCGGGGCGCGATGTTTCAGTAACATTTTCCGCGGGCCTGCTACAATTTTAGAAAAAATAAACCCCAACACATACAAGGTGGAATTCACGAACAAGCGAGGTAAAACCGTCATCGATGAGATTGCTGTCCAACGCTTGAAGATTTATCACCCACCTTCAGATGGAGATGGCGACGAAGATCTGCCCATAACGGAAGAAGGGGAGCAAATCGAGGATTAAAAACAATGAATGTACGCGCGTTATCTAGTCATACAGGTTTTACAACATCCTTTTCGCTTAAAGATAGAATACAAGTAACTTTTCTATACTTATTCATTTGTTAATAAATTTTTATGTGTGAATTATTAATTGTTACTAACCAAACTGTTGTCACTTAGTGAAATATTCAGTCATGCACACTAAATTACATCGTCAGATGAAAGCCACATTGACTTTCAACAACACCGATATATTTTCTGTAATGCGCATAGACACCAGGAGTTTATTTGGTAACTACACAATACTATAATAGTAGTGATATGTACGAAATATATTTTAATGTGCCTTTTGATTACCCTTTCTCCAGTTACCCAGGGATCCCAATTAACTGGTGAAAGTACCTTTCGTTATCGACGAAATGGCATAAGATGTAGGTCTCCAGAAGACTTTAGTTATATTTTTCAAATAAATGTGCTAAGCACATATAAATAATGAAATGTGAACATAAGATGTTCCACTGTAATTTTAGTGTTAGAGAATTTTCATGGCTGAACAACACATTCACATATTTATAGCGTCGATTTTTTTTATTTCCAGATCATCGTATTTACATCTTCCCAACTTTTTCCTTTTACCCGCCTCTAATAATAAATTTTATAGTGCAAAACCAGAATAGGATTACTTATATTTAATAACCGAATAGGAAACGCATAGCTACGGTATCAAAATGCATTTCATATTTTCGTAAGATCAAAATTATATTTTCTGTATAAGGTAAGTAAATTCACCGAAGAATTGCTTAGTATGAATTATGCATACAAATGTATAACTTGAAAAATATGCATTTAGATGCATAAAATCCCATCGGACGGGCAATTGACACACTAAGCCGCATCAAAAGATACACTCCACAGTCGATATTCCATTTGATGCAGTAAAAGTGCATCAAACCCGGAGACAATTTCCAATAATCCAAGATTACACGTTTAGATGTGTCATTTGATGCACTAAAAATGCATCAAATTCGCTTTGATGCACTTCGAGTTCTCTGTGTATATATATAGAGCTCATAGCACGCCTAACTAACGATAATTTAATGTACTAAGTGGTCAAGAATGGATTGCAACCATCCTACTATGAATAGTTTGGGAGTACTTATAGTATTATATATTAATTTCCCATCAGTTCAGGCGTTATCATTTACAGAGATATTTTCAGAAGCGTTCCAATTCCCGTACGTAATCTATACCAGTTTAGTCATTGCGACCTTTGTTATATGTTTTCTTTTAGCGATTATTTTACTCTGTTCTCGTTTTTATCGCTCTAAGCCTGCAACAAACAAGCTTCAAGTACAAGACATTGTGGTACTACATGACATAGCTAGCGAAGTTAACTCAGAAATGAATCATGTTTATGATAATGTTTGCTTGGAACTAGAAACAAACACCCAGGGGATACAGATAGTACCACTAAACCCTTCCCCAATACCATTAGTTGAGATAGAGTGTAGACAGCACCTTGTTCCTCCCACCTGTGCTCCTGAAAGACAGTTTCCTGACGTAATTGATGAAGGTGTTACTGAGCCTTATTTAATACCAATTTCAGTTAATATCCTAGCTCAGGATCAACCTATTGCTTTTGTCCATCACGATATGTATGATGACCTATAATTGATTTGCGTGCCAATATAAATTGCTTATAATTTTTTTCATTGTGATAAATTTTATAGTTTCCATTATGTCTACACCTCAGATTTGCACGCGAGTTCTTGGTGCACGGTTGAGTACACATTTCTGCAAGCGTCGTCACGTTTCTCTTTTCCTTACAATTTTCTTATTTTTCTCTCTCTCTTATTCCCCCCCCCCCGTACCCAGTGGAGATCTGCACGAACGCAATAACTCACAATTCTTGCAAGTTAATTTCCTCCATTCCGTTTTACCAGCGTTAGTTAATTCCAGCAAACTCCGACGGGTGCGATTCAGCGTTCCCATACACCCAGTAACCTTGGACAGTTCCGGCCGAAAGGTGAAAATTGATACAATGACAGGATTGCAATATGACAATGCACAATTTCTAACTCCGCTTCTTTTCCAAGGAACTGACTCTAAGCAACGATACATCTCTTGTTACCTTTTCCTGACTTCGCATAATCTGTTTCCTAGCGGCGACTCTATTGTTCTCGCAGGGGAAAAATCAAACCATGCTTACATCATGCTTACCTTTTAGAATTTCCCCACCCCAGAATTTTTACGAGAATTATCCTGACGCCACAATTTCTTGCACTTCAAGCCATCACTCGCATAGAAGCTGCGGTCGAAATTTTACTTACTAGTTGGCGATTAAAATTCATCATCATTTCCAACGAACTGTTTCAGTACTCATAATGATGGCTGGCCTGTTCCAATACCTTCGTGCGTAAATGAAAGTTACTTGGCAGAGATATTTAAATATCTTATTTTTACATTCGTAGAATTATACTCAAAAGTCCACGGGCAGATTTAGGTTCATATTACATTTACAAATTCAAATGACATTATTAAGAGACGACGTACGTAACTGTAATTTAATCAATTTCTTAAACCGTCGTGTGTTTTATTACCTTCGGCTAATTGCAACGCACATCACGACGCATATTGCGACGGTACGCGAATTGATACAGGGGGTTGACCGTGACGTTTGCACGGAATCGTCTGGCATTATTGACCATAACGTACTTCAAATGTTTTGTCAATAGCTTGATTTGTGTTGTTTATGTTGCCTTCTTTTTTCTTTTCCTAGCTCTCAGCATGCGGTTTCTTTGGAAGACTGGCCGATTGTGAAAGAAAAAAGGGACGGCGGAGGAGTGTGGAGGGGGGGCGGGGTTGAGCGCGAGCGGTACAGGGGGGAAACGGCTAGCGCGACCAGCTTAGAAAAGTCGAAGTTAAAATTTACATACATTGCTCTGTACGCCGAAAAACTACAGACATTCTAAAGAAAATTATGTAAGATCAGTTTCATTTCTTTGCTGTAGAAGAACAGTTGAAGCTTTCTTGCGCTTTAAAATGTTGATTTAAGTTATTACATACAATTGGCGAGCAAGTGAATTTTACGAAATTGAGATCAGGAAAACTACGTAATAAATAATATATTTAAAAAAAGGCTGCGCGACATAACTAACTTCATATTTGATTTTTAACTCAGTAAAATTTAAATGCCACACACTTGACTGTTCGAGCACAAAAGGTCGACGCAAGAACCTATTTTTTAGGTATCGTCACCAGCGGTGATACGGGCTCTTAACTCGTGAACATTTTCATGCGATGATTTTTTACTATTTTCGACGTGGATTATCAAGACAATAGTGCATCGATCAACTTACTTCCACATTTGGCGATGAAGCCCCATCCTTTGCCACTGTGAAACGCTGGTATAACGAATTTAATCGTGGCCGCCATTCGCTCACCGACGAGATTCGCGAAGGTCGTCCAAAATCAGTTGTTGTTCAAGAAAACATTGATGCTGTGCAAAACCTAATACTGCAAGATCGTCATGTGACATACTGTGAGATTGAGGCAACCATAGGCATTAGTTCCACCAGCATATATAAAATATTACATGATCATTTAGCTGTGAGAAAGGTATGTTCTCGTTGGATCCCACACAATTTGACAAAAACTCAAAAAGACGCTCGCGTCAATTGGTGCAAACAAATGCTCAATAAATACAATCGTGGTGCTTCAAAAGACGTATATAAGATTGTAACAGGTGACGAATCATGGATATATGCATATGAGCCGGAACGTAAACAGCAGTCGACTGTATGGGTGTTTCAAGATGAACCCAATCCAACAAAAGTTGTTCGCGCTCAAAGCACATCGAAACAAATGGTCGCCTGTTTTTTCGGGAAAACTGGTCATGTGGCAACTGTGCCTTTAGAGGAACGTAGAACGGTCAACTCTGAATGGTACACAACAATTTGTTTGCCAGAGGTCTTCGGTCAAATACGGAAAAGAAACAAACGCCGTCGGATCATTCTTCATCAAGACAATGCCAGCTGTCACACATCTCGTCTAACAACCGACTTTATGAACAGTCAAAAAATCGAATTCATGGGTCATCCGCCGTACAGTCCTGATTTGGCACCCAATGACTTCTTCTTGTTCCCGAATGTCAAGAATAAATTGCGTGAACAACGATTTTCGTCGGCGGAAGACGGCGTTGATGCGTTCAAAAACCATATTATGGAGGTGTCTCAAGAAGATTGGAAAAACTGCTTTGACAAATGGTTCGAACGAATGCAAAAGTGTATTGACCATAAAGGAGAATACTTCGAAAAACAATAAAGCAGTTTTCAATGCCAAATTCCTGTTTTTTCATAAATAGTGACCCTCGTACATGCGTGTTTCAGGTATCACTGTTATCAATAAATTTGATCAATGATGAAGATACAGTACATGTTTCAAAATGGTAGATGAACGCTGGGTCACCCTGCATTAATGATTTTGGTGCTGAAGTAATCTATAGTTAAGTAGATGGTGACCATAAGGTTGAAGTAGAATGGGCCCACCAGCGAAGTTGGAGATCTGCAATGTAGAATTTAGGTAACTTTAGGTTTCTGTTGTGGACAGTTATAATCATGCAAACATTTACCTTGGCATCTATAAATTTGAATCAAATGCAAAATAAGACCAAAATAATTGCTCTCAATGACTTTCTCATTAAATCGTCTATCGATGTCGCCTATTTCAAGAGGTCGCAATAGACGATTTTTCCGTACTGAGCATTTTTAAAGTATACAACAATTTTACCCCTTTAGCACAATGGACTGCCATAGCAATTAGGCGACTCTTGGATGTAAGTAATGTAGTGCCCCATCCCACGGGCAGAAAAATAACTTCAAAATTAGGCTCTGTTTTTCTCTGTAATGTGTATGCTCCGTCAGGAAGCCAAAACAGACGGACAAGAGAAGTTTTTTTTCAACAGTTGTAGGACCCGAGTTGACATCCCACACAATAGACACTATACTAGTGGGGGATTTCAACTGCGTAACTCGTTCACAAGATCAAAACCCAGGATACAATTTCTCACGTACGCTTTATGAATTAACGCATCGGTTACAACTGCGTGACGCTTGGATACACGCCAACGGTGAAAGTCCAGGTTACACACATACGTACTAACTGAACGAAGACTAACATTGTAGAATAAGATACTTTCGTAAGACTGCAGAAGTTCATTCTAATGTCCCAAAAGCGTTTTATATGCTATCCAATATTTGTATGGCCTAAATATCGGGTGTTTCAGAAATAATAATAGGGGGATTACAAAATGTATTGTATGTAAACTTACGTTAATGAAACCAGTCCAGAACGATCGAGGAACGCAAAGAGTAATTTTTAACACCTACAAATGTGCAATGTGTGCACCACGGGTGACACGGCACACATAGACACGATAGTCTAGTTCTTGTCACACTCGCATCAACATGAGCCTGTAGATAGTGTCTATCGCTGCCATGCTACGCTCCCTTGGGGCTGCGATATCACGCGGCATCGGTGAGACGAATACTCTGTCTTTGATGAACCCCACAAAAAGAAGCCACACGGTGTAAGATCTTGGGGATCAAAAACATTGCACAAAACACTGTGAGTGACGTGGGTGATTTGAGTGTCGCCTAGCGGCAGGGATGTGAACTCTCAGCTTAACAAAACATACACGTACAAACTATTTTCGTTCCTCGAACGTTCTGGACTATTTTCATTAACGTAATTCAATAGTTTACTTGCAATAATTTTTTGTAACTAGTAAATTATTTCTGAAACACCCGGTATATTTGCATTCATACGTAAGCGTGTGTATAGTTATAGTTTGAGAAGAACCGTGAATTTTGTTTAGATTTAGCTTTCCTTTACTTGGAATGCATATGAGTTCTATTCTCGCATGTGAGGTATGACGTGTATATAATTACAACTAAAATTACACTAAATGTACACATATATTCGATTTTCGGGTCGTCCGGACCACTCCAGGTAACCCCTGTTTTGTACGCATTCATAGATTCTGCAATAGTGAGGTAGTTTTTCTTGTAGGAACAAGGCTTTTGAACCCTCTGTAGCTATATTCCTAATTAGAATAAAATTGGAGAAGGAAAAAGAAACTTACATTTTGACAGCTTGTCCTTGTTTTCTTTAATTTGCAACTCTCCGTCCTTATCGAAACTATCCTGTAATTTTTCATTTTCATCAGATTCCAAAATCCCTTTCCTGGAGTCCAGTAGAAGCTGGAAGAAATCATCTCTCCTCACATTGTGGTGTTCGCGGTACTCCCTTGTCGAGGTGAGAACTTCATCCAGGAACTTCTCAGTCCTTTTATTCAGAAACCTCACTGGCAAACCCCAAACGCGTTTCACTCTTAGGTACGTCAGAAGGAATATTAGCAGTCTGTTAATTTTGATACAATCTAAGAAGTTGATGGCAATCTTAAGAAATTCTGCTTCAGGGTTCTTCAACGAGTCACACTGAACCCCCGAAAGCGCACGTGGCTATGACATCAAGGGTGTATCGGGTGAAGAAAGACTTCATCTCATGCTCATAATCAAAATATAATTTGTGTAGCATTTGTTATATAATCGATGTTCATTTGTTTCCGCCGAACTTATTGGATGGCAAGGAATTGATTGGGATCAGAAGGACAGTTCCAAAGATTTATGCACACCACTACTTACGATAATATCCATAAAATATTAATCAAGAATTTTACTTTTCGTCAGTGGGATCTAATTCCTTTTTTGCTATTCAATTTATTATCTATTTGACATTAAATTCCATACCAGGGCAGTTTTTTTGTACAAATTTTGACTATCTTCACTATGCCCCACGACAGGTTAAGTTTGCAGCAGGTTTTATATATTAATCCACTCGAGAACGGCGCTCAGCATCTCCCATGCCAGTCTTGCTTAACCAGCGAGCTGTTCATATCACAGACAGTGAGAAAATCCACAGTATTGCAGCGGAACTATATTCTGCGCGCACGTTTGGGTCTATGTATGCGATAAGTTGCTGCAAACTTAACCTGTCGCGGGGCTTAGACGTAAGCTAGAAAATGAATAAGTGCTGCTATGTATCTGTTCTTGTACTCTTTACCTATTCATGTAATAATAACAATACACTATTAATTAATGTACATATTTGATTAATATTGTTTTAATTTAAATATAATAATAATAATTATTATTATTAAGACACATGCTCGGACCCTTCCGAAATGTATTTCTAGATACGTGCCAGAAAATTACTGATTAAAATTATTTTTAATAATTTCACTCACCATAAAGATATATTTCTCAATTTCCTTGAGTTGAATTCTATCACGACTTCTAAAGCAGGATTGTAGTCGGGGGGGGGGGGGTCGTTCTAATTGCGAGCACAATGTTTCTGCAGCCTTTGGACCTATAACTTCTTTTAACAAATGTTTTAGAGGGTCTCAGTTCCACACTTGAGACTGATGAGTGCCTTATCTCTCACAGTTGGAACATACAAAATTCGACATGATCAAAGTCAAATAATTCTTGAAGCTTTTCTAGCGACGAATATTGAAAAGGTTTTCTCGGGCAATCAGCCAGGTGATTTCCGGAAAGGCTTTCGAGCTTTCGAGAGCTAACGTCACTCTCATCTTCAGGGAATGAAGTGCAGAGATTATTTTTTTATTATTATTAATACGGCCCCCAAAGTTCTCCGCCGTATTAAGTGGGGCCCAGCCTTATCTAACGGCGCTGCGATATAATGGCAGCCACTCTTGAACCCGACCACCCGTGAGGCGGGTACAGTAGAGCTCTAGAGCGCCCTCCTTGTGTGTAGCATGCTTCATGCGGTTAGAGTGTAAACTACATGGAAAGCACACCTAGTGTGAATTGTAATCTCCGACTTCTGCCTTTCGGCACTTTTCGGGTGGTATAATTGAGAAGAAGGAAAAGGAAGGAAGTTGCAGCAAATGCGAAGAAAAAAGAAGAAAAACGTTTTTAACGTATGATGGAGAAAAAACCTGCCTGAGGGGCAGTAAAAAACCAACCAATCAATTTTAGATACTAAAGGTATGACATGTGTATTTTAATTTTGTGACAGGGTATGGGTTGTTATGGGACAGCAAGTGTAAGATTTTTAATAAATTTGGAGGAATTTGGAACCTAAGAAGAGAGTTATTAAATTTGGTACAAACTAGGGGTTGTTAGTGGGAAGTGGTAATTTGCACTTTTTAATTTTGAATTTTAGTGTGATTCTAAGTTAATTAATTAATATGGTATGAGTTATGATAGACGTCTGCGTCGTAGCAAGAGGAGTCTGGGTCGGAGTCTGTCTGGATATGCGTACCCCGTTAATCGACAGCAAAGAGGGACGCCGGGCTCCGTTCCCGACCAGACACTCCGATCCCCTTCACCATCCACTCTAGAGCAGGAGATCCGCAGAGGTGTCCCGGCTTCCGTACCTACCCACGATCAACAGCCAGGGAGGGCTCCCCGGCGCACGTTCCTCTGCCTTGACCAACATTGGAGCCTGATAATAAAACTGACTCTGGCTTACGAGCTGTTTGCTATATTGCACCTAGTTGGCCAACCCCCCTAGATAACCTCCCAGTGCTCACGACTTATTACAGCCCGATCGTGACCAGTACCAGACCCCGCAGTATGGTCTCAGCAGGATTGCAAACTTCGGTTCCTCCTCCCCTTCGTCTCCCACAGGCAGATATTTCGGCCGATCTCCCTCCGTGTGGTTCTCAATTGGATCAAAAACGGCCCTTTTGAGGACCACCAACGCTCTCCGCCGGAGCGACGGGCCGCACCCCCCTCGATCCCCAACTTCTTGGTTTCGTTCAGCTTCCCAGTGGGTCATACGCAAATCCAAGGCCAGCCTTTGATGGTTCCCTAGTCAAGAGTGGTCATTCGACCGGGAAGCACGGCCCGGCGTGCCGACAGAATGCCGAGGCTCGGTCGCTGGCATGCAGGCTTGGTCTAACACCGCAAGGTATCCACCTGCATGTTTATCCGCATCCGGGCCCCGTAGCGTCCCCTTGCGCGCTGCGGGGCTCCATCCAAATTCCCCGGTCCGAACCCCGGTATCCTGGGAGGCCTTCCCCCATCCCGTTGGCTTTCAGTTCAGAGGTGGTCGTAACCCGGCGCAGGGAAAGACCCACAAAACCCTTTGCGTGGCGTCCCCACTTCATTCCTTCCAGACGTTGGGAAAGGTATCTCCCCCCAGGGGTCCCGAGGGTCATTCCGAGGTCCCTGTCAGGAGCACCCCCCGTGGAGAGGTTCAGGTAGCCGCTTCTCGAAGATCCAGCCGTTCCCTTCCTCCGCCGTCTCTGCTCGCCGCCGCGTCTGGTGTAGCGGAATGTAGTCCCGGTGCGTCGTCGTGCTCGGTCTCGTCTCCAGGGAGTCGCTGAGCTCGCCCGTCTGCCATCCAACCCATGCGATGCTCGCTGGAGTAGTCTTTGCCTACATCCCACGGGCCTGGTGAAGAGGGTTGAGTTCGTTCCGCTACGCCGTTGGTGTCTGGTACTCGTTCGGTCATGTTCCCTAGAAAACGATCTCGTTAAGACAGTTGCCGTAGACTATTGCACTTTCCAATATGGCGGCCGGACGTTCTAAGAAGAACGCCCGGCAAGACCAGATGCTCTGAAAAGAACACCCAGTCAGACATTCCGTTCTTTCCGAAGATAGGGAGCATGTGCAGACCCGGCGCTTGCAGCCACGAGCCCATCAGGTCCAGTGCAGAGATAAGTCAGGGTGACGTTATATGTATTTGGTGTGGGAGAGGTCCGGTGTAGGTGGCGGGCCAATCAGGTGGCGTTTCTCTGACGTCTGTGCTCCCAGTCGACTATCGCTAACCAGGCTGGGTCCAGTTCAAGTCCCATGTCCCTGTTGTCCAGCGAGCATCGGAGTATCGAGTATCGAGTATCGCATCGAGTGATCGAGTATCGAGATTCATCGTTGGGACTTCAAAGGAAGCAGTCACGCTATTCGCCCGCTCCTTCCGCGTTTTCCCGCACTTTCGCGAAAAGAGTACGAAGAGAGCCAACCAGAGTCATTCACGTCACCCGCGACGAAGAAAGGTGATACACGGCGAGCATAGACGACCCCGGACACCCGCGAACCGCGCCCCGAGAGTTCCCGCGCTTCCGCGAGCGAAATCCAGAGAGAGCCAATCAGAGGCCACTACGTCACCCGAGCCACTGGAAGGTGATACACAGCGAGCAGAGACGACCCCGGACACCCGCGAACCGCGCCCCGAGAGTTCCCGCGCCTCCGCGAGCGAGATCCAGCGAGAGCCAATCAGAGGCCACTACGTCACCCGAGCCACTGGAAGGTGATACACAGCAAGCAGAGACGACCCCGGACACCCGCGAAACAGCGCCCCACCGAAGACCTCGACCCAGTGGAAATACTAATAATTAGCTTCAAAAGATGGGCAAGGAAAAAGTGGCAGCGCACGCAGAATCGCCAATACAAAACCATCTGGAACGTGCTAGCAGGGAAGCTAAAGAAAAGAATGTGGTGCCACCAACAACAAAAATGGGACGACCTGCTGGCTGAACACCAGAAGCTGGACCAGCAGTTCTGGAAAATCACTCGCTCACTCACCAACAGAGCCACAGGAACCACGCCACTACTACACGGACCGAGAGGACTGGCCTTCCAACCTGAGGAACAAGCCGAAATCTTCGCTGATCATCTAGAGGAACAGTTCAACACCCCAGCCGAGCCATACGACGAAGACACTATCACACTAGTGGAGGAAGCCCTAGAGGAGGAGAGAGACAGACAGGGAGAGGAGAATCCCACACTCACCTCACCTGCAGAAGTAGCCCGAATCATCCGCCAGCTGCCAGCAAGGAAAGCTCCTGGCCCGGACAAGATCAGCACCCAACAACTGAAACACCTCCCCAGGAAGACGCTGTGTACAAACAACGAAGTTATTCAACGCCATTCTGCTCACCGGACACATACCCACAAGCTGGAAGACAGCCAAAGTCATCATGATCCCTAAGCCAGGAAAAGACAAGCTCTTCCCACAGAACTATCGACCGATAAGTCTACTAAACCACATCAGCAAGCTCTTCGAACGTGTCCTACTACAAAGACTCAGGAACATCACTGCAGCCCTCAACATAATACCAGACCACCAGTACGGATTCAGATCAGGGCACTCGACTACCACGCAGCTAGTGCGACTCATAGATCATATCACCACAGGATACAACAACAAGGAACACACCCTGGCAGTGTTCCTGGACATCGAGAAGGCGTTTGACAAGATATGGACACAGGGACTAATCTACAAACTCACTCAAAAAGGATACCCCCAATGGATCACCGCACTAATATCATCATTCCTCCAAGACAGACGATTCTACGTCACCTTCGCAGGAAGCAGGTCGTCAACAAAGACCAACACGCCAGGAGTGCCACAGGGATCGACCCTCTCCCCACTCCTGTTCACAATCTACACGTCAGACATGCCACAAATGCAACAGTGCCACCAAGCTACGTACGCAGATGATGTCGCCTACTACACCAACAGCAGGAACATGAGATGGATATACCCAACCATGCAAGAGCAGCTACGCAAACTAGAGGACTGAACGACAAAATGGCGCATGCAAGTCAATGCAACCAAAAGTGAAGCTATCATGTTCACCAGGAGACGACCAAGAGTACCACACCAACTACAATTACACGGAAATGATATCCCAAAGAAGACTACTACCAAATACCTGGGAGTAAAACTAGACGCAGGACTAACCTTCCGGCAGCACCTTCAAGACACAAGCAAAAAAGGACTCAACAGAGCACTCGCCCTTTACCCCATCTTCAAGAGCAGTGCCCTAACCATAGAGACAAGGGTGAGAATCTACAACACGATGATCCGACCAGCACTGACGTATGCAGCACCGGCGTGGGCACACGCCGCAAAATCCCACCAGTACCTACTACAAGTGATACAAAACAGAGCATATAGGATGATTTCAGGACACGAAAGATCAACACGAATCACTCAACTCCATGAAGACCTGGAGATGACAACCCTGGAAAACCACATCAGATACCCAGTGCACAAGTTCTGGCAAAACACACTTAACCACGAAAACCCAACAGTCCAGAACATCGGCAGACGCCCAGCCACGAGACAGGTACACGCCATGCCTAGACAGTAACTCCTGCAAACTCAGAAAAATAACTCCGTCAGCCACACAAGCATAGGAGAAAAATACCGACAACAAACATACTCCTAAAACATAACACATATAGGAGTCATGGGCCAGACCCGACACTCCATGATTATTCCAAACGCCAAGAAAGACCAGACCAGACCAGCGCCCCGAGAGTTCCCGCGCTTCCGCGAGAGCCAATCAGAGGCCAGCACGTCACGCGCGAGACTGGGATCGTGATAGAGAGCGAGAACGCGATACAGCGCGAGGAGTGACGTCAGCCGCGAGACCAGGAAGCCTGCACTCCCGTGATGTCACGAAGGGGGCCCCTGCATCCGGGTAGGCAGCGGACGAATAAGGAGGCGATACGTCACGCCGGGGACGAGGAACTGTAATACGAGGCGAGGGAGAGCAGCAGCACCACAAGGACCTGACCCCCGGCGAAAATCCCACCGGCCGAGAGCCAACAGGAAAGCAGCACATCACCAAGAGCCCACACAAGCCAGCAGGCAGGCAGTAACTCCCGGGAACCAACACCAGCTGGGAGCCAATAGGGAAGCAGAACATCACAGGGAGGTCGGCGCAAGTAAAATACGGCCAGAGCCTGACCCCCGGCGAAGATCTCACCAACCGCCATCCATTAGGGGAGAAGCAAGTCATCAACAGCCCGCTCACGCGAAGAACCTCACGCCAACAGGAGCCCAACTAACAACAAGATGCACCCGCAGACACCGCAAATGAACCACCCTAAGGCCATGGAGTTCTTCTATGAGGAAACAACAACAGAAACAAGACCACGAACCCCACCTAAGAACCAGCCAAGGCAAAAAGAAGAGGAAATGCTGTTCGTAACCCTGGGACGAGTCCCGCAAGGTAGACCCAAACTACCCCCCACGACAACGACTGCGCCAGGAAACAAAGAAGGAGAGCTGCAGGACAAAGTGACAATCACATACCAAAAGCCAACCAAGAAAAGGACTGTCACTTTCCAAGACTATAAGCAGATAGAACCACAGACCACCCAGCACAAAGAAGTACCGAAAGAAATCAACCAAGAAGACCCAGAAGGATACCAGTTTCCAAAGAAGGTAGCCCGCCCTTCTCACTCCTTCTCGCAAAACAAACCCACAGCCATAAGTAACCAGTTTGCAGTACTAACAGACAGGACCAACGAAGAGGAGTCTGGAGAAGAACCATCATCACCTACACCAGCACGGCAAATCAGGATAAAACCCCCTCCACTATACATATATGAGTCCTCACAGACGTACTCAATAGGACAGGCAATCACAAGAAACGTCCAGAACCGTCGCACCATGTTCCACACCTCCAGCGGACTCAAAATACACTTTCACAGTATGAAGGACTTCGAAGAGGCCAAAAAGATCTGTGAGGAAAAGAAAATCCAGTACGCCCACGGGAACCCCCGCAAGAACACCATCAAAGTTGTATTACGAGACATGCCTGGAGACACCAACGTAGAAGATATTAAACTCGACCTACAAGACCTGGGTTTCCAAGTCGAGAACGTCGTTCCACTCCACAAGAGGGTGCAGAGGGAGCCCACACCAGAGGACGAGGACCAATCCAGAACTGAAAAGCTGATGATGCCCCTCTACATGGCCACCCTGATCAAGGACGAACACGCTAAGAACGTATACGACGTGGGAGCCCTCCTGGCCTACCGCATCCGAGTACAGGAATATAGACCCAGCCAGCAACTGCAGTGCTACAGATGCCAAAGATTAGGGCACGCCCAAACAAATGCAGGGCCAACCCCGCCTGCGTGCGCTGCGGAGGACCACACCTATCACAAACCTGCCAGAAACCAAGAACAACACCAGCACGCTGCGCCAACTGTAAGGCAGACCACCCAGCAAACTACAGGGGCTGCCCACTGTTCGCAGCCACTAGGAAACAACAAGAACCAACGAGAACCACTACACACACAGGACAGGACACCCAGGCCCCCACCCACAACCTGGCCAAAATTACCAAACAGATCACAGAACGAAGCAGCCACCTAGGAAGACCCCCCCCCCCGGAAACTCCATCAAGGACCTGATAGACCTCATCCGGTCATGGAACATACAGAGCATGTGGAGGAAAATCCAAGGAGGACTCAACAAATTAAAGACTTGCAAAGACACTATCAGCAAGATTATAACCACCATCGACATATTCTCAGAAATACTGGACAATGGGGCACAATAATAGAGGAGAAATACAAAAGAACTACGATGTATCCACTGGAACGCCAATGGAATCTTCAAGCAACGCCGCCTCTTCGATAAATTCCTACAAACCAACTCCATCGACGTGGCCCTAGTCACAGAAACACACCTGAAGCCAATCCATAGATGGTCCATTCGAAACTTCACCATATACAAGACAGACAGACTCAACAGGCCGAAAGGTGGGACTGCCATAATCTTCAGGACCTCGTTACCAGCACAGCAAGTCCAGCTACCTCAAATCCAGTCAATAGAAGGTACAGCAATCCAGCTACACAGTACAGGGAAAACCACAACGCTGGTGGCGGGCTACAAACCACCCGACCAAATTCTGGACCCAGCCGACATAATCGCCCTCAGGAACATGGACCTAAGAACAATAGTAGCAGGCGATCTGAACTGCAAGCACCCGGACTGGAACTCCCGCACGACAAATCCAAACGGAAGGAAACTGCGCGACGTAACAAACTCCCAAGGACTTCAAGTACACGCCCCATCAGAACCAACATTTTACCCAGCAAGCGGAGGACGACCGGATGTAATAGATGTCATAATAACAGAAAACGTACCCATACCAAACACTCCAGAAACGCTGAACGCCCTCGACTCGGACCACTTACCAGTCCTCTTCCAACTCACTCATCTCCACCGAAAACAAAAGCCAAGACCACCTCAAACCACTACAATAGACTGGCAAAAGTTCATGGACCACCTCGCAGAAGTCACAGACCCACACAGCAAAATCAGAACACCGGAAGAGATCGAGCGGATCGCACAAACAATCACAGAAAACATCAACACAGCAGCGCTCATCAGTAGCACAACAATCAAGACCGAAGCCACCGAAGACCTCGACCCAGTGGAAATACTACTAATCAGCTTCAAACGATGGGCAAGGAAAAAGTGGCAGCGCACGCAGCATCGCCAATACAAAACCATCTGGAACGTGCTAGCAGAGAAGCTAAAGAAAAGAATGTGGAACCATCAACAACAAAAATGGGACGACCTGCTGGCTGAACACCAGAAGCTGACCAGCAGTTCTGGAAAATCACTCGCTCACTAATCAACAGAGCCACAGGAACCACGCCACTACTACACGGACCGAGAGGACTGGCCTTCCAACCTGAGGAGCAAGCCGAAATCTTCGCTGATCATCTAGAGGAACAGTTTAACACCCCAGCCGAACCATACGACGAAGACACTATCACACTAGTGGAGGAAGCACTAGAGGAGGAGAGAGACAGACAGGAAGAGGAGAATCCCACACTCACCACACCTGCAGAAGTAGCCCGGATCATCCGCCAGCTGCCAGCAAGGAAAGCTCCTGGCCCGGACAAGATCAGCACCCAGCAACTGAAACACCTCCCCAGGAAGACGCTGGTACAAACAACGAAGCTATTCAACGCCATTCTGCTCACCGGACACATACCCACAAGCTGGAAGACAGCCAAAGTCATCATGATCCTTAAGCCAGGAAAAGACAAGCTCTTCCCACAGAACTATCGACCGATAAGTCTACTAAACCACATCAGCAAGCTCTTCGAACGCGTCCTACTACAAAGACTCAGGAACATCACTGCAGCCCTCAACATAATACCAGACCACAAGTACGGATTCAGATCAGGCCACTCGACTACCACGCAGCTAGTGCGACTCATAGATCATATCACCACAGGATACAACAACAAGGAACACACCCTGGCAGTGTTCCTGGACATCGAGAAGGCGTTTGACAAGATATGGACCCAGGGACTAATCTACAAACTCACTCAAAAAGGATACCCCCAGTGGATCACCGCAATAATATCATCATTCCTCCAAGACAGACGATTCTACGTCACCTTCGCTGGAAGCAAGTCGTCAACAAAGACCAGCAGAGCAGGAGTGCCACAAGGATCGACTCTCTCCCCACTCCTGTTCACAATCTACACGTCAGACATGCCACAAATGCAACAGTGCCACCAAGCTACATATGCAGATGATGTCGCCTACTACACCAGCAGCAGGAACATCAGATGGCTATACCCAACCATGCAAGAGCAGCTAAACAAACTAGAGGACTGGACGACAAAATGGCGCATGCAAGTCAATGCAACCAAAAGTGAAGCTATTATGTTCACCAGGAGACGACCAAGAGCACCACACCAGCTACAACTACACGGAAATGATATCCCAAAGAAGACTACAACCAAATACCTGGGGGTAAAACTAGACGCAGGACTAACCTTCCGGCAGCACCTCCAAGACTCAAGCAAAAAAGGACTCAACATAGCACTCGCCCTTTACCCCATCTTCAAGAGCAGTGCCCTAACCATAGAGACAAGGGTGAGAATCTACAACACGATGATCCGACCAGCACTGACGTATGCAGCACCGGCGTGGGCACACGCCGCAAAATCCCACCAGTACCTACTACAAGTGATACAAAACAGAGCATGTAGGATGATCTCAGGACACGAAAGATCAACACGAATCACTCAACTCCACGAAGACCTGGAGATGACAACCCTGGAAAACCACATCAGATACCTAGTACATAAGTTCTGGCAAAACATACTTAACCACGTAAACCCAACAGTCCAGAACATCGCCAGACGCCCAGCCACGAGACAGGTACACGCAATGCCTAGACAGTAAATGCTGCAAACTCAGAAAAATAACTCCGCCAGCCACACAAGCATAGGAGAAAGAATACCGACAACAAACATGCTCCTAAAACATAACACATATAGGAGTCATGGGCCAGACCCGACACTCCATGATTATTCCAAACGCCAAGAAAGACCAGACCAGACCAGACCAGCGAGCATCGCATGGGTTGGATGGCAGACGGGCGAGCTCAGCGATTAATAAGAATCAGTATAAGTAATAAGTATAAGAGGTTGTCCTTTTCCCCGTGTATGGCTACTGCTTCTTTGATGAGACGGTCCCAGTAATTTGATGATCTCGGTGGTTGTGAAGTCAATTCAATGGCCCTCCTGGATTTAATGTTCTGCTAAACCTGATTTTTCAGGATGAAAATTCTTTATGTAGTTGGCGTGTTCTTTGCAGCGCTGTTCGATTGTCCTCCCCGTTTGTCCTATGTAGGCTTTACCGCAGGCACAGGTAAACCCCGGGTGTCTTCTGTCCTAGGTCGTCTTTGGGGTTTCGAAGTCGGCTTCTGACTTTCGATGGCGGTTTGTGGATGGTCTTGATGTTGTGTTTTGAGAGAATGCGGCTGATCACTGCAGAGAGGTTACCGGTGTATGGGACGATGGCTATCTTCTTGTCTTCTTGGTCATCAGGTGTATCCGGGTTTGTTCGTTGGTTGTTCTTGTGTGTTACTTTCTTTAGCGTTTTGTTGATAATGCCTTCACTGTATCCATTCTGTCTGAAAGCTGTGCGTAGATGTCTTATTTCTTCTTGCAGGTGCTCTGTGTCGCTGATGGCGATGGCTCGGTGAAACAATGTCGAGAGTACTGTTGATGCTGCGCTGGATGGTGAAAACTCTTCGCGTTGAGGTATAGGTCGGTGTGAGTAGGTTTCCTGTATACGCTGTGTCCTAAGGTCCCGTCCCGTCAAAGTTTATATAATTTAATAATGGATTGATTTATTGGGTGTTTTAAGTCCACTTTGTGCACAGTAAGGCTAATTGGGACAGGACCTACAGTTTATAGTGGGATCCGAACCACTATGTGCCTCCACCGGGTATCGAACCCGGGACCCCTTGATTACAAGGCGACAACCATACAATGGCGGCGATTAGGGGGCGTAGTTGCCCCCAATTTTCGCCACTTTTGCCCCCTCACTATGCTAAACCTTATATACAGTACAAAGAGAAATATACTCTTCTTGCCCTCCCCCCGCAGTATGGCACCTTGCCCCCATCGGTTTAGGAACCCAATCGCCGCCACTGTAGAAATATGTCGTTATACTTTTTTGCATCAGCCCCTTTGTGCGCCCCTGGCGCCTCCCCTGTTTGGGAGGTCAATTTTTTTAATTTTCGTTATTTATTACATGTAATTTTAACAGGTTTCTTAACGTCACAATTGAGGAAGAGGCATGAATTTCAAGTAGGAACTTGCACCAACGGATCAACATGTTCCAGTAAGAATTATATTTTCAATTACGTATTAAGAGGGTCCGGAACCGCCAAAAGACTTACCAATTACAAAAAATAAAAACATTTATTTATTACAGCATTTATTGTGTAATTTATTTCCTCCGAACTTAGTGGGCACAATTTTAAAAATGTATGCTCCTCATCACTCGCTAAAAGTGCACCTTCTGTACTGAAAGAAGATAGATGACTCCTCTCGCTGCTTCGAGCCATCGTGGAAAGACGCATGAGACAAGGGATCCCAGGTTCGAACCCCGGCAGGATCATGAGTGTTATTTCAAAGTGTTCTCTCATTCATCAGTTGCATATCATTATTCATCCTCTCCCCTGCGATTAACCAAAATTGACTGAAATGCAACCTAAAATAACCTAATTTAATCAATCAATTGGCAAAACACAGCTAGCAGTGTGCACAAGCAACGTCTCCATCTCGAGACGTCAAGATAAAGACTCTCGAGATTCTGAACACTGACATCTCGTGGCGGAAATGTGAACTAACTCAATAGTGAAAGAAGCAGTTACGTAACTCATCAAACGCAGAAGTGATGAGCCTGAAAATTTCGAGTACAGATATATATCTGACAAACTCAACTGCAGATAACAAATGGAAAATGGCAAATTTTGAAAGAGCCTTACCATAGACAACTCTAAGATTGGGCTTTTTCAAAATTTATCAATTGTTGTAGCTGATTATCAGGTAACCAAGGCAATTTGTTTCACATGCAAAGTCCAAGTTTTCAGATGAATCATCTGTGAATGATATTCTTACAAACCAGGTATTTCGAAAGATGTTTCGCAAAACAAAAATAGATGGCAGTACAAGGTAAACGAATATAAATTATTAGCAGCGAGCAGTGGCGGCGATTGGGTTCCAAAACCGGGGGGCAAGGTTCCAAAACTTGGGGGCAAAGACAGTATATTTCCATTTGTATATATGGTTTATCATAGTGCGGGGGCGAAAAGTGCGAAAAGTGGGGAAGGGGCAGTTGCCCCCTCGCCCCCCCTAATCGCCGTCACTGGCAGCGGGATAAGTATCGATTTAGTGAAAGCAAATATACGATAGAAAGACGTACGAGTAGAAGAGGTGAATATTGTACAAAAATATATGGTAGGTGAGAAGAAAAAATAGAATTAGTATTTATCGTTCAACAAGTCAAGCTTTGAATTGATTTGTTTTATTTTACTTCGCCTTTTGGCTAATTTGCGAAGATGGGAATGAGTAATGATATGATTAAATTGATGAATGGACACTCACAAACATCCATGCCCACGCCAGGATTCCAACCCGGGACCCCTGGCGTCGTAGCGCGATGTGCAAACCACTCCCCCACGGGGTCTGGCAACAAGTCAAGCTTGTAGACACTTGTTAATGGTACAAAAACTGGACCAAAAAAAGTGTACCACTATTTATTTTATTTTAGAACAAGAATAGAACAAAAACATTAGTAAAACCTGTTTACAACATGAGTATTGATGTGTTGAGCTGCAAAGAACATCCAACGTAACGTTAGCTTATTGTGAGAGCATAAAAACGAAGTTGTTACATGCTGACAATTAAATTCTTCGCCAACTGGCAGAAACTTGTATGGTATAAGGCATTCACCTGTAATGCCAGCCGCATACCGGATTCAACACGACGCGTCGCGACGCGGTAAGACGAGTTGATTTGTTGGTTATAATCTGATTGCAGATTTCGTCCATGTACGTACGTAATAGGTAGGGATACAAATTTATGGTAAATAAAAACTGAGGAGAGCGGTAAATAAAATGTTAGATCTGCGGTATATACCAGCGGTGGAAAAAAAGAAAATTGGCACACACTTTTTCATCATGAGAGGAAACAACATACAAAAGAGGTACCAATTCATAAACTACTTCATTTTTATATACTGTACACATACACAAGTACTTAGATTTCAACTGTAATTGCCAGTAGCGACGATTGAGTGGGGCAAGGATAGTTTACTTTTCTTGCTAGACAAGGCTTAGTATTTAGTGGCCATAGTGCAGGGGCAAAGAAAGTGGGGTCCCCGCAACCTCCCACCCCCCCGAATCGCCGCCACTGGTAATTGCACTGAAAGAAAAAGAAGAATTTCACTTAACTACAGTTGTAAGTCTCGCTGCGCATATATATATTTTTACTCACTCTTCCACATTCACCTGTGAGTGGAAGAAATATTTGCGATTCATAAGAAAGTTGTTCGCATAGACTTCTAATACAAAAAGTAAAACCCTACTTCGTTTTCGGGGGGAAAGTGAACCGCTCCAGCGACGCCAGTTTGCAGGTGTTGTCTGCTCAGCTGCTGACCTACAGTATATAAAGAAAAAATTCGTAGGACGGATCTCCCTTTTCGCACAACGCGTGGACAACCTTGCGTTCTGACGTCTGACGAGAAATGTCTACATTGTTAGGATTGCTTCTTTTAGCATAAATACACTGTAAATGTATTATTTATGCTATTATGCTAAGAGATCTAAACCTAACAACTTAGGCATTTTGCCTAACAGTAATGGTATTCTCCGGTGACGTCAGAACACAACATTGTCATTGCGTTGTGCGATAAGGGAGACCTGCGTGGAACTGGAAGTTCCGAGGTTTGTTTACGTTTTGGACAATCGGGTGTGTGGTTCATTCTCCGAGCGAGACAGACATTCTTATCTTGATGTGCGGGAACAGACTAATCTCATCGCTGCTACAGCTAGCAAGTTCAATGAAACTGGAAGTTGAGTAGACATTCGGGGGAAGAAAGGAATGCAGCTTGACATGGAGTGAAGTTTTCGAACTGAGATGATGTGCATGGGAAATCCCAATTTGCAGCGTCTTCCTGATGTGATCGAAAACAAAACGTTCTTCAGCTGCAAGTGGTAGGAAACTTTAGGCAAACGTTTCGTTAAAAATCGACAGTTTGCGCGCACAACCTCGATTGCCGGTTTTTGCGTGTTTTCTACTTAATTTGATTATATTTCACGGTTATTTCGCGAAAAAGCGTTCATTTCGTGGAAAAGCACACATTTCGCATTACTTCGCGAATAAAAATCATACATATTTCATCATTGGTAGTGTAGTTACGTGCAAAATGTTCAAAATTGCATCTTTTTTTCACATTATCGCGATTTCGCGTATCGCGAAAATTCAATGTCCCTAGTAATAGGTCTAGGTCTGTCTTTTATAATCTGGGAAGCGGTAACGATCCATTATATGTATAACAATTTACAGTAGAAATAACTTACCACTGTGTTTGTATATAGAACTGATGTATCAGTTTATGTGATGTCAATTGAATATACCAAGGTATTTCTACAAAATAATTATTTTGAAATATATATTAACCATTTAATGTAAGATTCAATGACTACGTTTAATTGCTGGTTTCAAGTTGTTCCCGTTTTCAGTCTGTGATTAGATGTCTGTGCCTGAAGTGAATGGATTGGCACATGCGCAGATCATGTTGTGGCAAACTGCTCCACGCGAGACCAAATTCCATGAATCATCGTTGTTTGTCGCAAACTGTCGCAACCTGTCGCAAGGTGCCTCGAGTCAGTGTGCGGCCAGTGTGCGGCCTCCCACAAGGGACTCTGGTAAAAACCTTCCCTCCGACGGTTTGCGACAAGAATGACTGGTCGCGTCGTGTCGGCTGGCCTAATAGCACTCAAGGATTTCCATGCAGTAACTGATGTATCGAAGAAAATCCAGATTACTGCTGTAGATTATAATGACAGGAGACAGGGCTTGGAGTTATTGTTGTTATGAACTGCCTGCATAAATAAGCATGAAAACGAAGATAGGAATAATACGGTAGCCTATAGTGTGCTAATATACTTACTTCATGCACAATATGGAAGAATAGTTAAAAAAAGTAATGGAAATTAATTGAAACAACCAGCGTGACTCATTAATTCATACTTTCTGGATGCCGTGTTCATCCAAGACTATCTTGAGGTTCAGGCCGCAGCGCTCAGTCAATACGTCATCAGCTGGAGGCGATCGTCTTAAGGCTGTACACCCATTGTCCTATTTTTATCGTAGAGAATTAACGTATATTTATTTCTTTTACGAAGTTAAATTTTGACATTTACTCTTCCAGTGAATATAGTTAGAAGAAAAAGAGGAATATTGAATATGCACACACAAATTTACACAGAACTGTATTTCCTTCTCGGAATAACTGGACTCTCAGATGAAGTTAAATTTTGACATTTACCCTCCCGACGAATATACAAGAAAAAAGTAGCATAGCTATTGAATATTTACACCAAAAGTTTTATTCATGGCCATCACAAAAATTCCGACCATAGCATAAAGAAAGGGTTGAAAACGTCCTGGCACAAAATTTAAACATTATATTTGTCAGCTACAGTAAAACTCGTTACAGTTTTTGTATGAATTTTTGTATGTAAAAATCAATTAATTAAATTAAAACCTCGCATGTTAGGTTGACCGTAAACTTGACAAGTTACATAATCAATTAAATTTTCTTTAACTTTACCCATAACCAGATAATGCAGACATTCTGTGAAGCTATACGATCTCAATACAAAAACCTAATTTCTATAACCTTGCAGCAGAAGCGAAATTGTTACAAAAGCAATGTTACATTTGTGAATAAATGTATGTGAATAAAGACTAAACCTAAATCATTCGTCATTGTAATTTCGACCTTATTGACTTAATTGAACGAAAGATAATAAACAAGTTGATTTCATTGTCGTTAGTAAGATCTGTGACAATAACATGCGTTTCAACGTTGTCATTGAAAAAAGAAAACCAGATTTATATTCCGATCTTAGTTCATTTGGAAAATTAAATTTGGAACATTTCCTTACACTGGGTATACACCCACTTAATATAATCACAGATTAATATAATCGTGAAGAATGTTAGTGAATTTGGAAACACAATAAACATTATCACTGATTTAATGTATCAAAATTACGAACATCGAAGCTTCACAAAGACGAACAATAATAGAAAAAAACAGTTTACATAAAACAATCTCATAAAATGTATTACATGTTTAGTTCATATTAAACTAACTCGGTACAAAAATGCTTTTTGTGTGAAAATGTTTGTATTGAAACATAAATAATATATTCATGTATAACTTTAGACACGAATATTTTTCATCGAAGTTCTTGTTATACATAGTACCCTTGTATTTGAATGCAAAACATGTATTCCATTAGCCTCCGATTAGCCTAAAGAAACAAAAAAGCGGGTCAAAATGAGAATGTAAATGTACATATGTATCAATTTATCCAGTTGTATAGCCTTCTTTCAATAAGCATATTTTGAAACTGAAAATTTGTGTAAATTGTTTGAATTTGTTATCGAATGCTTGCATAGAATTTACACTAACAAACTTCTTTGGTAGATGTGACCGTAAAATTTTTAACATTGACTAAATTTTGAAACAAATTATTTTGCATCCATAAGGAACAACACATCCTAACGTTAACCAAAGTTTGTAATTCAGGGTAAAGTATTTGATATTTCTAAAATGTTTACAATAGAGAAAAATATGACCAAATCTAAGAGTATGTTAGATGCCTATTCCGGACACATGAAACCTTTAGATCATGAACTAAACTGTTTCTATTATTTCTTTATGAATATAAAACCTTCGTTATTTACCCCGTATCTTTTCGTAGGAAATGAATCACATGGAATTGCCTTAAACATTTCTCATTTTCGGCAACGTCTTGAAGAAATGTGAACGTTACTCTTACCTTTTTCATTATTGTTACGTCTGTAATTGAGAACACAACACTTTACATCATACCTCTTGTACATTTACACTTCATATAAACTCGATAACAGTTCTTAAAATTGCATTGCAATTCCATATTCACTAAAAAGGTCCAACATTGATACCAAAGAATCAAATCAAACATGGCGGCTATCTCGCCTCCAGTTGCTGACGTTTAGTCACGTGACCGGAGAAAGCCATTAGGCTTTCAGATAGAGAAGGTAATGGTTTATCCCGTTAACAGTCGGTTTTACATGAAGAACGGTTCATTTGAGAGTAGGCTCCTTCTCCAGCGTTCAGATAGAAATGCAATCCCTTGGTATTAGCTGGCAACTGGTTTTGATAAAAATAATAATAATAATAATAATAAACCCTCGATGATGCCATTCGGCGCATCCTCCGAGGAACTGAAGAACACATCAAGAAGTGCGTCGTGGAAAGAAACAGGTGATAATCTAATGATGCAAAGTCTATACTGTACGCCGGATGTAGTAGGCCATTCAAGTCCTGAATTATTTGGTGGACTATTACTGACCTTCTGGTAAACGCTGGACCAGAACGGCGATGCAGATGGTTGGCATACAAGTTTCCATCGACCACGTGACACATGTTCCCAGGATAAAGGGCAATCGAAGTTCCACCCCACACACATACACACGCATACAACGTGGTCTTCTCAAAAATATATATTTGAACTACCGCTTGAACCTCTTTCCCTGGGGAAACCATTGGCTTACAGCCTCGGGTTAAAAACAAAAGGCTCACTTACTGCATTGCCTTTTTCGGTCGAGTTGCCCAATCAACAGTGGCTAGTGCGGTGGAAAGTAAAATTGCGGCTGCCAGCAAACCGGATACAACGTCCGCGTAACTAGAGCCGCTAGCTATGAAATGAAAGAAGATCCTACAATTACATTGACAATTACAATTAAAATTAGCACATTCCTTGTTACCCGGGATGTTGGAGATGATGCGCTCCTGCATCCGCACATTGACGGCAATTTTAAAGGAAATTTTCAGTAACACGTATGAGTTCCTCTTCCAAAATTGCTTCCATTTCCTTCCTGATATTATCTTTCAATTCTTCTAATGCATGGTTTCAGGTTTGAAAGCTTGGTTTCTCGTCACGCAACGTTATGAAAATGTCTGCTTTTTGTGCAAGTCGCCGGAGCGATTTTTGATCGTAGTTCAACGTTTCTCCTCATTAAGCACGCGTCTTTTTACCCTTTGCTTCTTATCAAGAGCAGACCCTGACTACCTACATTTGTTCACAAGTATCCAAACACTGTCTTCGTGTGAAACAGGAACATCTGGGAATTCTGCTGAAGAACGTATGTTAACTTCTCTACAAGAATTCGTAATGACGTAAGAGTCGTACATAAAAATTCGTTGTTTCAAATTGTACGGATAGCGTGGAATTATTAGGACTGCAGAAAAGCAACAGTAATAGTAAACTAAAACAAAACAATGTAAAACACTTGTTAACATGTTAATACTTCACAAACACGTGCATACTGGACACCAGCTATCTTGATAATGAAGCACTGACGCTTCCATTGGTAAGTCAGCGTACAGCTGTGGGTCAAAATGCCGGCAGATGCGGTCTTACTTCCCGCCAAGCTAGCCGCCGTTCCGTAGACTACTCGACCGAAAAGGCACTGTATCACAGGTAAGACTTCTCACGGAAAGTAACATGTTCAAGTTTATTTACCTTTCTTTCCATATTAATGTGTAACTATTACAGTTACTTTATTTGAAAAGTAATGATACTTAGTCATGTGTAGGGACGTAAATAAATAGTACGACATGGCAGGATAGTATTTTCAAAACAGAGAACGAACAAAAAGCAAATACTTTCTATGCTTTACCATGAAAATTCACGGAGCGAGCCAAGTGGTGGTATTTTGAAAATTCGTGATGTCATCCTAGGAAAGCTCACTAAAGCTTTAAAATAGGGGATTACTGACACATTGTGCCGTAATATCGAGTTATTTTGTGTAAAAAATGAGCCACCGTGTTCGAATGAGCATCCGAAAGACGATATCTTTAATGCTTAAAAGTGTAACACATTTCCTCTGCATCTGAAAAATACCATGAACAAAATTTTCCCGTTTGTGGCTATACAAATGCATGACTTCCTTGTAGACACCTGTTACAAAAGAACCATAACAAAAAATGCAAAATCATATTTATTTTCGCAACAATATTGTGTCCTACAAAATTTGCCATCCGTCCGGTCTGTGTTTGCATAGAAGACCTATGCCTATATTCTATATCCTTAAAAATATATCTGTTCGGAATATCTTCTACAGCATTCGCTTTTGTGTAAAATATAAAGTAGGTTTACAACGTCCAATTTCACAAATATCTATAGAAATCTTTGGTGGAGTGGTTAGCACAGCACGTTACGACGGCAGAGGTCCCTGGTTCGTATCCTTGGCTGAGCGTGGGTGTTCTTTGTGAGTGTCCCTTCATAAATTTTATCATATCATCACTCATCCTCATCTTCGGGATTAGCCAAAGGTTGCAGAAACCCGAAGTAAAATCAACGAAATCAAATCAGAATCAAATTTAGACAACCGCGAATTGAATACAGGTGAAATTTCTCCATTCTCTAGAATACGTTATTAATTTAGTTATTACTTTAGAATTTATAATACCACAGTTATTGATCGAAAAACGAAGAGCATTAGTAGACATTTGACACCAGCCACTCAAAGAATGACGATAAAGAGAGAGAGAGAGAGCGATAAAAGAGGGGAATATAGAGAGATAGAGAGAATAAAGACGGTGAGAGATCATAGATGATGAACAGGAGAAAAAGAGAAGTGGAGAGTGAGAGATCATAGGTGAGGAACAGGAGAAAGAGAATGAGAAATGAGAAAGAGAGAGAGAGAGAGAGAGAGAGAGAGAGAGAGAGAGAGAGAGAGAGTGTGTGTGTGTGTGTGTGTGTGTGTGTGTTTGTGTGTGTGTGTGTGTGTGTGAGAGAGAGAGAGAGAGAGAGAGCGAGAGCGAGAGAAAAGGTAGAAACGGCCCTAGGATCCACCAGGCAACCCAACACAGAGGCAGTCTCTATCAATAATCCATCTGCTCTCCAGGATGTACTTCAAGATATACAAATCATGAAAGGGGAGCTAGCAGTCTTTCGTGAAGATATGGAAAGTGTCAAACGTCAAATCACTGACCAAGAAGACGCCCTGGATAAACTCCATCAATACAGCCGGAGAAATTGCCTGTTACTCCACGGAGTCCCGGAAACCCCGCAGGAAAATCCAACCGAGGTCGCCCTCAAAATATTTTCCAGCAAACGTGACGTCAACGTCCCGGAAGATTTCGTGAGTCGCTGCCACCGTCTTGGAGCTCCTCGAACGAAGAGAACGGCGGCGGACGTCGTCAGGCAGGGGCACAGGCCTCTAATCGTCAAGTTCGTGTCCTACAAGCACCGGGACGCTGTGTGGCGATCCAAGAGGAATCTCAAGGGAAGCCAATATCTGATCACAGAATCGCTTACACCCAAACGCCAGAAACTGCTCCAGGAAGCCAAGGCAAGACACGGGAACTTCAATTGCTACACAATTGATGGGAAAGTCGTCGTGGTGACCGAGGAAGGAAAGAAATTCATTGAAACCGAAAGGGACCTAGACGCTCTCAAATGTAGGCGGGAATGATGATGCGTGTAACTGAAAAACAAGAAACGAACGTGTGAACACTTGTGCGTGTGTGTGTACCTCATGAACTCCATCCAGAAATTAACTCACAATTTATCACTCCCCAGTTACTGGAAAAATTCATATTATCTCATTTGGTATTTTATTATTGTGTACTTTTGTGTGTTTTGTGTGTGTGTGTGTGTGTTTGTGTTTGTGCTTAGTGAAGTTACATGTAAGAAAGTGCTTAAAAATGTGAAGATGTTAACTTCTAACTGTGTGAGGTTTGGCGAGGCTAGTTTTTACAAGGAGACAGCATGTAAGTACTCGTACACTCTCTTCTTTTCATCCCTCCAGCGTGATCTATTTTTAAAACACCAAATAGTATTCATTGTTTTTATGTCGTTTTTAAAAAGAAAAACACCCGACTGCCTTGATAAAAACTGTTACCCATCCTGGTCCCAATCTCAACAAATGGTACCCCTGTCCGTTCCTCTCTGCAAAAATGCCTTCCATGTCAACGACATCACGTGACGCAACCGCAAGAAACGGTTCCCTCCCCCCTGGTCATCGCCTTTCAGGGAAAGACCAACCACCCCTCCTCACCCTCGCACAGGCTAACGTCAGGTCTCTGTCGCGGACAAAATTAGAGGAACTAATAACAATCACACGCGAGTGCCCTCCCGACTTCCTCCTAATCACCGAGAGCTGGTCCTGTGAAGAAGCGCCCACGTCCTCTTTCGCTATCCCTGGTTACACGGCCATCAAAACAGACAGGACTACGAAGGGTGGAGGTGGTATTATCTTATATCATCGCGAAGACTTAAATGTCAAGGTCCTTTCAACATCCACCAATTATGAAAATAACGATGAAGTTGAAATTATAAACGTAGCGATAAAGATTCGAAACACAACCCTGGGAATAATCGGGATATACAAAGCACCCAATATATCCTACACAAAATTATCACGTTTAGAAACCGCAATCTCTGAAGTTTTCCCGCGTGTTGACAAATTGCTTATTTTAGGAGATACAAACGTAGACTTTCTTTCGCCACACAAACCGGAGACAAAATACTTTCGATCAATTCTTAATTCTGTCGGCCTTACGCAAATCATCAATAAACCGACTAGAATAACGGAAAATAGCGAATCACTCCTGGATGTCGTAATAACAGATGACCCTGCCATTGTACGTTCATCAAATGTAACCGTACCTTTCGGAAACTCAGATCACTGCATGGTAAGTGTCACCCTTGCCATTGAAAAACCGAAAAGAGAAAAACATTATGTCACATACCGTAATTTCTCAAATTTCAATAAGGAGAAATTTGATGATGATGCTGCAAAAATTGATTGGGCACAAATTAACAGCTACGACAACATCGAAGATAAGGTACAGTATACATCTACCAATATTATCCACCTTTGTGACAAACATGCACCTCTCCACACTAAACCGGTTAAGCATAAAGTGTTCCGTGGATATCCGAAAACACGAAATTACTCATGAAACTCCGCGACAGAGCTTTATTAAAATATAAACGCGAAAAGACAAACAACAACTGGGAACATTACAAGGAACTAAGAAACTATACAACTACGGTGCAACGACAAGAGAAAAAAGCATTCTTTAACCATCACCTACGATCTAATGAAAACAACAAAGACCTGTGGAGCAAACTCAAGGCGTGGGGAGTGTATAGTAAAACTACTAATAATGAAATACCCTCTGATATACGAGACGTAGATAAAATAAACGAACATTTTTCAAACATTTGTCGTGAGGCCGACTGCTCGAAATCAGCCTTAAATAAAACCAGTAATTTTTTTAACTCCAAAATATTTAATGAAAGTGCAAAACAATTTCATCTTAAAGAAATCAGTGAATATGACACAATTAAAGCAGTAAATAATATACGATCCAATGCCTCTGGCAATGATGGAATAACAATAAAAATGCTCAAACTATCACTTCCGTTTATCTTAAGTCACCTGACACATATAATAAATTTCTCCTTTCGGACTGGACAATATCCAATCAGCTGGAAAATAGCGCGCGTGATCCCTCTACCTAAGAAAAAAGTATCATCGTCCTTAAACGATCTTCGTCCTATAAGTCTACTACCCACCCTTTCCAAGATCACCGAAGAAATTGTTTACAATCAAGTCAGAAATCATGTGAACAGCCTCAATCTCCTTCCGAAATGCCAATCGGGCTTCCGCCCTGCTCACAGCACGGCGACGGCGTTGCTAAAAGTCACGGATGATATATTTCGCTCAATGGACAAGGGTATGACAGTTGCTCTAGTTTCACTGGATCTGACAAAGGCTTTTGACAAGGTTCATCACGACCTACTCTTAAGCAAGTTGAAATATTATAATTTTTCACACCCCGCACTCAAATGGTTCAGATCGTACTTGACAAACAGGCAAGAGAACGTGTTCCTAAAAACTGCCACGCCCTCTCTCTCGAACACGCTTCCGCTAGAAACTGGCGTTCCGCAAGGATCAATTCTAGCTCCTCTCCTATATACAATCTTCACAGCAGATTTAGAAACCAACATAGAGCATAGTACCGTACACTTTTATGCAGATGACACCCAAATTTAAATCCCATTTCCACCAAAATCACCAGATTATGCAATAGCATTACTTAACAAAGATTTGGCAGCCATCAATACCTGGTGTAATGCAAATGGTCTGAAAATAAATCCTCAAAAGTCTGTTTTCACCGTCATGGGTTCCAAGAATAGCCTCGCAATGATGAACCCGAATAATCCACGCGTCAAAATAGAGACATCCGAAATTCCTCATTCAAAAAGTATAAAGAATTTAGGAGTTATGTTAGACGAACACTTGAACTGGGACCTTCACGTTCAAGAGCAAACTAAGAAAGCCTACCCTCTACAAATTTAATGAATACTTAAATAAAAAATACTAAAATGAAACTTGTGCAAACACTGATTCTCCCTCTTCTAGACTACTGTGATATGGTATACGGTGCAAACTTGTCTGTTCGAAATAAGGTCAAAATTCAAAAAGTTCAAAATTCGTGTTTACGCTTCTTATATAGCATTAAAAAATTCGATCATATTCTTCCAACCCTGAACGAGAACAAAATGCTAAACATGAACAGACGTCGCAGACTTCATTTCTGTTGCTTTATACAGAATCTTTTGCATAAAAAAAATTCCCGAAAATTTATTCGAGAAACTAAAAACCAGAAGGGAAATACACAACTACAAAACAAGAGAAACAGCGAAACTTGAACTCTTCAAACACTCACTGGAAATTTTCAAATCGTCTTTTACACTTTCAGCGGCAAAAACATGGAATGAACTTCCGCCCTCCATTACCTCCCTCCCCAGTCCTAACAAATTTAAGAATAACCTAAAGAATTTTCTGTTAGATGAACAATATCTCTGTTCAAGCTCCCACGAGTAACACTACACAATACAGTTTAGATTACATACGAGCCTCGCCAATCCAATCCAATGCTTGACAAATCTACAACTATATTGTAATATTTACGTATGCGTTGTTCTATCGTATCTCACAAAACTACCATAATCATGTACATCAATCTCACCATCCGTGCGTGAATGTCCTGCTCAGAAATGTTTAGTATGTGTGTTTTAATGTGTGTGTGTGTGTGCGTGAATGTGTTTTTTCCTCTCTTTCTTATTTACGTGTTGTCTTGATTTTTTTTTAATCTCATCTTTGTTCTTTCCTTGTAACCATTTTTTATTGTATTTTCTTCTCTTTTTTATGATTTTGTTTATGTGCACTAGGTAAATGTCAAACGGGGTTAGGTGGGAGAACAGCCACAGGCTGAACCTCGCCCTTTAATAAAGAAAATTTGAATTGAATTGAATTGAATTATTGAGAATATAGGAAGAATCAGCAAGAAAGTTGATCCCCCGTGGAACTGTTGTTGTGTCCTGAATTTTTCCAAACAAGGAAATGCCCGATGTTTTCAAAATGCTAGAATAGGACTGTGACACCCTTTATCCAGTACATTAACTGGTTTCTAACAGGAAGGTGTTTCAAAGATACCGTAATGGCACACTTTCTTGGATCTATGACCGTTCATCGACAAGAAGTGTATTTTCTATTTTGATGTTGATTTTCTGTTAATATCCTTAAGTGTTAACGGGAGACGCACTATTTCGGAAGATTGACTTCCCCAAATTTGGTGTCTTCGGATTAATAATGGGGACAAACATGGACAGTGTGTTTGCGGAAAATTTTGTGCACTGATGACGTTGAAGTAGCCACTGTATCGACAACAGTATAAAATTAGATGATTGTCACCAACTGTCACATTTCCGAAAGAAGCTCAAGAAGACGCAAGCTGTATTTGCCGACTTGTATCTCTAAATTAATAACAGGTAAGACTGCAGTCAATTGTTACAATGTGTACTGATTAATATTGAATTGTGTATTTGAGATAAAAGTTTAAAGCGAATTTTGTGCACTTTGTTAAATTTTTATTAGACTAATCGCGATGATGCTGATTATAACCGATGTGCAAATTACAAATCCCCAGATGTGCCATTTACAAATCTCCATCGGTCTTTCTACGTTTTCCCCCAAGATCTTAATTTTCTGCTCTCTGAGAAGAGACCCAGCTGCCTCGAGAAACCAGCGTTCGTTCCCATGAAGCCTCCCATATATCACCACCCCTACTTCAAGGTGAAGGAAACAGTGTGTCCGGCAATAAATTCCCATATCTCTACCGTACAAATCCATCTAAACTCTGGTTCACGTCAAGATAATTTCGGCCCAGATGGAGCCTATCGAGATGATTTCGGCCGAGAAGGAGCTAATCACCTGGGACTTCAGGCATTTAAAATTTAAAGACTTTTTCCCCTGTAGGAAACAAAGATCCTCTGTCCTCGCGAGAGTTTGCAGCTGGCCAGGCTCGGATTCTAGACAATCACCCTACACATGGCAGCCTGGACGAGACGTCATAAATTCCACGACCACTGCCCGCTAGTCTGGCTCAGTGCCAGTGGATTGACAAGTGTAAATAGCACAGAATCTTGAACTCCAACCCTGCCAGAACATTTCTTTTCGTATATCTTCGCTTCGATGCAATTTCGACAGCAAAGGAAGGAATAACTTTACTGAAGTGTCCGAGTTGTGTGCGATAAAATTTGAGCTGAGAGCCATTAAAATTAATTAGAACAGATGCTTTTCATTCCTCGAGATCAGCTCTCAAACAAGGTGCTATTGTGTTTGTGTGCTACGCGAATATGGCCCCTATCACCCCCGTGTGTTACGATTATCGCCCCTACAAGCAGAAGTGACCACGTGTGGGCGGAGCAAAAAGTTCAACGACCAATAGAGTGAAGGACAATTCTTGGGAGAACGGAAAGAAAAGACGAAGTAAGGACTTAGCAGAGGCAGTGGAAAGTTACAGTTCGATAGACACATTTCGATTTGGCAGTTCGACAGTCGCTTTTTAGAGATACAGTTTTAGAACATTCACAGTTAAAACTTTCAGCACCTTTATAGGTCAGAGAGAAGTTGTTTTCTCTACTCTGGACCATGCATAGAGTCCTAGCTTTGTGATTTCAAACTTCTTTAACGTAACTGGATAGGCCATGGTGCTAGAAACATAGCGTTTATGTACGTATAACGCCGACCATCAGCGGTCTGCGTTGCTCACTTGTTTAGACCCGGTGCATTGTGGGTCCGTGACAGTGTGTTTTTCTTATGGTGCCTCAGTAGGCAAAGCCAAGTTGTCATTTGTTATGTACTGCTAAAATTCTAAATTTGCCCTAAATTTTAAAAGAAATCAGGACACTGCAATATTTTTTTTCATGTCACGCGAGTGCACTAACCTCCGCTAAAACTAACAACAAACACTTGTTTGATATTTTTTTCCCTCTCTTTCGTGAATTTGAATGCCAATAACTAGAAAAATGGCACTCACCATAGAAGACCTTAGGGGCACCCTAATGGAAATGCTCAAAGATACAAGTGAGAAGTTAGAAGCAAGTTTGAGCCAAAGAATAGACTCATTAAATGAGGAATTGGGAAATAGGATAGAGAAATACAGGGAGGACACTAATGCTAGGATTGAGGCACAAATAAAGAAATGTGAAGCAACAAGAGGGAAAGTAGACCAGTTAGAGAAAAGAGTAGAGAAGTCAGAGGGAGAAAATAGAGAGCTAATTGTTAGGGAGGTGCAGCAGGCAGAGGGTAGACTTAACAGGGAGGCTGTTAGCTACATGAACTCATTAAGAGATGCCAGGGAACATGAGTTCAATAATTATAAAGTTAGCTTTGAAGCTAGGAGTAAAAAAGAGCTCGAAGTGATTAGACGCAGAATAACTGGGATTGAAGAGCTTAATAAGGAAGAGAGTGATCAGATGAATGCTAGGTTAGGCGAGTTAGAAAAGGGAAATGCTAAGATTCTGAATAAATTACAGAGCAGATTAGATAGAATTGAGAACCTATCTAAAAATGTAAAAGGAAAGAAAGATCATAGTGGGGAAATTGTCAAATTAGAGAAGGCTATCGAAGAGCTAGAGAAAAAATATGAGAGCAATCAGGGGGAGATTAGCCAGCTAAAGATAAAAAGGGAAAAACAGGCGGTTAAGCCTAAGGTTCAATCCCAAAGCACCCCTTATGCTTCCTCGGACTCGGATAGTGACTCCGGGGTAGAGCATAAGCCAAGGAGAAGGACTACCGTCAGGTTTGGGGACCTAGATAAACTCCCCAAATTCAGTGCTGCAAGACCTGAGTACCTAGCCTCTCAGTTCTTGGCAGACATTGAAGAGTCGTTTTGCTTGCTGGGTGTGCAGGAGGAGGATATTTTATCCTACCTGCCAAAGTTACTAACTGGCGTAGCTAAGAACTGGTACCTCCAAGTAAAAGGGAATTTTGATACCTATTCGGGGTTCAAGGCATTGTTTCTGTCCACGTATCAATCAAATACGTGGAAGTCAACGTACCTAGCCAAGGTAATGAATAGTAGGTACACTGATCATAGCAAGGGCACCATGCTTTCCTATTTTTGGCAACAGGTCAACTTGCTGAATAACATACAAACTGGCATGACGGACCAGCAGAAGATGGTCATCATAGCCAACCAGCTCCCCAACAAGGTTAAAGAGGCACTCTTAATCCACCCCTACATTAGCCTAGAGATGGCAGCCGAGATTGTAGCCAGGTTAGACATAGTGTCCCAATCCAGTCAAAGGGAGGACCAAAGGAGGTTCCAACCCCGGTACCCCCAAAATAGACAAGAAAACTTTCAGGCTAGGCAGGTCAGGGTACGAAGACCTAGGTTCGAACCCAGTCCCCCACGAAGAACTGAAAATAACTTCCGTCGGGGTAGCACTTGGGATAGCAACCCGCGACGCAACAACTCATACCGGGGCAGATCGAAGACATACTCCGATAATCGTAACGGGGGAGGTAGTAGTTTCAGCTACCGTAACGGGAGAGGAAACTCCCTGGTACGTAGAAACAACAACCACGCTAGCCAGGGTAGGGGTCCCACTTATGCACAAGTGGTGGCTGCGGATCGAACCCGAGCACCAGAACAAGGCCCCACCTTAAATCCTAACAGCCCTCCATTTAGAACTGATAACCAGCCTACCAGATCTTTAAATGCCTAGGCTCCCCTCTTACAGAAGGTAGGCAAGGGGGAAAGCATTGATACTGATGACAGGGAAACACAAGTAAAGCAACTGGTGAATGATGAAAATAAATATGAAATTTGTAGGGTTGATTTGAATTTTTATGAGGATTTTGAAGATAATGAGGAATATTATAGTGCTAAAAACCTTTCATTGCCAGTAAATATCAGGAACAAAGTAAAATGTAGTTCATTTGTTAATGTAAGTTTCAATAATAAAGAATATAAGGCACTTGTAGACTCGGGAGCGGAAATTTCTGTAATGGCTGAGAGAGTTTGGAGAGAAATAACAAGTGAAATTTCAAGACCTACCTTGCTTAATACTGATAATATAATGCTGATAGATTACAGTGGGAAAAAGAGACAAAAGTCACTGGGGAAATTCATTACAGATGTGAATATTGGAGGTAAAATAGTAACCGTGCAATTTTTAATAGTCAGAGAACTACCAGCTAGAGTTTTGATTGGGTTGGATTTACTTTTTGCACTAGAGGCTAAGCTAGACCTGAAGGAAAGAGAATTGTTATTAAACACTGAACAAGGAAGTAAAGTAGTACCATTGTTACCCCTACCACTTGCTGAAGGCACTCAGGATTTAGATAATCCTTGTAACCAAGTACACAAGCAAACTAGGTATACAGTACCAGTTGGGAATACGAATTGTAATACACAGGCCACATCCCAAGAACTTTTTCAAAAAGCACAAGATGCAGAAATCCTAAATCCTACTGAAAAGGATATACTTTTAGATACTTTATTAGAATTTAATGATCTTTTTGATGACAAGCCTGGGTGTTGCAATAAGTATGTGCATAAAATAGAGGTAGATACCGCAGAACCTTTGGTAGCGAAGACTTATCCTATACCGTATAACTATAAATCTCAAGTCAGGGAACACTTACAGAAACTTTTAGAGTGGGATATAATAGAATTTAGTGAATCTTGTCACCTCAACCCCCTGGTGGTAATACCGAAATCTGATGGGTCACTACGCATTTGCACCGACATGCGTAATGTCAACTTGCACCAGAAATTAATTCAAACAAAGCCTATTAGGATAGATGAGGCTTTGCAAGGTTTTCAAGGCAAGAAATACATAACCACCATAGACATGTTTTCAGGTTTTTACCAGATTTTGATTACCGAAGAGTCTAAACCACTTACAGCGTTCAGTTTCGATGGTAAACTATACCAGTATAAAAGGTTAGTTTTTGGTTCTTCGAACGGAGTGCAAGCCTTTACTGAAGCTATGAATAGAACACTGGGGGATACACTTTCAGATAAGGTTATGATCTATGTAGATGATTTATGTATTAGGACAGAGACTTTCGAAGAGCACATACAGCTCTTAAAAGAAGTATTTTTGAAGATTAGGGCTGCTAACATGACCATCAAACTAAAGAAAAGTTTCTTTTGCAAAGAAAAAATAAACTATTTAGGCCATACTATTGATCAGAAGGGGATTCACATAAATCAAGATAGGATACAGTCAATAGTTGAACTTCCTAGACCTAGAACTAGGAAACAACTACAGAAAATTTTAGGTGCTTTTGGTTGGTTGAGAAAATTCATTCCCAGTTATTCAGAAATCTGTAAACCGCTAACTGACTTGCTCAAGAAAGACAAAAAGTGGGAGTGGGGTAGAAAAGAAGAAAATAGTTTCTTATCTATGAAAGATGCCATAGCCAGGGATGCTACATTACACCACCCTGACATGCAAAAGGAATTTTTCATACAGACAGATGCGAGTGGAATTGGCATAGGGGGATATCTATTTCAAATTGATAACGGGGAGCCTCGTGTCATCTATTATGTAAGTAGAACGTTGAGACCATATGAAGAGAAGTACACCATTACTGAACTAGAGTGTTTGAGTATAATCTTTTGCATTTCCAAATTTAGGCAATATGTAGCTGGTACTAAATTCACAGTCATTTGTGACCACCATGCTTTGCAGTGGCTAAACAGCTCAAAGAACTGGAATGCTAGGCTGACCAGGTGGTCTTTACAGTTGCAAGCCTACCAGTTTCAAGTACATTACTGCAAGGGCAAAGAAAATGGTCTGGCAGACCTGTTAAGCAGGACTTTTGAAAGTAAAGAAACCGAAAACTTACATATAAATGCCACAAGTGAACCGTTCCGTAACGAGATACTTGACTTTTCCATTGACTTCGTAGCTGCTGAGCAACGGAAAGACCCCATACTTCTTCCTATCATACAGTTTTTGGATGGTACACACACAGAAAATTCAATCAGGTCTAGAAATTGGTTTAAGTTTTACAAAATTTTGCCAAATAACTTGCTAGTTACTATGGATTATCATTTTTTGAATGAATGGAAGCTCTGCATACCAGAATCATTTGTACCAGTAGTTCTTAGAGCTTACCATGACAATTTAGGACATTTTGGGGTAGATAAAATGATGAGAAGAATTTTAAAACTGTATAATTGGAGAAATATGAGGAAAGATGTCAGATCTTATGTTGCAGACTGCATTACATGTCAAAGTACTAAAGATAACACACACCCACCTAGACAAACGCTATTAATGCACAGTATGGAAGGTAGAGATATTGTTTTGTTCATAGATATTCAGGGCCCATTACCAAGGGGTAAGAGAGGTGAAAGATTCTTACTAACTATTCAAAATGCAAAAACTAGGTTTCTAACCGCTTACACATTACGTAACAGTACTACCGACAGCATACTACGGAAGCTAATTGATATCTATTTTTTACATTTCGGGATCCCAAATTTAATAGTAAGTGACAATGGAGTTCAGTTCAAGGCAAATAAATATGTACAGTCATTAGCCTCTCTAGGCATAAAGGTTGCTTACACCCCGGTATACAAACCAAGCAGTAACCTAGTAGAGAGGATACACAAAGATTTGAACCGGCTTATGCGAGTGGTCTGTGAGGGCGCGCATAATGCTTGGCCAGAGCATGTCACCAAAGTTGTTAACTTGTTGAATGGAAGTGTCAACCATTCCACTGGTTTTGCACCCATAGAGCTTCAATTAAATTATCCCATTGACAATGCAGTAAAAACACACTTTGATTTGCCAGCTGGTGAAGAGATGAACTGGGAACATAAGCTGTACATGGCTAATATTAATACAACGGGTGAAAGGAACAAAAGAAATACCAGGATAAATGCACAATTGTAGGTAACTTAATCTTTTTGAAAACACACTTTCTTAGTAGCTTATTAGATGCCATAACCAGGAAATACTGCAATACCTTCTCCGGTCCTTATTACTGCTACCAGGAGGAGAGAGTTGATGTGTTCACGCTGTTGGACTGCTGTACCGGCCAGATGGTAAGCAATCAGCATGTGGAAAACATGAAGCTGTGGCACTGTACCGAAGGTAAAAGGACATTGTACCTCAGGATGTTGAAGGGTAAGAGACCAGATCTTTTTCCACAGGATGTTAATGATACACATGTTACATAACACACATACTTTTCAAGGGAAGTCCTCTTAAAGGACTGGAGGCTGGGAGACTCTTTTACACTTGATTCTCAGGATGGCGTAAATAGAATCTTGTTCTTTACTTCTCCTTCAACCTTAAAATTGGTTCTTAAAAACAATATTTGGCTTATCTTTCATTTTCCAAACTTAAAAGCGTTACGCTGTTAAATAAGGCACTTAAAATGAATTTTCAGCATAAAAGCTACGATTTTTGTAACAAATTCTTACACTTAGAACTTAATAATAACAATTAAACTATAAATTACTTAAATATAAAGAGTTAATCTTGTATTGTTTCATAAAATTGAACTACTGTGACGTAAAAATCCAAATTTTGTCTGAACTAGTACCTTTGCGGAGAACTTGAATTTTAAATCAGCCATAAAATGCTTAATTACAGTCGGATCTTTATGAAAACTAATTACTGAAGTCATAAACAGACTACCCTTGAGGGAAATTACAAAAAATCAACCAGGACTTGCATAATTTTATTTTTAATTATCCAGTTTTTATACGAAGGTGTCGTATCAGAGGCTCGTTAACCGAGAAACTTCGAATTTATGTAAAATTTTTACTTTTATTTCATAATATCTACTTCGAACTTGTTTAATTATTTAATATAAGTGTTATAGAAGTTTTGCAACCAACTACCATTTAAAGTTAGTGAAAATCAGTGTTGCCAGCTAATTTTTTAGAAAATTTTTGACGTTCCGAGGAATTATTTTCCGAAATCACCTTTCTTCGATGTACTGATTAAACCAGCATACCTGTGACTTGTGTAATCATACAGTATAATAGTTACTAAGTAACAATTCATTATAAATGGTTTTGCAACCATCAACTTTAATATTTTTCTCAGCATGCGTGCCTACCTGTACATGCTGAATGCGACGGATGACCTGATGATAAATAAGAATTTATAATGAAAGGGAGACCAACTTCTTCGTTTTAGGGTTAATTTCTTACTATAGAGAACCTCAAAGATCAAAAATTTCTATTCTCAAAGGAGACTAGAACCCAAAAATTTATTTTTGCCACCATTTTGGAATACTTTTGGTATACCCCGGGTAACTTGGAAAGATTTTTTTTGGTGTGGAAGTTAAGGAGTTAGGAAGAGGAAGATTGGAGCACACCGCGTGTCACCTGTCCTCCCAACAGCTCATAAGACGCTATGGCAGCGTGAGCTAAATATGATTTTAAATATGGATTAGACTTAATCATTGCGGAATTCGACAGTTTTCATGCGCGGAGCATATTTTATTTTACACTTTGCCTTCTTTAGGCTTTAAGGGATTTTTTTTTATCAACATATTATCTTGCTGTCGGATTCAAGGGGGGGGACTCTTTTATATATACATGCGGGTTGGGTTTGGACATGTTCGGTTCCTGGATTCTATCAGCCACGTGACAGGTCGACATTTGGCTGCTAGAAGTTAGGGCCTAACTACGTAGTCCTCATAAAATAGCCCTGCGGGGCTAACACATTGCAACAATTGCTTAACAATAAGTAAGACAACAATTACACTCGACCGAAAAGCAAAAATTTCATACACATGCATACACTTGTAATATAGTTGTATTTTAATCTTTTGATTTTTATGATGTAACTAACAGAGGGTGGTGTTAGGTCTTCTGTTTGTAATAATCTCATACATTTGCTCATATTAACTTCTTTATTATATTTAAACATTCATATACTCTATTGTTCTTGTGTGTTTAAATTTTATGTTTTTATCATTTTGTAATCTTAATTCTTGTAAACTTGTGTAATCAGGTGCAACTCTATAAATGCACACACACGTGACTCAGTAAGTCACCTTATCATTTTATTAATGTCTAGTTAGTGGTGAAACTTATAATTTTGTTTACTAAGGATAATTAGCACAATTATAGTGCCCTGTAATCTTTTTATTTACTTGGAACAAGAAATAGTTTTCTTTGGTTTTTTTTTGTCATTTGTTTGTCAATATTTACAGGAAAATGTTAATATCAATGGATTATTATCTGATTATCTACTTTTATCTAAATGTGTATTTTGATTTATTATAGTTGATATTTGATAGGCTAGACACACCAGACCAACCAAGGCATGGGACGGCCAGTGATGTATGATGAAGAAAATAAGTTGGGTCTGTATAGTAAAATAAGGATTATGTTTTTATAATAACTAGTTTCATGCACCATTTAACTTTGATCAGGAGAAAATGGAGGCTAGATCTCCATAATAAGTATTCACTGTTTGTTTTTATGTTGATCAGGAGAATATTTAAATTTTTGCATCTTAAGTGGCTCAAGTTGCATAATTTTACTTAATGTGAGGAATGAGACACAGAATAAATACATCTACCACATACACTTGCCAACAACACATAACAAGGATGGTATTGTTATAAGGGTTGTGTTAATTTTAATTTGCCCAAGGAGGCCTATGCTTTACATAGCATAATGACGGTGCCTATGATGCACACATAATTCCTGCCATAGAGCAGAAGATTTGCCCATAGTGGTCATTATAGTTTTAAGTATGCACATGTAAGGGGCTGAATGCCCGTGCAGCAAATACTGTCTAACCTATGAAGTGTGTTAGTGGAATAGACTTGTGTTGGTAAAGCCTTGAGCCAAGTAATGAAATATGAAATAAGCTAAAAACAATGAGATAAATTGAAGAGAAGGGTGCATGAAGAATATGAAATGAAGGGAATTTTCTTATTTTAATATGTGTATTGGTAATTTTTCAATTTTTAATTTCAAAACTAGCCAACAAATTTTTATATAATATCTTATTAAATCATGTATTGATTTTCATAATTATACTATCTATGTAGAAGCTACAAAATTTTTGTGTAATTTTCTTTGCTCGTAAAAATGTAATCAAGAGACATAGTGGTCAAGTACAAGAAGACAAGGAACTTAAAGTGGTAAAGAGACTTGAAGTTGTGACATGTGAAGAAAGTGCATGAAGATAGGTTAAGACTTTCAACTAAGCATATTCTAATGCCTTGTAAAAACTTTCACAGAACAAGATACTACAGCCAAAGAGATGGCAGGAGAAGAGGCACCAAGGAGACTCCGGACACATTTCTCCAGCCGATACGGGAGCTCCAGCCAAGCAGACCAGATGGCAGAAGAGAAGGCCAGGACAGGCTACTACTCCAAGATGACTATGCAATGAGGGCATCCCACCATTATTACCGACCGTATTCCTGAGCCACTCGACACCAGAGTCAGCAGTTAGAAGGAAGAAGATGCCATGGACCCCAAATGAAGCAGCAAGGGCACAACTTGCTTGCCCAGAGCCAATCCATTCAGGAGGAGGAGCAGCAGAAGAGAACTACAGCAATGGGAAGAGGAAAGAGACAGGCAGACTTGCCCATAAGAGGCAGATATGACCCGAACACTTAAGTCTACGGGTGCTAGGGTTATATTCTGACCTAAGTTAACATCGTGAGGCAAGATACATCAGAAGTCCTGCAGGAGGCAACGCAACAGCTAGCTGAAAAATTTGCTTCCCTACAGTTCAGCAAATTTTATTCGGGAGCAGGGGGATGTATAACCGATGTGCCAATTACAAATCCCCAGATGTGCCATTTACAAATCTCCATCGGTCTTTCTACGTTTTCCCCCAAGATCTTAATTTTCTGCTCTCTGAGAAGAGACCCAGCTGCCTCGAGAAACCAGCGTTCGTTCCCATGAAGCCTCCCATATATCACCACCCCTACTTCAAGGTGAAGGAAACAGTGTGTCCGGCAATAAATTCCCATATCTGTACCGTACAAATCCATCTAAACTCTGGTTCACGTCAAGATAATTTCGGCCCAGATGGAGCCTATCGAGATGATTTCGGCCGAGAAGGAGCTAATCACCTGGGACTTCAGGCATTTAAAATTTAAAGACTTTTTCCCCTGTAGGAAACAAAGATCCTCTGTCCTCGCGAGAGTTTGCAGCTGGCCAGGCTCGGATTCTAGACAATCACCCTACACATGGCAGCCTGGACGAGACGTCATAAATTCCACGACCACTGCCCGCTAGTCTGGCTCAGTGCCAGTGGATTGACAAGAGTAAATAGCACAGAATCTTGAACTCCAACCCTGCCAGAACATTTCTTTTCGTATATCTTCGCTTCGATGCAATTTCGACAGCAAAGGAAGGAATAACTTTACTGAAGTGTCCGAGTTCTGTGCGATAAAATTTGAGCTGAGAGCCATTAAAATTAATTAGAACAGATGCTTTTCATTCCTCGAGATCAGCTCTCAAACAAGGTGCTATTGTGTTTGTGTGCTACGCGAATATGGCCCCTATCACCCCCGTGTGTTACGATTATCGCCCCTACAAGCAGAAGTGACCACGTGTGGGCGGAGCAAAAAGTTCAACGACCAATAGAGTGAAGGACAATTCTTGGGAGAACGGAAAGAAAAGACGAAGTAAGGACTTAGCAGAGGCAGTGGAAAGTTACAGTTCGATAGACACATTTCGATTTGGCAGTTCGACAGTCGCTTTTTAGAGATACAGTTTTAGAACATTCACAGTTAAAACTTTCAGCACCTTTATAGGTCAGAGAGAAGTTGTTTTCTCTACTCTGGACCATGCATAGAGTCCTAGCTTTGTGATTTCAAACTTCTTTAACGTAACTGGATAGGCCATGGTGCTAGAAACATAGCGTTTATGTACGTATAACGCCGACCATCAGCGGTCTGCATTGCTCACTTGTTTAGACCCGGTGCATTGTGGGTCCGTGACAGTGTGTTTTTCTTATGGTGCCTCAGTAGGCAAAGCCAAGTTGTCATTTGTTATGTACTGCTAAAATTCTAAATTTGCCCTAAATTTTAAAAGAAATCAGGACACTGCAATATTTTTTTTCATGTCACGCGAGTGCACTAACCTCCGCTAAAACTAACAACAAACACTTGTTTGATATTTTTTTCCCTCTCTTTCGTGAATTTGAATGCCAATAACTAGAAAAATGGCACTCACCATAGAAGACCTTAGGGGCACCCTAATGGAAATGCTCAAAGATACAAGTGAGAAGTTAGAAGCAAGTTTGAGCCAAAGAATAGACTCATTAAATGAGGAATTGGGAAATAGGATAGAGAAATACAGGGAGGACACTAATGCTAGGATTGAGGCACAAATAAAGAAATGTGAAGCAACAAGAGGGAAAGTAGACCAGTTAGAGAAAAGAGTAGAGAAGTCAGAGGGAGAAAATAGAGAGCTAATTGTTAGGGAGGTGCAGCAGGCAGAGGGTAGACTTAACAGGGAGGCTGTTAGCTACATGAACTCATTAAGAGATGCCAGGGAACATGAGTTCAATAATTATAAAGTTAGCTTTGAAGCTAGGAGTAAAAAAGAGCTCGAAGTGATTAGACGCAGAATAACTGGGATTGAAGAGCTTAATAAGGAAGAGAGTGATCAGATGAATGCTAGGTTAGGCGAGTTAGAAAAGGGAAATGCTAAGATTCTGAATAAATTACAGAGCAGATTAGATAGAATTGAGAACCTATCTAAAAATGTAAAAGGAAAGAAAGATCATAGTGGGGAAATTGTCAAATTAGAGAAGGCTATCGAAGAGCTAGAGAAAAAATATGAGAGCAATCAGGGGGAGATTAGCCAGCTAAAGATAAAAAGGGAAAAACAGGCGGTTAAGCCTAAGGTTCAATCCCAAAGCACCCCTTATGCTTCCTCGGACTCGGATAGTGACTCCGGGGTAGAGCATAAGCCAAGGAGAAGGACTACCGTCAGGTTTGGGGACCTAGATAAACTCCCCAAATTCAGTGCTGCAAGACCTGAGTACCTAGCCTCTCAGTTCTTGGCAGACATTGAAGAGTCGTTTTGCTTGCTGGGTGTGCAGGAGGAGGATATTTTATCCTACCTGCCAAAGTTACTAACTGGCGTAGCTAAGAACTGGTACCTCCAAGTAAAAGGGAATTTTGATACCTATTCGGGGTTCAAGGCATTGTTTCTGTCCACGTATCAATCAAATACGTGGAAGTCAACGTACCTAGCCAAGGTAATGAATAGTAGGTACACTGATCATAGCAAGGGCACCATGCTTTCCTATTTTTGGCAACAGGTCAACTTGCTGAATAACATACAAACTGGCATGACGGACCAGCAGAAGATGGTCATCATAGCCAACCAGCTCCCCAACAAGGTTAAAGAGGCACTCTTAATCCACCCCTACATTAGCCTAGAGATGGCAGCCGAGATTGTAGCCAGGTTAGACATAGTGTCCCAATCCAGTCAAAGGGAGGACCAAAGGAGGTTCCAACCCCGGTACCCCCAAAATAGACAAGAAAACTTTCAGGCTAGGCAGGTCAGGGTACGAAGACCTAGGTTCGAACCCAGTCCCCCACGAAGAACTGAAAATAACTTCCGTCGGGGTAGCACTTGGGATAGCAACCCGCGACGCAACAACTCATACCGGGGCAGATCGAAGACATACTCCGATAATCGTAACGGGGGAGGTAGTAGTTTCAGCTACCGTAACGGGAGAGGAAACTCCCTGGTACGTAGAAACAACAACCACGCTAGCCAGGGTAGGGGTCCCACTTATGCACAAGTGGTGGCTGCGGATCGAACCCGAGCACCAGAACAAGGCCCCACCTTAAATCCTAACAGCCCTCCATTTAGAACTGATAACCAGCCTACCAGATCTTTAAATGCCTAGGCTCCCCTCTTACAGAAGGTAGGCAAGGGGGAAAGCATTGATACTGATGACAGGGAAACACAAGTAAAGCAACTGGTGAATGATGAAAATAAATATGAAATTTGTAGGGTTGATTTGAATTTTTATGAGGATTTTGAAGATAATGAGGAATATTATAGTGCTAAAAACCTTTCATTGCCAGTAAATATCAGGAACAAAGTAAAATGTAGTTCATTTGTTAATGTAAGTTTCAATAATAAAGAATATAAGGCACTTGTAGACTCGGGAGCGGAAATTTCTGTAATGGCTGAGAGAGTTTGGAGAGAAATAACAAGTGAAATTTCAAGACCTACCTTGCTTAATACTGATAATATAATGCTGATAGATTACAGTGGGAAAAAGAGACAAAAGTCACTGGGGAAATTCATTACAGATGTGAATATTGGAGGTAAAATAGTAACCGTGCAATTTTTAATAGTCAGAGAACTACCAGCTAGAGTTTTGATTGGGTTGGATTTACTTTTTGCACTAGAGGCTAAGCTAGACCTGAAGGAAAGAGAATTGTTATTAAACACTGAACAAGGAAGTAAAGTAGTACCATTGTTACCCCTACCACTTGCTGAAGGCACTCAGGATTTAGATAATCCTTGTAACCAAGTACACAAGCAAACTAGGTATACAGTACCAGTTGGGAATACGAATTGTAATACACAGGCCACATCCCAAGAACTTTTTCAAAAAGCACAAGATGCAGAAATCCTAAATCCTACTGAAAAGGATATACTTTTAGATACTTTATTAGAATTTAATGATCTTTTTGATGACAAGCCTGGGTGTTGCAATAAGTATGTGCATAAAATAGAGGTAGATACCGCAGAACCTTTGGTAGCGAAGACTTATCCTATACCGTATAACTATAAATCTCAAGTCAGGGAACACTTACAGAAACTTTTAGAGTGGGATATAATAGAATTTAGTGAATCTTGTCACCTCAACCCCCTGGTGGTAATACCGAAATCTGATGGGTCACTACGCATTTGCACCGACATGCGTAATGTCAACTTGCACCAGAAATTAATTCAAACAAAGCCTATTAGGATAGATGAGGCTTTGCAAGGTTTTCAAGGCAAGAAATACATAACCACCATAGACATGTTTTCAGGTTTTTACCAGATTTTGATTACCGAAGAGTCTAAACCACTTACAGCGTTCAGTTTCGATGGTAAACTATACCAGTATAAAAGGTTAGTTTTTGGTTCTTCGAACGGAGTGCAAGCCTTTACTGAAGCTATGAATAGAACACTGGGGGATACACTTTCAGATAAGGTTATGATCTATGTAGATGATTTATGTATTAGGACAGAGACTTTCGAAGAGCACATACAGCTCTTAAAAGAAGTATTTTTGAAGATTAGGGCTGCTAACATGACCATCAAACTAAAGAAAAGTTTCTTTTGCAAAGAAGAAATAAACTATTTAGGCCATACTATTGATCAGAAGGGGATTCACATAAATCAAGATAGGATACAGTCAATAGTTGAACTTCCTAGACCTAGAACTAGGAAACAACTACAGAAAATTTTAGGTGCTTTTGGTTGGTTGAGAAAATTCATTCCCAGTTATTCAGAAATCTGTAAACCGCTAACTGACTTGCTCAAGAAAGACAAAAAGTGGGAGTGGGGTAGAAAAGAAGAAAATAGTTTCTTATCTATGAAAGATGCCATAGCCAGGGATGCTACATTACACCACCCTGACATGCAAAAGGAATTTTTCATACAGACAGATGCGAGTGGAATTGGCATAGGGGGATATCTATTTCAAATTGATAACGGGGAGCCTCGTGTCATCTATTATGTAAGTAGAACGTTGAGACCATATGAAGAGAAGTACACCATTACTGAACTAGAGTGTTTGAGTATAATCTTTTGCATTTCCAAATTTAGGCAATATGTAGCTGGTACTAAATTCACAGTCATTTGTGACCACCATGCTTTGCAGTGGCTAAACAGCTCAAAGAACTGGAATGCTAGGCTGACCAGGTGGTCTTTACAGTTGCAAGCCTACCAGTTTCAAGTACATTACTGCAAGGGCAAAGAAAATGGTCTGGCAGACCTGTTAAGCAGGACTTTTGAAAGTAAAGAAACCGAAAACTTACATATAAATGCCACAAGTGAACCGTTCCGTAACGAGATACTTGACTTTTCCATTGACTTCGTAGCTGCTGAGCAACGGAAAGACCCCATACTTCTTCCTATCATACAGTTTTTGGATGGTACACACACAGAAAATTCAATCAGGTCTAGAAATTGGTTTAAGTTTTACAAAATTTTGCCAAATAACTTGCTAGTTACTATGGATTATCATTTTTTGAATGAATGGAAGCTCTGCATACCAGAATCATTTGTACCAGTAGTTCTTAGAGCTTACCATGACAATTTAGGACATTTTGGGGTAGATAAAATGATGAGAAGAATTTTAAAACTGTATAATTGGAGAAATATGAGGAAAGATGTCAGATCTTATGTTGCAGACTGCATTACATGTCAAAGTACTAAAGATAACACACACCCACCTAGACAAACGCTATTAATGCACAGTATGGAAGGTAGAGATATTGTTTTGTTCATAGATATTCAGGGCCCATTACCAAGGGGTAAGAGAGGTGAAAGATTCTTACTAACTATTCAAAATGCAAAAACTAGGTTTCTAACCGCTTACACATTACGTAACAGTACTACCGACAGCATACTACGGAAGCTAATTGATATCTATTTTTTACATTTCGGGATCCCAAATTTAATAGTAAGTGACAATGGAGTTCAGTTCAAGGCAAATAAATATGTACAGTCATTAGCCTCTCTAGGCATAAAGGTTGCTTACACCCCGGTATACAAACCAAGCAGTAACCTAGTAGAGAGGATACACAAAGATTTGAACCGGCTTATGCGAGTGGTCTGTGAGGGCGCGCATAATGCTTGGCCAGAGCATGTCACCAAAGTTGTTAACTTGTTGAATGGAAGTGTCAACCATTCCACTGGTTTTGCACCCATAGAGCTTCAATTAAATTATCCCATTGACAATGCAGTAAAAACACACTTTGATTTGCCAGCTGGTGAAGAGATGAACTGGGAACATAAGCTGTACATGGCTAATATTAATACAACGGGTGAAAGGAACAAAAGAAATACCAGGATAAATGCACAATTGTCCCAAAGGCAAAATGTCTCTGTAGGTAACTTAATCTTTTTGAAAACACACTTTCTTAGTAGCTTATTAGATGCCATAACCAGGAAATACTGCAATACCTTCTCCGGTCCTTATTACTGCTACCAGGAGGAGAGAGTTGATGTGTTCACGCTGTTGGACTGCTGTACAGGCCAGATGGTAAGCAATCAGCATGTGGAAAACATGAAGCTGTGGCACTGTACCGAAGGTAAAAGGACATTGTACCTCAGGATGTTGAAGGGTAAGAGACCAGATCTTTTTCCACAGGATGTTAATGATACACATGTTACATAACACACATACTTTTCAAGGGAAGTCCTCTTAAAGGACTGGAGGCTGGGAGACTCTTTTACACTTGATTCTCAGGATGGCGTAAATAGAATCTTGTTCTTTACTTCTCATTCAACCTTAAAATTGGTTCTTAAAAACAATATTTGGCTTATCTTTCATTTTCCAAACTTAAAAGCGTTACGCTGTTAAATAAGGCACTTAAAATGAATTTTCAGCATAAAAGCTACGATTTTTGTAACAAATTCTTACACTTAGAACTTAATAATAACAATTAAACTATAAATTACTTAAATATAAAGAGTTAATCTTGTATTGTTTCATAAAATTGAACTACTGTGACGTAAAAATCCAAATTTTGTCTGAACTAGTACCTTTGCGGAGAACTTGAATTTTAAATCAGCCATAAAATGCTTAATTACAGTCGGATCTTTATGAAAACTAATTACTGAAGTCATAAACAGACTACCCTTGAGGGAAATTACAAAAAATCAACCAGGACTTGCATAATTTTATTTTTAATTATCCAGTTTTTATACGAAGGTGTCGTATCAGAGGCTCGTTAACCGAGAAACTTCGAATTTATGTAAAATTTTTACTTTTATTTCATAATATCTACTTCGAACTTGTTTAATTATTTAATATAAGTGTTATAGAAGTTTTGCAACCAACTACCATTTAAAGTTAGTGAAAATCAGTGTTGCCAGCTAATTTTTTAGAAAATTTTTGACGTTCCGAGGAATTATTTTCCGAAATCACCTTTCTTCGATGTACTGATTAAACCAGCATACCTGTGACTTGTGTAATCATACAGTATAATAGTTACTAAGTAACAATTCATTATAAATGGTTTTGCAACCATCAACTTTAATATTTTTCTCAGCATGCGTGCCTACCTGTACATGCTGAATGCGACGGATGACCTGATGATAAATAAGAATTTATAATGAAAGGGAGACCAACTTCTTCGTTTTATATATCTCCCTAGGGTTAATTTCTTACTATAGAGAACCTCAAAGATCAAAAATTTCTATTCTCAAAGGAGACTAGAACCCAAAAATTTATTTTTGCCACCATTTTGGAATACTTTTGGTATACCCCGGGTAACTTGGAAAGATTTTTTTTGGTGTGGAAGTTAAGGAGTTAGGAAGAGGAAGATTGGAGCACACCGCGTGTCACCTGTCCTCCCAACAGCTCATAAGACGCTATGGCAGCGTGAGCTAAATATGATTTTAAATATGGATTAGACTTAATCATTGCGGAATTCGACAGTTTTCATGCGCGGAGCATATTTTATTTTACACTTTGCCTTCTTTAGGCTTTAAGGGATTTTTTTTTATCAACATATTATCTTGCTGTCGGATTCAAGGGGGGGGACTCTTTTATATATACATGCGGGTTGGGTTTGGACATGTTCGGTTCCTGGATTCTATCAGCCACGTGACAGGTCGACATTTGGCTGCTAGAAGTTAGGGCCTAACTACGTAGTCCTCATAAAATAGCCCTGCGGGGCTAACACATTGCAACAATTGCTTAACAATAAGTAAGACAACAATTACACTCGACCGAAAAGCAAAAATTTCATACACATGCATACACTTGTAATATAGTTGTATTTTAATCTTTTGATTTTTATGATGTAACTAACAGAGGGTGGTGTTAGGTCTTCTGTTTGTAATAATCTCATACATTTGCTCATATTAACTTCTTTATTATATTTAAACATTCATATACTCTATTGTTCTTGTGTGTTTAAATTTTATGTTTTTATCATTTTGTAATCTTAATTCTTGTAAACTTGTGTAATCAGGTGCAACTCTATAAATGCACACACACGTGACTCAGTAAGTCACCTTATCATTTTATTAATGTCTAGTTAGTGGTGAAACTTATAATTTTGTTTACTAAGGATAATTAGCACAATTATAGTGCCCTGTAATCTTTTTATTTACTTGGAACAAGAAATAGTTTTCTTTGGTTTTTTTTTGTCATTTGTTTGTCAATATTTACAGGAAAATGTTAATATCAATGGATTATTATCTGATTATCTACTTTTATCTAAATGTGTATTTTGATTTATTATAGTTGATATTTGATAGGCTAGACACACCAGACCAACCAAGGCATGGGACGGCCAGTGATGTATGATGAAGAAAATAAGTTGGGTCTGTATAGTAAAATAAGGATTATGTTTTTATAATAACTAGTTTCATGCACCATTTAACTTTGATCAGGAGAAAATGGAGGCTAGATCTCCATAATAAGTATTCACTGTTTGTTTTTATGTTGATCAGGAGAATATTTAAATTTTTGCATCTTAAGTGGCTCAAGTTGCATAATTTTACTTAATGTGAGGAATGAGACACAGAATAAATACATCTACCACATACACTTGCCAACAACACATAACAAGGATGGTATTGTTATAAGGGTTGTGTTAATTTTAATTTGCCCAAGGAGGCCTATGCTTTACATAGCATAATGACGGTGCCTATGATGCACACATAATTCCTGCCATAGAGCAGAAGATTTGCCCATAGTGGTCATTATAGTTTTAAGTATGCACATGTAAGGGGCTGAATGCCCGTGCAGCAAATACTGTCTAACCTATGAAGTGTGTTAGTGGAATAGACTTGTGTTGGTAAAGCCTTGAGCCAAGTAATGAAATATGAAATAAGCTAAAAACAATGAGATAAATTGAAGAGAAGGGTGCATGAAGAATATGAAATGAAGGGAATTTTCTTATTTTAATATGTGTATTGGTAATTTTTCAATTTTTAATTTCAAAACTAGCCAACAAATTTTTATATAATATCTTATTAAATCATGTATTGATTTTCATAATTATACTATCTATGTAGAAGCTACAAAATTTTTGTGTAATTTTCTTTGCTCGTAAAAATGTAATCAAGAGACATAGTGGTCAAGTACAAGAAGACAAGGAACTTAAAGTGGTAAAGAGACTTGAAGTTGTGACATGTGAAGAAAGTGCATGAAGATAGGTTAAGACTTTCAACTAAGCATATTCTAATGCCTTGTAAAAACTTTCACAGAACAAGATACTACAGCCAAAGAGATGGCAGGAGAAGAGGCACCAAGGAGACTCCGGACACATTTCTCCAGCCGATACGGGAGCTCCAGCCAAGCAGACCAGATGGCAGAAGAGAAGGCCAGGACAGGCTACTACTCCAAGATGACTATGCAATGAGGGCATCCCACCATTATTACCGACCGTATTCCTGAGCCACTCGACACCAGAGTCAGCAGTTAGAAGGAAGAAGATGCCATGGACCCCAAATGAAGCAGCAAGGGCACAACTTGCTTGCCCAGAGCCAATCCATTCAGGAGGAGGAGCAGCAGAAGAGAACTACAGCAATGGGAAGAGGAAAGAGACAGGCAGACTTGCCCATAAGAGGCAGATATGACCCGAACACTTAAGTCTACGGGTGCTAGGGTTATATTCTGACCTAAGTTAACATCGTGAGGCAAGATACATCAGAAGTCCTGCAGGAGGCAACGCAACAGCTAGCTGAAAAATTTGCTTCCCTACAGTTCAGCAAATTTTATTCGGGAGCAGGGGGATGTATAACCGATGTGCCAATTACAAATCCCCAGATGTGCCATTTACAAATCTCCATCGGTCTTTCTACGTTTTCCCCCAAGATCTTAATTTTCTGCTCTCTGAGAAGAGACCCAGCTGCCTCGAGAAACCAGCGTTCGTTCCCATGAAGCCTCCCATATATCACCACCCCTACTTCAAGGTGAAGGAAACAGTGTGTCCGGCAATAAATTCCCATATCTGTACCGTACAAATCCATCTAAACTCTGGTTCACGTCAAGATAATTTCGGCCCAGATGGAGCCTATCGAGATGATTTCGGCCGAGAAGGAGCTAATCACCTGGGACTTCAGGCATTTAAAATTTAAAGACTTTTTCCCCTGTAGGAAACAAAGATCCTCTGTCCTCGCGAGAGTTTGCAGCTGGCCAGGCTCGGATTCTAGACAATCACCCTACACATGGCAGCCTGGACGAGACGTCATAAATTCCACGACCACTGCCCGCTAGTCTGGCTCAGTGCCAGTGGATTGACAAGAGTAAATAGCACAGAATCTTGAACTCCAACCCTGCCAGAACATTTCTTTTCGTATATCTTCGCTTCGATGCAATTTCGACAGCAAAGGAAGGAATAACTTTACTGAAGTGTCCGAGTTCTGTGCGATAAAATTTGAGCTGAGAGCCATTAAAATTAATTAGAACAGATGCTTTTCATTCCTCGAGATCAGCTCTCAAACAAGGTGCTATTGTGTTTGTGTGCTACGCGAATATGGCCCCTATCACCCCCGTGTGTTACGATTATCGCCCCTACAAGCAGAAGTGACCACGTGTGGGCGGAGCAAAAAGTTCAACGACCAATAGAGTGAAGGACAATTCTTGGGAGAACGGAAAGAAAAGACGAAGTAAGGACTTAGCAGAGGCAGTGGAAAGTTACAGTTCGATAGACACATTTCGATTTGGCAGTTCGACAGTCGCTTTTTAGAGATACAGTTTTAGAACATTCACAGTTAAAACTTTCAGCACCTTTATAGGTCAGAGAGAAGTTGTTTTCTCTACTCTGGACCATGCATAGAGTCCTAGCTTTGTGATTTCAAACTTCTTTAACGTAACTGGATAGGCCATGGTGCTAGAAACATAGCGTTTATGTACGTATAACGCCGACAATCAGCGGTCTGCGTTGCTCACTTGTTTAGACCCGGTGCATTGTGGGTCCGTGACAGTGTGTTTTTCTTATGGTGCCTCAGTAGGAGAGCGGAATTGTAAGTATGTATACAGTGGTGTATTAAATATTATGTCGTAATTTATTTCAGTGTCCAGTGTTCTGATTTCCGATTCCTAAATTCATGATAAAATCATGATAAATTTGGCTAGTAAACGAAGACCATTGTAGAAGGAACATCATCGTCCTCCTCGAATGGCCGAACCAGTGACCGTTCACGCTATGTACATTTCTAATCATATCTAATTCAAATTGTGTTCGTACATTTTAATTTCTCATTACATGAAAGAACATCCATGCCTTATAAGTAACGTAGCCTAGGTACGAACCCTAAACGCCCCCCTTAATTATTGCTATATGATGATTATGACAATTTTAAAAAATGGCTTATCGAGTTAATTTTATGTTCGGATAGGTTAATCAGGACTGTGTCTATATTTTAAATTAAGATCCGAACCAGTGCTGTTTCTAGACCGATATTTTAATATAAGACATCGGTCGCAGTGAGGGTCCACGAGTGGGAAACGCCACAAAGATGAGAACTTGGAACTTTTTGGCACTGTATTATGTTAACCAACCGCTACGATTCGGAGAATGGTAGCAAGACATCTGAATGTCTTTCAAAATAAAATTTGTTGTGATTTTATTGATTGATTGATTGATTTGTTGTTTTAAGTCCACTTTATGTACAGGAAGGCTAATCGGGAATTGGACCTACAGTTTAAAGTGGGATCCGAACCACTGTGCCATGTGCCTCCACCGGGTATCGAACCCGGGACCCCTTGATTACAAGGCGACGACGTTACCACTACGCCATCGGGGACGCCTGTTGTGATTTTAGTTTAGAGCAAAGATGAATTGAAAAATTTACCGAAAACACTAATATTATTTTTTTTCTTTTCAGATTAGCACTGCAGAATCGCCCTTCTATTTTGTGTGAAGCATATTTGAAAATAAAAATCGGTAAGTAAATTTTAAAAGAACACTATTTTATTTTAATTAATGATTCAGTGAACATTGCAATGAATATATTTATATTATTTCTATGCATTCATTACTGCTAAGTTGAAAAAAACGAGTCAGTATGCAATATTTTTCTACACAGAGATTTCCTTGAATACATCGCAACGATGAGGCTGAATGTTGACAAGATTAAAACTGTTTTATTAAGTTTATTTTATGCTCGCATAGGATAATTGTGACTGGATCGATATATATATTAAATGTAGATTGTATATAGTGTGTGCAATGTTTCTACACCAAGACACACAACACAACTATCACTGTATCATCGAGTATCAAGAGTCAAACATAAAATAGGATTTAAACTTAGATTCTTTTAGCATTGTAGCACGCAAACTATTTTTAAGGATTTTCATTTTCATTGGTTGATTCATTTGCTTTATTTTACTTTGTGTTTTGTGCTTTTTGGCTAATTTATGATGATGGGGATGAGTGATGATGGGATGAAAAATTGATGAATGGACATTCACAAACATTTATGCCCAAGCGGGACTCCTAGCGTCGGAGCGCGATGTGTTAACCACTTTTTTAATTTTTTTTTTTATTTACCATTTTTCTTTCATACAGTAATTTTACAGGTCTTGGAAAACAATAGTTCTTTTAACATTCCATCAGCACCTTTAAAAAAAGTGCAAATAATATTGTTCTTTTATCTTGAGACACTTTATGATATTCCTGTTTAACATATATTAAAAATTGATCATGAAAATCTATACCTTTATATATGCAAACAAACAATATATAATGTCCAACCAACCATTGTACACTACGCAATTTAGTACATGGAAAATACGAAAACGTAGGTAACATTATGTTATGCACAGTAAACGCATTGGGATGGGTGCGACAAATTTTTCCTAATAACACACATAGATATTTCCATGTTTCACGTGTCCGTATGCATTCACTTAGCCAGTGTGAAATCGAACCATTTTTTTAACACCTACCACATAGTGGGTCTTGTAACAGTTTTAATTTATGTAATTTCTCTTCCGTCACCACTATATCCTGTACCACACAGTACCACGCAGATTTTACCAAGGGCGATAAATGTGGTGCGTGAACATTGTTCCATATTTTATGCCAGGGATGGGTTGGTTGAATAATCATTATCTTGCAGCTAGGCAATGTTGCCAAACAACGTGACTGGTATAATTGAGATACTTTTGGTATTTCAAGAGGTTTCGCTGAAAGTAGTATATAACAAATTTCTAGCATTGTTTCTTGTAAATATTTATACTGCGGTGGCACCGTTTCTATAGCGATCGGAGACTGCAATGGTATGGTGTCCAAAATCTGCTTAAGTATCACACCCGTTAAACTGTCTGGGAAGTTTACTAACATTGACATATCTGCTTGTACTCGGAGAGCTTGGCTTTTTAAATCCACGTTAAACAAGCCAAGTCCGCCGCACCGTACCGGCAGACATACATTCTCGTGACTCACCCGCAACATTTGGTGTGCCCAAAGAAACCAGTTTATCGCACTCCTTATCTGTACAAAATCCAATTTCCTCATCGGAAGCACTCGTGCCACAAACCAGAGCTTTGAACTCGCATAAATATTTACAAACGCTACCCTGGCAACCAAGCTAAGGGCACGAAGTTTGTTTTGTTTCAGCACACTTTTCAGGCCAGCAATACATATTGAATAATTTTGAGCAATCATTTCTTGTAAAGAGTGGGTAAAAATTATTCCAAGTATTTTCAGTGCATTTACTTTTTGAATTTTATCATTTTGATACGAGTGGTTTGTAGCATCTAAGTGCATCCAATGAGTTTTATTATAGTTAATCTTTAGTCCAGCCACCGAGCTGTACTTTTCTATCACATTTTCAAGTATTTCCATATCTGTCGGCAAATTCACAAACACCGTGACATCATCAGCATAACCTAATAATTTTATCGTTGTTGAGTGAATATTTAACCCCTGCAATTGCATTTCAAGTACCTTTAAAAATGGCATTAACGCTACACAAAAACTTATCATAGACATGGGATCACCTTGTCTGACACCCCTTTGTATAGGAAATGTCTTCGTTAAGAACCCATTGATTTTTACACACGATTTGGCATCAGTATATAAACTCTTAATCGCATTTACAAATTTTGGACTACAACCCATCCTTAAAAATACAGCATATAAAAATTCGTGCTGTACAGTATCAAAAGCATTTTGAAAATCCAATGCCACTATACCATGGTGACCATGTATGGTCGTATGTCTATAACTAATTATAACATCACGAATTGTCTGTAACACAGTAAATATCGATCTATTATTACCATAACAGTATTGATGGACACCGATCATTCTTTCCATATAAGGCAAAAGACGACGAAGTAAACATCTTGCAAAAATTTTATAATCCGTGCACAACAAAGATATAGGTCTATAGTGTTTTACTATCGTAGGGTTAGGAACTTTGGGAACCAGGACGATTACACCTGTATTGCTCATCCTACCCAAGCAGTGTTGATTATATACTTCATTTATCCAGTCTGTCACAATATTACCTACAAGTGACCAAAATCTTTTATAAAATTCTATGGGAATACCATCTATTCCTGGCGATGAGTTATTCTTCATTCCTAGAATCGCTTCGTACACCTCAGCAGCTGTAAAGGACTTTTCAATCCCCAAGTTGTCATTAACAGAAAAAATTTCCGGAACATGTTGTAAAAATATTTGTTCCTGAGCTGGATCATAACATGTTCCTTGAAATCTAGAGTGATAAGAGCGGTAAAAGATTTCCTTTATTTCAGTCACATTACTATACTCCGAATTATCTTCGTCTATTATCTTATGAATCGTTTGGCGTTTTCCACGATTACGTTCTTGTAGAACATAACTAATATTTGCCATTTCAAGAGGGTCAAAAGGTAAAAGTTTACTACGGATTTTGCACCCACTTCTTTTTTGCGCATGTAATTGCAACAATATTGCCTGTACTTGTTTAATGTTCTGTTGCACTTTCCCCCCTCTTACCCCTTCATCAGTTAGCTCTCTCAACACTTATAATCCTCTACGTCTCTTGTTTCCCCTTTAATACCAAAGAAGTGAGACGAGGATTGTCTTATCGGCGCAGTGGATGATCATATATTAGGTACTTAAAGTATACAATTGGAACTTAATATTCGTTTACCAATATTTATTACAAAACATATTAGTACTTATACTTTCCAAATACAATTAATTCAACAGAAATGTCTATGGATTATCTCCCAGTTAACCTAGTTTAATTTGTCCCATTTGATAGTCAGCAGTCGGTAAGTAAAGGCTACACGAGTCAGAGCAAATCGCAACCCAGCCCAAAACCCCCCACAGCCAACATGACCCGGAGCAATCCACCAAAAAATCTAAACTAAAACAATTTCCTTTTCTTGCACTTTTAAGAACTCAAAATAAATCAATAGACTTTAGGTAAATTACACCCGGCCATGAGGGCCTATAAAGGGCGATAGACTGTAATGCAATATACTCAGCCTGTCCAGCCAGTGTCCAGTACGTCAGAAGTCTCTCGTAGTCGGCAAGGATCTGCCACGCTAAACTTCTCGCTCGACCAGCGCAGAAGCTCAGCCAATGGCAGAACCTTCCAGAGTCACCTGTCTGTTGAGTCTACATCCGTCATTTATGAGCAATATTACACTATGGGCTTACACACTTTATAATAAAAATTGTATTTATTATTCCAATCCTTGTTCCGTTCCCTACTATATTGTCTACAAAATCGTTTGATAGCTGGCTTTAGATATTCATCCCACCACTTAATTATATTTATTTGTTTCGCTCTTAATCGTTCCCAATATTTCCATTTCTCTTGGAATTTATCAGCAAAAAGTGAATCATCAAATAACGATATATTCATTTTCCAATATCCATACCCATATTGTATATTTGGCAGTTGCATATTTACCGCCATTATAATTGTGTGACAATTACTTTTGTCACCAGTCTTTTTTGTAGTATGTGAGTGTATTTTAGAATTTCGTAAATACTCTTAACAACTTTCTGTAGCCAGTTGTGCTTTTTGGCTTTTCTTGGATTTTCGGTTCTAGACGGCGAGGGTAGGAAAACAATACCGATTTGTGGAATTTTTGACACTAAGGGTGACTTTTACTTGTCCAGCAATAGGAACAACGTCCAAGCTGCCGACCGAGGGGGAGTTCTGTCGCAACACGTGTGAGGACTGCTCTGTTTTTTTTTCTTCACCCCCAAACCTCCCAAGTGGACAACGAGCCTGGAAGAAAGACCACCGTCCAGCATTTTTTCTAAGCTAACGAACTGCGAGGCGGTTGATTTTTGAAGTTTGAAGATTTCCTTAACCCTGGACTCCAGAGGACCGACACAGTTTAGCGCCATATTCAGACCGAACACCATCTCCGCGTCACTTTGCGCGAGTTACGGAACTTTGCTTTGTTTTAACCTTTCGACCGCGTCGTGTTAATTGCCGTGAGTGTGTGATCACAGTGACAGTGCCAGGAATTGAGGCCGTGTTAATTACGTGTTTCACGTGCTCCTGTTGTGTTTTTCCCTTTTTTGCAAGGAGGGACATTGAATAACCATGGGCGGTTAAAAACTACGAGAGGGACGGGACCTTCGGGTTTCCGATTACTGCTGCCATGAAGCCAAGAGAAGAAGCCACGACGCCTGCTTAAGTATACGACGCCTTAAGTCAAGAGAACCGCATCACGACGCTTGCATAACGGCGTCTGAGATGAAAGCCACGCCGCAGCGACAACTCGCATTGCCAACCCAGGTGGGAGACGACAGTACAACAGTGAGACGGATGTTACGCCGAGAAAAGGAGAAGAGATAGAGAAAAGAGAGAGAGATGAAACGACGTCCGCCCTTAGACGACCCGACGCCCTGCGTATCCCCGAACGGCCATTGAAGCCATGATCGGATGCAACGCCCCGAGCAGACAGATGGAAGCGAGGTGCTTTTCCGCCCATCTTCGTCGCCGCGATGGAAAAAGGGAAGAAAAATTAATGTTACGTCTAAACCGAAGAGACAGTTTTCGCCCGCCAGGAGGACAGACTGTCCTAGCCACGAGTGTCGTCGGCACGCCTCACCGAGGACCACGCCGCCATTGAGTCGGTATAGTATCCTCCAGTTATTTCTTTATGTGTGAGATTGAACATTTGTCCACCCACGTCGCCACTGGTTCGTCATAACACAAAGCGAGATGAAATCGAACAATGTTGCCTGCAATTACTAATTATTTTGGCCAATCAAATCAAAAGTACTATAAATCTTCAAAAATTAAGAACCTATTTCGCTCACCCTTCGAAATTCTATAAATGTAAAAGACCTACTATTTGTTATTGTTTTCCTATTCTCGCGCCGAGTACTTATATGATTAATTATAGGTGTGTTTTAACTTTTTACCGTGCTCTTTGATATATATAGGTAGTAGAAAACTAGGTACTAAATAGTATAGCCGACTTAATCATTTTTAATATATATCCTAGTTTATATTACAGTTGTTTGTATTATCAGAACTCGTGTACTTGTAATCAAGTTAATTTCCTCTTGTCACTCATTTAGTGTATGCTAATTCTTTTGCATAGTAGTGCCTCAACAAGTGTAATGTCAATTATTATTTACTTTTGGAAACTATGACGCCTAGCTAATCGCGTCTCGTATGTGACAGAGTGCTAGCCGCTCGTATTTACATTGAAAGCAAGCCTAAGGGGCTAATAGAAATCTCAAATTCGAAGGTACACGGAAAATAAACCAAAGAGGCGGTTAGATATTTTATCATGTAATGGTATATTGTGTTCACCCCTGCAGCGTGTGTGTGTGTGTGTGAGTGCATGATGGAATGAGAGCGAGGGGATATGTACAAGTAATGTGTTATATTATCATTGTTGTGTTTATTTTTGCCGAATACACGTATATATTCGTTATCCTACAGGTGTTTTTGATTCATTTATATGTATGTATACATGTATATCCTCGTATGGTAGATATTTTTTGGTTTTAGTCCTGAGTTTGAAGCTGTATAGCTTGTCTCCATTGACCAGAAGATTTATAGTTTTCTATTATTACAATTATTATTATTATTATTATTATTGCTAAAAAATGAATAACAGCACCACTTTATGCACGACGTGGCTTACCGCCGGAGGTGTAAATAACTGACCCGGTGACACGAACCTGGAATTAAACCGTTAGCTGGTGGTAGGAATCGTGTTTCCTTAACCGGGGACGCGAACCAAGGACCGACGACCGTCCAATCGGGCGGCCGCGGAACCCTGAACCTACGGACCAGCGGTAGAGTAGTTTGGCACCTCGAACTGGGGACTTCGGTCTCCCGGACGAGTGGTCAAACCCTTTACAATTGCACTATGATCTGAGAAGCAAGTTGGCACGATATTAACATTAGTGATATTAGGGATAATTGATGGTGACACATAAAATCTATCTAACCGTGAAGCTCCCCCATCCTTTACATATGTGAAGCCTGCACTAGTTGGGTGCAAAGTGTCCCATGCATCTTTCCATTGAAACCCAGTTACCAACTGTTGCAGCGCATTGGATGTATTAAATCCAGGGCGCTGGTCTTTTGGCAACAACACACAATTAAAATCGCCTCTACAAATAATATGTTGCTTATTACCTTGAAGTTCCGTCGCTACTTCATTTGCAAAGAATTCATTATGTTGCTGCCTTTGATTACTACCAGAAGGCGCATACAGATTACATATCCACAGGTTTTCCACTTGTACAGTTGTAATTCTACCACTCGGATGGTATTCTACATTTAATACCGGTATATTGTCTCTAACTAGTACAGCTGTTCCTTGCGCTGAATATGTGGAATTATTATAGACAATATAACTAGCAGGTAACTCATAATTAGTTATTGCTACTTATTGAATGAGAGCAATATCTATAGCGGACTGAATTAGAAAGTCCCCTAATGCACTTTGTTTTGTTTTGTTTTGTAGTTTGTTTATGTTTATACTAGCAAGTCTAATGGTGGTAAGCATCACTATGTATATGTAAACACTTGATTTTACAATACTGTTAAAAATATACATCCAATAAATGAAAACAGTACCACATCAAGGAAATGGAACAGAGTGGTACCTATCAGTCCCCTATCAAAAGCCACCACAATCATTACACTCTTACAAAAATTACTTAACCTCCTCAACATTTTTCAAACTAGCCTGTTTATAAGCGTCTCCACTCTCTCGAGGAAATATTATAGAATGTACACCTGCAGTATTTTTCTTCTTCTTTCTATGACGCACACGACAAATAACGTTGGACACTACACTAGGGGTGGTCCCTCCTTCCTTTCTTCTGTTACTGCAGATACCCATGGATATTGACTCAGGGCTCCCCAGGTACCTGCGGATGTTGAGGCAGAGCTCCCCCGGGTTTTTCTTCTTGCTTATTGGCGGGACGAATCGTGGTCTGGATCGCTTGTGTCTTGAAGAGCGTCTTTGTCCTTTATCCGTGTTAATTGCCGGAAATTCATCCTCTGTTTTCGATTCATCCCCGGATCCATCTTCTGTGCCTATTTCTACTTTCTGGACTTCTATCTTCCTGTTTACTTCCTTTCCGAGTTGTGAGGGAATTCCTGAGGTGTGTTGTCCCTTGTCAGGTCTGTCTAGTGTTGTTAAGGGGTTGGAGTTGGAGCTGGAAGGTTGGCTACTCTCTTCTTTTTCACATTGTTGTTCGTTGTGTATTTTGTCTTTGTCGGTGCTCTTCTTTTGGCTTGGGTCGTTTGGTGTTAACTGTATTTGAGGCTCTGGTTCCGTGGCGGGTGTCTCTGTTGTTTCATTCGTGAAATGGGGGTTGGATCTATGGCAATTGACCTCTTCGCTTGATGTTGTATTCGAGTTTTGGGGTCTTGTCAGTACTGGAAGTACTGTAGGTTGGGATACCATAGGGGTCGTTCCAGTGGTCAAATTAACAGGGACTCGTCCAGTTCTATTAACGCGGGGTCGTCGCGAGGGGCATTCTGAGAAGTTATGTCCCTCCAAATCACACCCACTACACGTACGTACTTGACCAGAATAAGTTACCCAGTACCTGTCTCCTTGTATGGTAATGTACGAAGGGATTGCTTTCCGCAGGGCCATTTTAAACACAATGCGCCCCGTTCGTGTTCTATAAATATGTTCTTCTTAATACCTCAGTAGTATAAATTTGTGACTCCCAGGCCAACTCTGATTTCTTGACTAAACGACCACAAAAAGTTGAAAAACTCACTTTCTCTCCCCGTTCCGCGCCTCATTTATTACGCTGACGACGTTTCACGGGTGCAAAAAGGCAGTGATGAGTGAAAGAGGAGCCCTCCTCTTCTCCTCCTCTCCTCTTCTGATCTTCTCATTTTCTCATTTTCTCATTTTCTCATTTTCTCATCTTCTCATCTTCTTATTTTCTCATCTTCTCATCTTCTTATTTTCTTATTTTCTCATCTTCTCATCTTCTCATCTTTTAAGGACCAAATGTTTGTAGATCGTGATCTTCGTAAACCTCTCTTCTTATTCTCTTATTTTCTCATCCTCTCATTTTCTCATTTTCTTATTCTCTCTACTTTTAGAATATTGTCGTCAACATTAGAGATGAAGTTGGAGTGCTGGAATCAAGGGGGCCAAATGTTTATATATGGTGATCTTCGTAAACTTTTCTCTCGGGGGGGGAAAGATGTGGCATATACACACGCGCGCGCTCTCATCTTCTCATTTTCTTATTCTTTTATTCTCTTATTTTTGAAAGATGAGTGTATTTTATCGTAATTTTCCAAGTCCGGGACCAAATGTTTATGTATTGCGACCTACGTAAACCTCTCCTCTCATCTTCTCATCTTCTCATTTTGAAAAATGAGTGCACCTTATCGTAATTTTCCAAGTCCGGAGCCAAATGTTTATATATATCGTGACTTTCGTAAACCTCTCCTCTCATCTTCTTATTTTTGAAAGACGAGTGTATTTTATCGTAATTTTCCAAGTCCGGGACCAAATGTTTATGTATTGCGACCTACGTAAACCTCTCTCTCGGGGAGGGAACGATGTGCCACGCACATACGTGCGCGCGCTTATGTATTGTAACATAAACAAACAAAACAAATAATAATTGTTGTTTTTTAGGATGCCTGGCCCCTATAACCTCGCCAGGGTGCGTGGTGCCCAACCAAAAAATGTAAAAGTTTTCTAATGGCTGCGGTTATAGATTACCGCACCTCTGTAGAGTTTCACGTGTTTTTTTTTTTCCCCAAACTTCCATGAAACCCTACAGAGGACCTCCGTAATGCATGCAACGTGTACTAACGACTCTAGTGTTATTTGATGTTGTGATATTTTTTGGATATAGAGTTTTATTATGAGATAGATAAAAATGATTATGTTTATTATAATATTTTCTTGATGAAGATGGAGAATGTATGTGTGTGTGTTACAAATAAAGTTGCATGCTTATTTTCTAGTGTGTGTGTATGTGTATGTGTTTTTGATGTTTCGACAGCATCTGAAACGATAAAAAAGAAATTTTATTGTTAATTTTCACGTGTAAAAACAACAACAAATTTTTTTTTGTGCAAATTTTCTGAATGTCTCGTGCTATAGTGCAAAAAGATATTGTAGCTGATTGCTAATGAAATTGACATTTGTAACTGATCTGAACTAGTGAAATTCGTATTGTGCCATTGTAACTGATTGTGCTAGTGCAGAAAATTTCTTATTGTGCAAGAAAATAGATGTTAAAAAACTTGTTAAAACTGCTCTGTGACCCTCTCATTCTTCACGTCGTAGGCGAAGGACTTCTCTGCAATCAGGATGACACTGCATAGGGTATCCTCGGGCAAAGCATCGTGGAACTCGCAGACGACCTTGATGTTGGTTCGATCGTTGACCACCACCTGCTTTCTCTTAGATGTGTTGATGACTGTCATGGGTCTCCGTGCTTTAAACTCGCTGGGCGTGTAGTACATGTCCACACTTCCCTCGGTCACGCGTTTGTAAGCCGAAAACGCTTCGTAAAGTTTGAGGTAATCGTTTTTGGTCACGTCAAGATTGTAATTCTCGCGCGGGAACACTTCGTTGCGTCCATTCTTGAGATAAACGTTCTTGATCTTGCAGTCGTCGAATTTGCTGGAATCTTTTTCCTGATTTTTGTCCCTCCCGGTCTGAAAGAGCACTACGACGAAATCTGGCATGTCGAACTGTATGTTGTTGAACTGCGTTGTCACGTCGAATTCCATGTGACTTCCGGACGCCATCTTTTGCACGCACTGGTAACCGTGAAAGTGAATCGGCACCTGCGGACTTTTCAAGATCTCCGCTTTGTACTTGAGGGCGTAGTTCGTTTCGTATTCCACCACCGGCATTCTTAATTCCATGCTTCGGATGACACATTTCGCTGCTTCGGGTAAAGTGTTGGCTATCGGCGTGCCGTCGGCGTTCAAGTTGGTGTATCGCATCAGTGCGTTGTTGTCGTTGGCCGCTCTTCGAAACGTGACTCTCAGTCCCCCCTTCCACATGATCTCCTTGTAGTCCGAGAAGAATCCTGGAAGCAGACGCATGGGAAAAAGCACCGTGTGACTTCTCGTCGATATTTTGGTCCCGGCTTCGAATCCTCCTGCTTGATAGTATGCTGCGTCCGTTTTGGATAATTTCAATGTTCCCACTGCCGTCGACGTGATGCCTGGATAATCTATTCTGTCGATGACGGTGTTGTGTTTCCTCACCTCCACCTGCGAGAACAGGTGAGGCACGAAGTTGTCCACGAGTATCAAGTTTGCTGCTGCGGGAAACGCGTCTCCGTTTTCTTTCTTCACCACGTCGAATTGAAGGTAGAGGTCCGCTCTGTGAGGATGAATGAACCCATCGCCTACGTCAACGTCGTATTCGATCTCCCTGTTCGCCTCGTTGAGATTGGCGAACGTGCGACGGTTGGGAGGGAAAGATTGCAATTCGTAACTTTCGATTTGCTCCATTTTACATGTATGGTTATTTATTATACGTTGATCTCCACGATGGCAGTAGTTGTTGCACCTGCGAAATCCACCACGTCTCCTTTCTCATTCGTCACCACCAACTCTATGTCGTCTATGCGGTTGCGACATACTGGAAAATAGATCGGCGAAGAGGGCGTGTAGATGATCGGTTCCATGAATTCGGAACTTGGTTTGAAAGTGGCTATGATTCCCGTCTGCTTGTGACTTCCTAACAATTCGTCCGAGGATTTCGTGATCATACCTTCTGCCACGTTGCAGTGTACGTTCAGAGTCTCTATGGCCAAAAATTTAGGAATGTTTGTTGCCACGTGCTTGATGCCAGCTTCGAGTTTTGTGTTGTTCTCGAAACCTAAAAGTTCTCCTATGGTGCCCAGGTCCACGGTCTCTGTCGCCGACAGGATTTCCACTCTGTGCGTGACCGAATTTTGAGAAAGGTACGTGCCTTTGGGTAACTGAGCTTGCAAAGTGGAAAGATTGTATTGTCCTGGCGTGACGACGATGTGTTCGCTTCCGACGCTAATTTTGTTGTTGTGCTGCGTAACATTAGGTATGAGGTACATGCTGTAGAATGCACGCAGAGCCACGGATTTAGGATAGACAATGTCGTCGTGCAGCGTGAGTTTCAAGATTGAAGATTCGCTCGTGAGATGGAACACACCCATCCTAGTGATGCTGTTTGAGGTTCCACAATGCTTTCTGGAAATCCTCGATCGTAGGGTTATTTATTTTAGAGAGAAACGCAAGCACGGAGAGGCAGAGATGACCGCAGTTCACGTCTCCGAAATCTTGAATGCGTTCGTCGTTGTAGTATATAGAGGTTTTGCTTGTTTTCAGATAATGAATTAAATTTGTAGGTGGAACACCTCCGAAAGAATCGAAAACGAATGCTTTATCATCATTTTTGTGGTAACATATCCAATGCGTGCCTGGATTTTCTTGGCCGTCCAAGTTGACTACTCCGCATTCTCTTCTTTTGACGCTTGAAGGTAACGAGTCGGACATGAAAACTCCTCTGAAGTGTTTGATTTGTAACGGTTCGATCAGAGATTCAATGTCTCGGTTGGTGAGTGCTTCTGTTTCTTTTTTTTATATTTCTTCAAAGCATCGAGGTTGCTTTTTTGTTTTTTGGTTATACCTTTCCCCTTCTTCTCCATGGCCAGGTTGTGACGTTTCTGTTCTTCCAATTCCGCCTTGTTCTTCTTCGAGTCGATGACGGTTTTCGCAATGGCGGCACTTCCGCCGGCCAAACTTCCAACGGCCCCCAATGCTGCCAGGATGGCCGGGATGCTGAATATGAAACCTCCGATCTTTTGCTGTTTCCGCGAACGCTGCAACCTTTTCAATTGAGGTGTGCTGAGCAGCAATTTCATTCCATGTCCTTTCGACAAGCAAGAACGTTTCTTCTCGCGTTGTTTCTTGGTGAGTAACCCATCGATGGTACCTAGATTTTTTAGATTCGAATATGGTATCTGGTACACGACACCCTTGGGCTTCATGTTGATGCTCTATATATTATTTTCACGGTATGTTATTTATATATATTCTGAGATTTTTTTTGTGTAGTTTTTTACGGTATGTTATTTATATATTTTCAAGGCCTCGCAGTCGCTACACAAATTCTATTACGTGCTTTGTTTTCTTGCCAAGAAGTTCCTTTGTCCCCTTGTACACGATTTGAGTTTTGTTCTCGATTAAAATAGATAGCTTCTCGTCCGATAACATGTTAGCGTATCGATCTGGTAAAAATAGACTGTATTGTGCGTTGAGCAACAGGCGTACCTTGGGACCATACTGGGTAGAAACGATTGAACCGGAAGTTATCGTGTAAGATTTGTCGACTTCCAATTCCCGAATTTTTACATACTCAAATGACAAATTTAGCATTTGTTTTAATGCTTGGAGCTCACTTATTTTTTCAGTCGTCATATCAAAAAATTTCAGAGTGTTAGAGAGAAATTTAATTGTTTTTTTTTCACGATGTGTGTTATTTATATATACCGAAGATTATTTTTTTCACGATGCGTGTTATTTATATATCAAGTTTTTTTTGACACGTATATATATTATTATTTTTTTAACACAGGAAGAAAGTTCGTGCTTCGGAAAACGCGAGGATGTGCGTAGTGATATCTTCCCTCTCCTGCATAGACTTGTACCAATCATCAGTATACCGTCTTCTTCCCTGCATCGCCTCGTACAGTTCGTCCGACCTCTCCTCCAATTTCTCCCCTGCAGCCGAAAGCAGAATGTTAAGATCACCGCACCTCAGGCCGCTGATCTCCCGAAGATGGTCCTTGAGAACCATTTCACAAGGGATGCGAAATTCCGGCGTCATTCTTGCCATGATTAGAAGTTTATTAACATCTCCGTTAACTACCTTTTTGAATATTTTAGATAGTAGCTCGGGTGACAAATCAGTTATGCAAGCCATGTTGTTTTTTACGGTATGTTATTTATATACCCCACCCCAATTTTTGTTTTGTGTTCATGGCGATGGTGGTACCCAGTGCGGCGACCTGTTCACCCAGCGATGCGTCTCTGCTGACGAATCTTTCGAAAGCTGCGTGCTCTAACTTTCTGTCTGCTTCGTGACGTGCATCCAGATCCGTCTGCGTGGTGTTGTAGGCGATGTCGTGATCTTTGCATGCCGCGTCCAACGGATTCACACCCTTGTCTCCTCTCTCCAATCTTTTCTCGAGTTTGGTACCCGGTCCGCAGTACTGGTAGCCAGGTAAATGCATCTCGAAAGGTAACTTGTTGATGATGTCGTTCACAAGCCCCTTTCCTTCGGCCACGTTCCAAAATTTAGGAGGCAGCGTGTTGATGATTTTGATCAGGTAACCTATGCCCTTGTCATCGTTCACGATGAAGTTGGAAAGTTTCGTGCTGATCATGTCCACGATGCCAACCTTCTCGTTGTAGAAATTACGGTTGCCTGCATTCTCCTCGCCGGCTATCACCAACAATCGGTCCACGAGTTTCCTAACGTCGTCCACCCAAACGAATTCTTTGGGTAACGTGTTGTAGCGTTTGACGCCGCTGCCTGTTTTGACCTGGTTCCAAATCGGTTTGATGAGATTCCTGTACTTCTCGCCGCTGCTTGATTTCACCCTATTCTGCGAGGCGTCGTTGTTTTGGTACAAGGCATCCGTCATGATCAGAATTTCCTTGTAACTCTGGTAATCTTCGTCGGTATAATCTTTCGGCTGCTTTTTGGCAACAAGTTCCCACAGTCCCACCGTACCCGGATACCTGTTCCAACTATCCTTGTCGCCTAAATTGACTTTAATGTCGTTGCCTTCGAAGGTCACCTTCGATTTCCCAATCTTCCACACCACACCGCCACCTTCGCTGGTTTCCATGCTGGGATACAATCCGAACACTTCATCCTTGTCGAATTTCCCTGTACTCAGGTAGTCTCGTGCCAAAGGTCCCAACTCGATTTTATCCGAAGACGACGACGTGCTGCCTATGGCTCGACGTCGTGCCGGTGCATCCTTCAGCTCGAACGGCGTCGAAGGAATGCTTGAAATAGGCGTGGGTACAGCGTAACTTTTAGCTGCGAGCGGTACGAGTTCATTAATCAAATTTTTATTTTGTTCTGTGACACTTTTAATTTCTTTACCTAGACCGCTGATGGCATCGATCACAGGTTGATCCTGACGTTTCTTTTCTTCGTAGAATCCGCGATTCTCGGATTTCCAACCTTTGAAGCGTTTCGCGAGGTAATCGCGAAGCTTGAGATTTTCGTCTTCGATTTTTCGTTTCGTCATGACGTTATTTATATACGTCGTTTCTCACAACGTTGCAACGTTTAGAAAGTCGTTGATTTTGTTTCTGTATTTTCCGTCGTTGGGTTTCCTCGTCATGTCGATCGTCACGAATCCGAAATCGTCGCCGTTCCAGCAAGAAGAGCAGCCGTCCGAAAATTGATTGTAGTTCATGTCCCCGCCTACGTAGTCATCGTACGCATGCTTGAGGTTGGTGTGATCTTGACGAAACAAACATATGAAATTAGCATTGTCGCGTACTAACTGTTTTGGAATTTTGGAAAACGTTTGAGCTAGGTAGAAGCAATCCATTCCTTTGTGACGACCTTGCGTGAAAAAGTTGCGAATTTCATTTTGATTTTCCAGGATGGCGTCGTCGAACACAACAACTGAATTTTCACGACAATCGTCAAGTGGTTTTATTTCCGAGGCGAACGTTGCAATGTCCAGACCATCGTACAGTTTCATCAGTTGCTGGTATTTGGATTGCTCCAAACTTTTCGAGAACACGTACAGGTGCCTGTTCTTCCAATCTAACCAATTCGGTGCAAGGAGAAAATTGTCCACGAGCAGTGTCGTTTTCCCACACCCCGAAGGACCTACGATCAGACAGCGGATGCTGTCGGGAAGCAACTCGCCGTTCTTTTTCTTCGTTTGACTTTCCGAATCAGGTAAACGTTTCACAACATTCCACGTACTCATAGAATCACTTCGTTTGAATCGATCCAACTTGTTTCCGGAAGTCCCAGCCATTTCACCAAAAATTTGTTGCCTCTCTTGCGCAAAACTTTTTCAATAAGATACGTGTCGGGGTATTTAGTTTTAGAGAGTTCCTCTTCATAGAAGCGCCCCAATAAAATTTCACCGCCACTGTCCTTTATTATATACGTGTGACGGTTCCCGGGTAGAACTCGAACCACGGTAAAAAGTTCGGTGCTCCAGTTTCGTGTGAAACCCCTGTCGAACGTTCGCTTCAATTTACTGACCCTCACCTGTTCTCCAATTTTGTATTTAGCTTTTTTTGTCGTGGGTGTGTATTTTGGACAGTAAACACTAGAAATTAAACGTTGCTCGTCAGACCTGGTAACGTCAGCTGGCTTCATGCCTATCGTTGCGTGCCGTGTGTGATTATAGTCGTTAACAAGTTCCGGAAGAATAGTGACCCACTTGTAGCTTCCCTGAAGCGTGAAGCGTGACCACATGCGCGATTTCAGAGTGCGATTGAATCTTTCCACGATGCTGGCCTTGACGTCGCTGAAGGTCGAGTAATGTTGAACGTTGTGTTTCCGAATAAACTTTTGGAATACGGCATTGTAAAATTCCTTCCCTTTGTCCGTGTGCAGAAACCGAGGTCGTCTGCCGCCGCTTTCGCAAAAAATTGTCTTGAATGCTTCCGTGACGCACGTTCCTGTTTTTGCCTTCAAAGGTAGAGCCCATGCGAATTTCGAAAATGTGTCTATGACGGTGAGGAGGTACTTGTTGCCCTTGTTCAATTTATGCACGTTTTTTAACTTGCCGCTACTCATTTCGACGAGGTCGCTTTCCCAGAGGTCATCGATTCCCTTGGTTACCACAGCCAAACGTTCGTAGTTGCGGCGTGCAGGTTTATGCAATTCTTGGACGATGGCTTGCCTAGACATTTTTTATTATTTTTAGAGATTACGTTTCAAAAGAAGCACCAGCGTGATGGGATTCAAAGAGGGTGGCACTTCGCTCGTGTTTTGAATGATCAGCTTATCGCCGGCACTCACGTCGAAAACGGTAAGATCTTCGTCTTCGTGTATTTCATATATGTTGCGCGTTTCGTTCCAACGCGCCAGAGGAATGTTTCCTGCTTTCTGGACACCACGATTCGATATCAAAGTCATGGTGGGAACGCTAGCTTTTCTGCCGTGAGACCAGTACGAAAATTCGTTTATCTGAATCGTGCCATCGAGGAGAAACTTGTAGTACGGATGATAAGGATGTAGCATGTACAGTTTGTTACCTTCGACGAAGGTGGAGATTCTCTGTTGATTGGGTACGCTGTTGATTTCGATGGCTTGCAGAGAATGCAGTTTAGCGAATTTCGTGTCGACGCTAACGAGGTTGCTGTGAAGCTGACCCAGTGTGTTTTGTACGGGCAACAAATGTTCGACTATGGTATCCGTTACGGTAGAAAATGACGGTTTGATTTTCACTTCCACGTTCAACTGCTTGTAGCTTTCGTTGAGTTCTTGCAACTTGGCACCGAAAGAGGCCAGCGTCGATTCCTGCGTTGATTCCAGCACTCCAACTTGATCTCTGATGTTGACCACAATGTTCTGAAGGTTCTCGACTTGATTCAATTTCGAGCTCTTCTCGGTAAGATCGTTCACGATGTTTCGCATCTCTGTAAACTGCGTGTGAAGGTCGGCGACGCTCTGCGAAGTGGGTAGCGTCGACACCAGCGAAGCAAGTTCGTCTCGAATCTGTTCCACATTCGTCGTTTCCGTTTCCAGTCGTTTCAGCATACGTGATATGTTCCTTTTCAAAGCATGTAATTCTTTGGAGGTAGGGAGATTGGCCACTTTACTCTCGAGATCGCTCAACGAACTTTTGATGTCACTCGAATCGGATAGTGCCGTCACCGCCGTTTTCAATTTTTCCAAATCTTCGCTCGAAGGCACGCTTGTTCGTAACGATTCCAAGTCACCCTGTATGTTGTCCAGTACGTGATGAAAATGAGGAAGATTGGATTCGACGTTCAAATTTTCCAAATATTGGATCTTCTGCTGAACTGTGCTTAACGTGTCCTGAATACTCGTCAACACACTTGCTTCAGCGTGAATATTTTTAATTTCTTCGTTGATCAACTCCAGAGACGCCTGAAGCGTAGCAATGGTGGTTTGAATGTGTTCGAAATCTTGATAAGCCTCCAATTGAATTTTTATGTTCGCAACGCTTTTACCGATGACCTGCAGTTCGTCCGACGATGGTAGGTTCGTCATTGTATCTTCCAAAGTCTGCAACTTGGATTTAATTTCTTCCAACGTGCTGGTGAATTCTTCTTGTAATTTGGAAACAACGACATGCAAGCGTTCTGCGTCTATATCGTTCACCACAGTTTGAAGTTCAGAGAAATTTTTTTCTATTGCGGAAGTTCGTTCTTCGATTTCGAGTTTCAATTTTTCCAAATCTTCATTTTTCGATTGAAATTGTTGTAATTTGGCCAAATCATTTTGAAGCGAATCCACGTTCAACTGTATATTTTGAACGCTGTCGTAAGAAGGTACGTCGACATAATTTTTTATCAGCGTTTTCAGTTCGGAATCGATTTTCAGAATAGGGTCGAGACATTGCGTTTGGAGCGTAGCGATTTCCGACTCTAAACTTTTGTTTAAGGTTTCCTGCAAAGCGATCAAATCAGTCCTCAACTTCTTAACTCGAATGTCCAACATGAGAATCTCTTCTGCATGGTCCACACGCTTGGTGTTGCCGAAAATGTCGTTAGGCATTTTTGGTTAACGGTTATTTATAATAGGATAGACGATTCGTAATTCTACGAAGAGAGGAATAAGTTTGTCGTAGTCTCCGAGGAGTTCCACGTAAAGATAATCTCCTGCAGACACATCGTACGTAATGTTAGAAAGCATCTTGTCGTGCTTCATTCGAAAAATGTTCTTACCGGTAGAAATTTTGATTTCGCCTGTGTTCTCCGGATTCACGGTGATTTGAAGTTTCCCGTCGATCGGAATTTCATAGAAATGTAAATTGTTATTAAAAACATAAAACATCTTGCCCACATCGTTATTTATTTCCGTCCATATACTATTAAGATGTACAATTAGTAGACCATTGAGTTTAGATAACACGGAAGGTAAGAGGTTATTGGAATTTGGTGATGGGGTGTCCATGTTGCTTTGTTTGCGAAAACCAAAGAGATTCATTGTCCTTGTTAGGTATTTAACACGTGCCTTTGCTATTCTTCAAAAACCAGACGGAGGAAAAGAATGAAAGGGGGAGCCCTCGGGCGATGAAAAGTTGCAACCTGTTATTATGTTGTTAAGCTCGCTCCAAAACGAGGCTCATTAAATTCAACTCTTATTTTTCATCGCCCGAGGGCTCCCTCCTTCATTCTTTTCCTCCGTCTGCTTTTGAAGAGGAAAAAACACAGCGGACTTCATGGCTATGAAATTACGATTAACACACGCCACATTTATCGCTTCCATTGTAGTGCCCCCACTCTCGCGTGTGGATTTGACAATTGAGAACACGTAACTTATTGTCCTTTGCATCCAATGCTACTTTGGTTACGCGTGTCGTGTACAAATCATGCTTTTTACTTGCAATGCGATGATCGGTGCTGAGTTGCCTTTTACCATGAAAAAGGCATTCTTTATAGTCTTGCATGCTAAATTTGCTGGTACTTATTTTTCCCACCCCCTTCGCTTTCTTGATCTCTTTTTCTTCTGCAATCTTTACACAGTACATTTTGGCACGAAGCCCCGCAAATTCGCTGATGTACTCGCCGCCAACTTCATCTTTGTATTTTCCAATCGTCATTTTGTTTTCTGTTGAATGCAAGTGATGGCCTGATGGTAAGTTGCTAAAATCAAACAGATGCTTCATCTTAGTCAGATCATGTTCGAGGCGTGGTGTTTGGATTAGAAAAATGAAGCTATCCGTGTCAATGTAGCATATTTGGATGTTATCTCCATAAAAAGGTTGAAACTGATCGTAGTACGATTGGTACATGTGCAATTTTGATAGTTCAAGGACAGTAGCACCTATGGCAATCGGCTTATTGAGCTTCACCTGCTTCTTGCTCCTCTCGACGAATACTAGATTCTCGTCGAAAACAGTGAAGTTTTTGAAGTAGGGTGACGCGACGATCTTCTCAAATTTCTTTTCGTCCGTGACCAACGTTGCATCAATGTAATTACGCACGTTCTCCATCGTCTTGCCGTAGATGGCATTATTGAACAGTTTGTACAGATCCTTGTCTGCAGGCGATGTCGATTGCGCTCTGCGTCGCGTGTTCTCGGCTATGTACGGTTCGAGCCACTTGCTCTGTCGGAACTTCAATCCTCTATGAACTTTCTTCAACTGCAAGCCGTGACTTATGTAAAATTGGAGGAGTCGGTAGTGCAGAACGTAATTCCGCTTGTTCTCCATGCTTAGTATGAGTTTTGGCTCCGATCCTCCAGGTGGCTTCTCCTTGGTGGGGGCCAGGGCCAATCCGTGATGTTTCTCGTGAAGCGTTTCGGGATAATCGAGATCCACTTCCAAGAAACAACCCCATTCATTATCTTCGCTCCAGTTGAGAAAATCTTCGCAGGAGAGTTCCTCTTCGGTCATCCACGCGTAGTCGCTGATGGGAAGACACTGGGACATGGAGTGGCCGTACAGGTTGTTGACATCCCAGTAGACAATGTAGGTGTTGGGCTTCGATGTGTCGTAACCAGGCGTATGAGGATTGTTTGCCTGAGCATGGCGTCGGGGACATTGGACGATGCCACCCCGTATCGCACTCTCCATGAAAGCATACTGTTCCTTCTCTGCGATGAGGCCCAGTTCCACGTTGGTGTATTTCATCATCGATTCCCAAGTTAACCCCGGCGTGGTGAAGAAATACGCAGGATCCAACTTGTATATCGCAATGCATCTCTTACGAAACGATTCGAAAATATCCATCAGAAGTGTCACGTCCAATTTCAGATAAAGATCGTGATAATCGCGAAAAGTTTGGCAATTGAATGCCGTCCATACACTACGAGCGTGTTCGTAGTCCTCTTCGGAACAGACGTCCTCCGTGAGAGAAGAATAAAATACCTCCCGGGGTGGAAGTTCCGTCTCGTCAAATTTGTCAAAATTGTTGACGTACTCGTAGGGGTAGACGCCCTTGCGACGCAACAGATTCAAATTCTCATCTCTCCCCGAAAAACACATTTGCTTGGTGGCCACAAGATCTTCGTCGCCAAGTTGAGATGCAAGGCTTGCGAGGCTGGAGGACAGGAAATTGTAAGAGTCCAGGATTCGCACTTCCACACTTTTTCCTTCTTCGAGAGGGATCCACACTCTCACTGTAATATACTTCTCGCTCGTTCTCGGAATGATGCTGATTCGAGAAGTTATGTTGTGGAGCTCTTTGACGAAGAGATGCGTGTCGTACTTCTCCGTGTAGTGCAGAAACACGGCAACAAAATGCGACTCCTTAATCTTGAGATTGCACGAATTACAGATGGTGCTTAGAAATAATCCATTCTGGTGGTTATGGTGGACGACCTTGTAATTTTCGGCGGTGAAAGTCTGGTTACACTCCTCGCATCTTGTCGCCGTGTCATGTCTCTGTTGTTGTTCTGTTGTGAGGGGAGGTGGAGAAACGTAAGAGCCTTTCAGGCTGGGTGCAAGTTCTCTCGCGCATTCCGCTATCTTCTCAACAAAATGTTTTGCCGCATCGGGTCCGCAATACAAGATGACATCATTCAATTTTTCTCCGTAGATGGAGAAACTGCAAGGCTCGTGGTGAAAAATTTGGGTCGTGCTTGAGGTAGAGGGATCAGGGTCGCAAGACGTCATGGGAACTTGGAAGCTTTCAAAGTCGGCATAAAGGACAGCGGGATGGTAGAGAAGAGCCTGGTGTTTCTGAAATTTCATCTTGGTTCCGGGTTCCGGCATGACATCTTCGGGTTCTGCATTCACGGAGCCAAAACACTTGTGCTGTTCTTTCATCTTCTTACCCCCGCGAAAAATTCTCAAACACCGATCGCAAATTTCGATCTTATCGTGATTCTTGCTGATCTGTCTTCCTACTAATCCTGAGAAATTCCGTATCAAACTGTAACGACCATCTACAAGCAAGAGTCGAATTACATTATTCTGGCTTCTAGCAGGTCTTAAGACACGAATATTGCCGGAATCGTCAACCCCAAACACAGAAATATCGATATCTTCTCCTTTTTCCTCCCTATAGTTTTTTAAAAATTGATTGATCTTATTCAGGGGCACAGGATAGGAAATTCCTCTCATCATATTTTCGTATCTTCCCTCGTATCCTCTGTAATTGGACAGACGTTGGGGGTCATTATTATTTGCTGGGTGTAATGCGGCGATGACAGACCATAGGAAACTCTTCTGATCATTACTTTGTATGTTCAACACTGCATTTTGCTTTTTTTGTTTTTTTGTTTTTTTTTGAGCGCTGCGTAATGGTTTGAAATTGCAGACTCGAAGTTCTAACATGTGGTTGTGACCGCAAAGACTCCACCCACTTCCTCTACCTTCAAACTCTTCTTGTTTTTGTGTCAAGTGCTCAAATAGCCGTGTCACTATCTCGTCAAGATTCTCGTTATTGTCATCGTGTAAGCTTTCACACCCTACGTAAAAGCTAAAAGTACTTGACTCGGACGAGACAACTTTCTCATACAGCAAGGTCAAGACGAGATGAATTTTAATTGCAACATTGACGAGGCAATCACGTAATTTATCGACTACCAGAGATTTCACGTTGTCGAGGAAGATGCTCGAGTCATACTTTTCATCGCTTCCAGATTTATAGGTCATGATGCGTGCACTTTTATTCAAAGCACCGCCTTCATGCCCATCAGTGCGAGATTTCTTTGCCGGCGGGACTACAACATCATGATCCGGTCGACGACATTTTTTCAAATGCCTGGCAATATTACGTTTAGAAATTAATATTCCACAGTTGCGACATGCCACTTTAACGCAAAGACCGGAGGGACCTGGTTGCGGTTCCATTTTTTCTCTCTGTTATTTATATATATACAGAGAAATTTTTTGGGGGGGTTGTGGTGATGGTAGTGGAAAGCGCACTGAAACAGAAGGAAAAAAAAGTTGAAAAATGCTAGATATTTTTTCCTTCCACATATATATTAGACGCGAACAGTATGTATGTATGTATGTATGTGTGTGTGCACTGTTGTAGGGGGTTAAAAATATGCGACATGTAAGTGTGTGTCAATTTTTTATGACTCCTTTGAATATGTGCGTGTCAGACGCAAAACAAAAATATTAATATATCATGAAAATAAAAACTTACCTTTCAAGAGAGGTGGAGAGAAACTTCAAAATAAAAACTTGTAGCTCACTAAAACTTCCACGATGATATATTATGTATACTGCCAGATAAACAATTAAGAATACTGAACTGCCACGATTGACGTTCACCTTTCAAGAGAGATAGAGAGACTTCAAAATAAAACTTGTAGCTCACTAAAACTTCCACGATGATATATGATATATGTATACTGCCAGACAAACAAATTAAAAAATACTGAACTGCCACGATTGACGTTCACTATGATAATAATGTACAAAAGAAGAAACTGGTACGTTATATAGGAACTCTTTTTTTTTCTCCTTCTCTCCTTCCTACTCCACGCAACTCTCTTTGGTGAAAACACAATGAGCGCTATAGTCAATATTCTAGCAAATAAAACCCTTGTTGGCTGATTCATTTATTCATGCTATATTTTTTTTCAACAAAAAATTTTATGATGCGCACAATATCCTGTGGGGACAAATAACAATAAACGGGACGTTGATAGTTCCACCCATGTATGTATTGTCGATTATTTCCCCCCGGCCTCTATTCCACGCCCCGTCAGGGTGTGGTGTGTGAAACAAACGATTCCCAGTATAAAACTCAAAAAGCGGAAGTTGCTGCTGTGTTTGCTTCCGTCATATTCCCCTCTGATTCTATTGTTATCGGGGATGTGATGGGTTTTTATTCAGGACCGTGGGAAAGCTGAAAAAAAATAGAATCTCTTCGGGCGAAAGAGGATGCAAGATGAATGGGTTTGGGGAGGGGTTGCTGTGGATAGTTTGTTCCGTGATGAAAATGTTACATTGAGCGACGAAACACAATTTCTCCACAGGGACAGGAAAAATTCTACCGAGCGTCGCTATCCACGCGAACATTAGAAATTGCCTGAATGCCTTGGGGGGCTTGGCATAGGATTATCGATTTTTGTTTTTAGAGAATAATTTATGTAAGATTCTAGCATCGAGAATAAACAACATTGATTAAATTTTTGACAACATTCACAGTACAAATCTAAACTCGTGATGATTTCGTCGCCACCATGCACCCTGGCGAGGTTATATAGGGGCCAGGGATCCTAAAAAAACAACAATTATTATTTTGTTTGCTTGCGCCACAATACGGAAAATAATAAGAGGCATACGCACGCGCGCACGTATGTGTGTGGCACATCGTTCCCTCCCCGAGAGAGAGGTTTACGTAGGTCGCAATACATAAACATTTGGTCCCCCAGACTTAGAAAATTACGATAAAATACACTCATCTTTCAAAAATAAAAAAATGAGAGGAGAGGTTTACAAAGATCACGATATATATAAACATTTGGGTCCGGACTTGGAAAATTACGATAAGGTGCACTCATTTTTCAAAATGAGAAGATGAGAAGATGAGAGGAGAGGTTTACGTAGGTCGCAATACATAAACATTTGGTCCCAGACTTGGAAAATTACGATAAAATACACTCATCTTTCAAAAATAAGAGAATAAGAGAATAAGAAAATGAGAAGATGAGAGCGCGCGTGTGTGTATATGCCACATCTTTCCCCCCCGAGAGAAAAGTTTACGAAGATCACCATATATAAACATTTGGCCCCCTTGATTCCAGCACTCCAACTTCATCTCTAATGTTGACGACAATGTTCTAAAGGTAGAGAGAATAAGAAAATGAGAAAATGAGAGGATGAGAAAATAAGAGGATAAGAAGAGAGGTTTACGAAGATCACGATCTACAAACATTTGGTCCTTAAAAGATGAGAAGATGAGAAGATGAGAAAATGAGAAAATAAGAAGATGAGAAGATGAGAAAATAAGAAGATGAGAAGATGAGAAAATGAGAAAATGAGAAAATGAGAGGATGAGAAGATCAGAAGAGGAGAGGAGGAGAAGAGGAGGGCTCCTCTTTCACTCATCACTGCCTTTTTGCACCCGTGAAACGTCGTCAGCGTAATAAATGAGGCGCGGAACGGGGAGAGAAAGTGAGTTTTTCAACTTTTTGTGGTCGTTTAGTCAAGAAATCAGAGTTGGCCTGGGAGTCACAAATTTATACTACTTACCTCTCTTCCTTTACGTTCAGCACTTCACCGTATTCACTAATTACATTACGAATCGCATCGTGGCTTAATTCGTCTGGCACTACATGCACACTTACAAAAACACTCTGCTGGTCTGCCCATTACACATCTATTTTATGCCGTCCGTCTGCATCATAATAGGGCACTTCAGCTCCATAATCATTTAATAATCGCTCACCCACCACTTTCGTTACAAATTTCACAAATACACAGTTTCGATAGTAATCAATTTCAAAGCTTTGAACTTGGTTCGATGTCACACCGTACGTGTTATGAAACCACTTATGTAAATCCAGCGAAGTAGGTCTAGATTTTACACTACGAAAAATAAATTTCAACGTATTTTCTCTCTGTACCGGCATGTTTGTCTTCCTTCTAGTCTTTCTCAATTAGCATGTACGTACTCCAAAACAGAACTTGCTCAATTCAACTCAAGAGTATTTTGCCTTACCTGCCACACGGAAAACAGCGAACGCGAAAACACGATCTGCACGCGGCCGCGTGTGCAGCTAGACTGACCACTCGACCACGGGGTCCGACATTTTTAACGATCTTGAATTCTATGCTTTGTAGGTAACTTCCCCGCCTGGAAGAATGTTGTCAATGCATGTAAATAATTTTCAAATACAATTTGTTGCATACGATAATCTGTTTACATTTATTAGAGTTTTGATTAATTGAACAATGTGCCGAAAACACTAATATTATTTTTTCTTTTCAGATTACTTGTGCGGATCCTGTTTTCTATTTTGTTTGAAGTGCATTTAATAATACGAAGCGGTAAGTAATTTTTAAACAAGAACAATATTTTTTGTTTTATTTTTAATAGTTTCAGTTACAGCGTAGTGCATATAATTATTTTATTACTATGAAAACTAGTGATGTTGCTTCGGAGGTTACTGCTGAGCGTATTGAGGGGCGGTGGAAGATGAAATGTGTTAATTACATTCACAATAGAACAGTTTGTATGACAGTGAGGATTTTTTCTTTACTACCCAAGAAGCTAGCGTTATTTGAAAGAGGTAGGTATTTGTATTTAGCAAAACAGAGAAATTTGAAGAAAATTGCACATTTACGATTCGAACCTAATATTATTTATTTTGATGTGTACCAAGATTTTTTTTTTTAATTTCATGTTAGTTTTCTGCCACCTTTGGCTAAACGCGACGATGAGTGATGATGTGATGAAGGGATATTTACAATTATTATTTTTACCTAATTCGGGATTCGAACAAGGGACCCCTTTGGCGCGCCAGCGTTGTTAAAAAATAACTTTTGTAATCTAATGTCGTTTCTTTCTACCGTTGGGTAACCGCGACGGTGAGGATAAGTGATGATATAATGCAATTGATGAAAGAACAAAAATACAAAAACCGGGAATTGAACCCAGGATCCCTGTGCTAATCATTTCACCAAACGGCAACATATTTGAGAATCTTGTCTTCCGGCACAAGGTTATGTGCATCGGAATATAATATTGTGTCAACCATGTAAATGTATGTACCTTCACGGAAATTTCGAAGAGGGCGCCCCCTTGCGGAAATTTTCGTGAGTATTTCTAAGCGTGTGTGGCGCTGTGGTTTCAATTTGCTTGCAAATTGAAACCATATCGCCACACACGCATCGGGCACGGATTTAATATTGCGTGGATAAATATTTTTTGGGGGGGAGGGGGTAGTTGACTAAATGCAAATTACAGTGGGGGAAAAATATTGATAGCAATTCTATTATATATAGTAAATTTATAAAATAAGGAAAAAAAATACTTTGAGACTTATCCAGATTTCATTTTTCAGGGAAATGGCCACCAATGCAAACAATGTAATTGAGAATCCCGAGCAGGCAAGCGAGAGGCAACTTTTGGAAGCTCTGTTTCTGCTATCCAGGGCCGTGCGCGAAGAGGAGCGTGTGGGGGTCTCCCAGGAAGCGGTGAGTAACTTTTTGAAATTTATTGCCCGGAAATTCCATTCAAGACCACGTCAAGTTTTAGATCATTGTTGTTCGTCCTTGTTTATTTTAGATTTGTATATGGCTGGAATGTTTCGTGATGAGAAATATCACTTTGAAGCATTCTGGAAATAGGCCTATATGGAACTAAATATTGAACGGGATGAAACTAGAGACCGCCGCCGCGAAGAGGATATAGAGAAATTTAGGAACATCGGACACAATGATGATGATGATGATGATGAAAGGAATGGAAATGGTAACAACATGGCAACAGCAGAGTTGTTTAACTTGGATCGCGACTTTCCAAATTTACCACCCCCATGCTCTGCTGTTGGTGCTGTGGAAAATCGAACACCAGATTCATCAGGATTTGAACCCAGGTCACCAATCTATGACATACCCTCTGACGATGAAATGTTAGAGTGGTTAAGACAAGCTGTTGTGCCACCATCTCCCATTCTGTCCGATGAAGACGATGTTTTAATCGAAGCGTACACTTCGTACGAAGGTCAATCCAACCAACGGTCGGATGCTAGATCACCTTCTCCACAGCCTGGCCCTTCCAATGTCTGTTTCAAAGTCCCGCAACACGGTTCTGGTGCCCAAACCGAGGGTGACGAAACAGACAGTGGTAGCTTTGAAATTGTAGGTGAAGAGGCCCACTACTTTCCAAAGTTTTCTACGGAAGGTAGGATAGTGGTGGTTAAGCCGAGGAACTATCGTTTTGATGATCCTCGGGAATATGTCAATTCCCTTTTCCAATTTGTGCTCGAGGAGGTCTTAAGTGGCGTAGTCCCCGAGTCACATGTCGGTCTACAAATTGAGTCGTCCGCCAGCATAATTCAAAGACCTCTTTTCATTCCTATGCGGAGGCTCAAGAATCTCAACACCGAGATTATGTTCAGGCACATTGAAAAAGTTCTCAATTCTAACGAGAACTTTCTTGTAGACGACAGGGTCACCTTTAATATTTGTATTGTTGATCCTCAGTTAGGAAAAGGTAGAGCCCGTGCCTTAATAAAGTATGGGCCTTTGAATCAAATATTCGATGGTATGAAACACCAAAAGTGCTTGTTTAAGATTAAAGAGGAAGATGTATACTGTCTTCCAAGAGCTCTGGTCATAGCAAAGGCGCAGGCAGATAAAGATTTGAATTTACTTAAAAACCTTAAAAACCCAGGCAGAAAAACACAAAAGAACAGGGCCAGCGAATTAAGCAGGCTTGCAGGTGTAGAGGTTGATGCGCAAAACGGTTGTACTCTGGAGGATGTGGCGAAATTTCAGACTTACTTTGCTCCAGAGTACCAAATTGTAGTGTACAAACAAAGCGAACACACAAGAACTTTTGAGATTATTTTTCAGGGAAACTATGCTCCAAAACAGTTGTTTATTCTTTTCGAGAGTAAACATTATTCTCCGATCCTGGCTATAAAGTCATTTTTAAATTTTAGATATTATTGTCCAATGTGCTTGGATGGTTACAATTCCAAAGAATCGCACAAGTGTAAGTATAATTGTACTTATTGCGAACAAATTCACGAACCACCCGTCGAAACCACAGAAAACCACTGTAGCGAGTGCAATAGAAATTTTCCTTTGTTGAAACGTTACAATCAACATAAGACTGCTTCTTCGCGTGGGAAATTTGTATGTGAGCAACTGAAACTTTGCACCGATTGTTTTGTTCTGGTAGACAAAAGAAAACGCAAGAATGTTCAACACCGATGTAATGAGCATTTTTGCAAAATGTGTTGTGTGCATGTTGGTCCAGAGCACGAATGTTTTGTCCAAAAGAAAAACTTAAAACACATTGAGAGATATCTTTATATTGTATATGATGTGGAGACAATGCTTCAACCTCCCAATGAAAAAGGAGAACGTGAGCATGTTGTCAACATGGTCATAGCGATGCAAAGATGTCATGCTTGTAAGGATTCCGATGACATTACATTCTGTACAGAATGCAAGCAACGTACCCATGAATTTAATAGTATGGAGGGATTTATTGAATATGTTTTACAGTCGAGAGAGAAGTTTCAGAAAATTATTGTTCTCTCTCACAACGGGTCGAAATTCGACAATATATTTGCGGCTAGGGCGTTGCTCGAGAAACAGAAAATAATTCCCTCAGTTATAACACAGGGACATCAGATTGTTGAGATGAAAGCTACACCAAAAATTACTTTTAGAGATACTTATTTATTTTTAGGGGTCAAATTATCCAAACTCCCAAAAAACCTAGTCCTGAAAAAATGCATGAAGAAGGGCGAGTTTCCGTATCTCTTTAATACGCCCGACCATAAAGACTATGTAGGTGCGTTCCCGGATCTTGAATATTTTGATCCTGACAGTCGAAACCCCGATGATCGGGAAGAGCTTATTAAATGGCACCAAGAGTGTGTCTCACAAAACAAAGAGTTCGATTTTCAAAAAGAACTGAGGGAATATTGCAAAAACGATGTAGAAATTTTGACAGCCGCAGTTATTAAGTTTTCCAATTTGATTGAAGAGGAAACTAGCGGATTGCAACATTTCATTGTAGCCCCCACAATTGCAAGTCTTGCAATTAGAGTTTACAGAACTCATTATTTACAGGAAAACAAAATCGCCATCATACCTCCATATGGCTACAGGGAACGTGACAATCAAACTATTAAAGCTCTTTGTTGGCTTAGCTATATGGAAAAAGTGTGTGGGCGCAATATTTCTCATAGTGCTAATGGTGGTGAAAAATGGGTCGGGCGTAAGAAGGTTGACGGGTTTGAAAAAGGTACACAAAATTACGGTTATACCTATCGGGCAGAGTGCACTTTTACTCACATACAAAGATATTCAAAACAAAAACACCCCAAACCAGTTTTCAAACATAATTCTAGCAGCATTTATAACATCCTGGGCTCGTGTAAAATTATGGACGCTGCTAAAGAAAATAGAGAGTTCGACCGCTTACTGTACACCGACACTGACAGTTTGCTTATGACGGTGGACAGAAATAGGGAGCCCCCTTTGCAATGTTGTCCCTTCCTTGGCGATCTAACCGACGAAGTTGATGCGGGGTGGGAAATTGTAAGTTTTATAGGACTTGGTCCCAAGAACTATGCCTACAAATTGCGGAATCTTACCAGCGGGGAATTGCGATATGTTTACAAAATTAGGGGGGTCTCACTAAATCACAGAGCAAGATTAATTGTCAATTATGAGCATTTTTATAATTTAGTAAAAGGCACATTGTCTAAGGAAGTCTTGGAGGAACCAAGGAAGATAGCACGACTCGATGGGTTCCGCACAATAAGTCGCGCCGAGAAAAAAACACATCAAGTTGTGAAAAGTAAGCGGCGAAAACTGGACCCGATCGCGGAGAAGGAGTCTTGGATGACTGTGCCCTATGGATATGTCAAACAGTGAGAGAACATACAGGGGGCGTTTGTGTGTGTGTGTGTGTGTGTGTGTGTGTGAGAGAGAGAGAGAGAGAGAGAGAGAGAGAGAGAGAGAGAGAGAGAGGTATTTGATTGGCTTGCATGAACAATTTTTGGTCGTCAGTTGTATAAAAAGGCAATGATTTTTGTTGTATTTGCTCAGTGGTTAATAATGCTTCCGTTCAATCACCCGTGTACCATTATTATCAGTGGTCCGTCCAGGGCCGGAAAAACACAATTCACACATAAGTTGTTATCAAATTGTAATTCAATGTTCACCCAAAAATTTAACGAAATTATATGGTGCTATGGTGCTGTGATTCCGAAATTAACAAACAGTCAAAATATACGGTTCCATCCAGGAATTCCCAATATGGATAGCTTTGAAATTCAAAACAATAGTCTAATTATTCTTGACGACCTCATGGGTGAAACGAACGATGATGTGGCTAATCTCTTCACAAAATACGCTCATCATAAAAGTTTAACTGTTATTTTTATTTTGCAAAATTTGTTCCCAAAAAGTAAGCGAGCAAGAGATATTAGTCTAAATGCACATTATGTTATTTGCTTCAAAAATCCTAGGGATAAATTACAAATTCAATATCTTGCCCGTCAGATTATGCCACATCTTAGCAAATCTGTGGTCAAGCATTTGAAGATGCTACGCGTGATCCTCACCCATATTTACTATTCGATATGACGCAATCTACCCCTGATGCCTTGCGAATACGCAAAAATATTTTCCCGGGAGAAACTATGCATGTATATGCCCAACAAAAAGACATGTTCAAAGCCTTTAATATTCAGTTCTAGTAAAAATGCAGAAGTTGAAACATCACTTCCATGTGCTTCGCGCACTTTGTAAATGTAAACCCAAAAAACGTAAAGTTATGCTACAACAGGCATCTGGAGATGTCATACGTACTATCTCTCAAGTTGCAAACAACACTATAAAAGGAAATGTTAAATTATCGGATCGTCAGAAACATAGATTGCGAAGACATAAAAACATCTTGCGTGCTTTAGCCCAAAAACGTGTGTCTCTGAAAAAGAAACGTAATCTATTACTGCGTAAAGGTGCTGTTTTTTTACCTTTCTTGCTTGGACCTATTATTAGCGCTATTGCAAGTGCCGTCGCCGGTGGTGGTGGTGGATCATGAGTTCGCAATTAAGGAAACTTATACTTGTACCAGAAGATGTAGTCGGTCAAGTTCAAGCTCCTGTCCAATCAGTACAAAATTTTCAATCACTTCTCGATTCTGAAATGCACCATGTATTATCTAGAAACGATATAAATATTCATGAAAAATGGAAATTGTACCAACAAGCACTGGACAAATATTTAAAATCTGTACCTCATGCACAAAAACCTTTAGAAATACCTATTGTTGAACACGAAGCGGTTGAAACAAAGGAATACCAACCTATAAAAAGCAATCCCGGTACATTACCAATTTCTGAAATTATTGAAACAGTTCCAATAATGCTTCGAAAAAATACAGACCTATTGCTAAAAAAAAGTTTTAAGTTCACACAATATATCTTGGGATAAGTAGTGTAATTGATGCTATTATAAACTCAACAAATGATGAACCCCCCTTAGGCAGATTTGCCTACACTTAAACCTAGCTCAACATGCCCATATGAGTTTTTTGCTCAAGTGTGGAACCCTGTCTAATCCAAGATTTTTGTAAAAATGCCCTCGGGAATTTCCCGAAACTACAGTGTACAAATGATGAGCCCCCTCAGATTGATTTGCCTACACTTATAAAAGGCACTTCTGTGAGACTGTTGTCCATAAATTTGTTAAAAATATGCCTCTCTTGATATTTTTTTTGGATACACTTAAAACTAAGCCAAGATGCTCATAAGAGCTACCCACGCACACCCACGCACACACATATATTTACTTCTGGTTTAAGTTCAATTGAACACCAGCCTCAACTTGCATATCTAGTACTAAAACAATGTAATTCTTCTAGATTTGCTCTGTGACTCTCTCATTTCTTACATCATAAACATATGATTTTTCACCTATGAGAATAACACTACATATAGTGTCATCAGGGAGTGTATTGTGGAATTCACAGATACTTTTAATGTTTGTCCTGTCATTAACCACAACTTGTTTCATTTTTGAAGTGTTGATTACAAACATGGGTCTCTGTGCTTTGAATTCATCTGGTGTATTATACATGTCAGTATTGCCAGTAGTGACCCTTTTGTATGCTGTAAATGGTTCATATAATTTAAGGAAATCATCCTTGGACATGTCTAAATTATAATTTTCTCTAGGGAATACCTCATTTCTGCCATTTTTAAGATATATGTTCTTGATGTTGCAGTTATCAAATCTACTTGAATTTTTTTCCTGATTATTGTGTCTTCCAGTCTGAAACAGAACCACCACAAAATCCGGCATGTCATATTGTATACTGGAGAATGAATTTGTAGCATCAAACTCATAATAAGTACCAGCGGCAGGCTTCTGTACACATTGATATGTATAAAATTGTAAAGGAACCTGTGGATTTTTTATTATATCTGCTTTGTATTTAAGAGCATAACTGGCTTCATATTCAACAACTGGGATTCTTAGCTCCATAGTCTGAATAATGCATTTGCCTTCATCAGGTAGGGTATTAGCAGAGCTTCCCCTGTAGAGTTTAATGTGCTGTACCTCATCAAAGCATTATTATCATTGGCAGCTCTTCTAAATGTGATTCTTAAACTACCCTTCCACATAATATCTTTGTAATCTGAGAAGAATCCTGGCAACAGGCGCATAGGAAACAAAACTGTGTGGCTTTTAGATAATATCTTATCACCAGCCTCAAATCCACCTATTTTGTAGTATGATGCCTCGGTTTTGGATAATTTTAGTGTGGCCAAAGCTGTGGAGGTAATGCCGGGATAATCCACTCTGTTTATAACAACACCATGCTTTCTGATCTCAATTTCAGAGAACAGATGCGGCACAAAATTATCTACCAATCTTATATTTGAATTTGCCGGATAATCTGTTCCATCGAGCTTTACAACATCAAATTTGATGTATAGATCTGCTCTGTGGGGGTGTATAAAGCCATCCCCTACATCAAGGTCAACCTCAATCTCTGTGTTGGGTTGATTTAAATTTGCAAATGTCCTCCTGTTTGGAGGGAATGATTGTAGCTCATAACTCTCAATATTTTCCATTTTTTTTGTATGTATTTTTATTTAAATATTAATCTCTATGATTGCAGTTGTTGTGGCTCCAGCAAAATCAACTAATTCTTCTTTTTCATTAGTGACCATCAATTCAATGTTATCTATTCTATTATGGCACACAGGAAAATATAATGTTGGGGATGGAGTGTAGATGATTGGCTCCATAAATTCAGAATTAGGTTTAAATGTTTCAATGATGCCAGTTTGTTTGTGAGTGCCTATGCCATTTGATTTGGTGATCATACCCTCGGCCACATTACAGTGAATATTTAGAGTCTCTATGGCTAAGAATTTAGGTATATTAATAGCAGTGTGTTTGATGGCTGGTTCAAGTTTTGTGTTGTTCTCAAAGCCTAACAGCTCTCCTATAGTACCCAGATCCACTCTTTCTGTAGCAGATACAATCTCTACTCTGTGAGTGACAGAATTTTGAGTTAATACTATACCTCTGGGTAATTGAGCATTTAGAGTGGACAGATTATATTGCCCTGGAGTGATGACAATTTTTTGATCCCCTACTGCAATTTTGTTGTTGTGGTGTGTAATATTAGGGATCAAGTACATGCCATAAAATGCTCTGAGAGTTATTGTTTTGGGATACACTATATCATCATGTAATTTGAGTTTCAATATTGAATTTTGGCTGGTGAGATGGAATACCCCCTGATGTTTCAGATACCACAGGGCCTTTTGAAAATTTTCAATTGATGGTTTATTTATTTGAGACAGATATCTGAGAACAGATAAACACAAATGTCCACAATTAACATCTTTGAAGTTTTTGAACACGGGCATTATTGTAATAAAGATTAGCTGATTTTAGATATTTTACTAAATTTTCAGGTGGAACACCTCCAAATGAATCAAACACAAATGCCTCATCTTTTAAATATTTAAGATAACAAATCCAGTGAGTGCCCTGATTTTTGTACTTATCCAAATTAACAATGCCACACTCTTTGTTGAGTGGTTGCTCTGGCAAAGAATCAGACATGTACACACCTCTAAAATTTTTGATGCCCAGTGGCTTGATTAAAGCTTCAATATCTTGGTTTGTAAGCGGCTCTTGTTTTTTTTTTAAATTTATTCATGGCTCTCTTAACACCTTTGCCTTGTTTCTCCATGGCCAGGTTATGGCGCTTCAATTCATCTAATTCTGCCCTATTTTTCTTGGCATCTATTACTGTTTTTGCTATGGCAGCTGATCCCCCAGCCAAGCTCCCCACAGCCCCAAGTGCTGCTAAGATGGCCGGGATGGTAAATATGAAACCCCCCACATGTGATTTTTTCCTGGATTGTTGTAATTTTTTTAATTGGGGGGTACTAAGCAACAATTTCATACCATGGCCCTTGGCAATACAAGAGCTTTTTTTCTTGCGCTGCTTTTTGGTTAAAAGGCTATCAATAGTTTTAAGAGATTTAAGACCTGCATGAGGTATTTGATACATAACACCCTTGGCCTTCATTCTAGGTTTATGATATATATATTCACAGCCCCCACCCCAGTTTTTGTTTGGTGTTCATAGCTATGGTGGTCCCCAATGCTGCTATTCTTTCACTCAAAGAAGCATCTTTGCTTACAAATCTACCAAATGCAGCCTCTTCTAATTTTTTGTCTGCAACATGTATCTTGTCAAGATCAGAATGTGTGTTGTATGCTATGTCATGGTCTCTACAAGCAGCATCTAGGGGATTAACACCAGGATCACCTCTGTTTAATCTATGCTCCAATTTTGTGCCTGGACCACAATACTGATAGCCTGGAATGTGTAGTTCAAATGGCAGCTTGTTTATAATGTCATTAACCAGTCCCCGGCCCTCAGAAATATTCCAAAATTTAGGTGGTAGAGTATTAATAATTTTTATAAGATATCCAATCCCCTTAGTGTCATTCACTATAAAATTAGACAATTTTGTGCTTATCATGTCCATAATTCCAACCTTTTCATTGTAAAAATTGTGGTTGCCAGCATTTTCCTCCCCAGCTATCACCAATAACCTATCTACAAGTTTCCTGACATCATCAACCCACACAAATTCTTTAGGCAGGGTGTTGTATTGTTTGATTCCACTGCCAGTCTTGATCTGTGACCATATGGGCTTGATTAAATTGTTGTATTTTGCTCCACTGCTAGACTTGACTCTTTTTTGTGTGGGATCATTGTTCTGGTATAGAGCATCTGATTTTATTAATATTTCTTTGTAGTGCTCATAATCTTGATCTGTATAGTTGCCAGGCCTTTTCCTAGTCATCAGTTCCCACAACCCACGTGTGCCGGCATATTTAACAAAACCACCTTTTTCTCCAAGATGAGATTCTGAATATACAATGAGATCATCTCCCATAAATGTTACTCTGAAATTGCCAATTCTATGTATGATGCTACCATCACGCTCTGTGTCAGCATATAAGCCAAAGACCTCATCTTTGTTGTCTTTAGGTGTGCTTAAATATTTTTGAGCAAGAAGAGCCAATTCAATAGGATCCAGAGTAGCTTCAATTCTTCGAGGAGCAACAGGACTAGGTGTATGAATACTGGAAAGTGGGGTGATTGGATAATCTAATATGTTCCTTGCAGCTACAGGTATAAGCTCTGTGATCAAATTTTGATTTTGCTCTGTAACAGTTTTGATATTTTTACCTAATTCACTAATAGCATCAATAATAGGCTGTTGTGTTTGTTTGTGTTGTTCATAAATTCCTCGGTTCTGTGATTTCCATCCCTTAAATCTTTTTACAAGATAATTTCTTAATTTAAGATCATCAATGATTGGCCTTTTCATGGTTATTTATATATGTTTCAATGTCTAGAAAATTGTTGATTTTATTTCTGTATTTGCCACTACTGGGTTTTCTTGTCATATCAATTGTGACAAACCCATAACTGTCCTGGTTCCAGCACCTACTGCAAAACTTGGAAAAATTATTGTAGCTCAAGTCCCCACCTACATATTCATCATGTATGTGTTTGAGGTTGGTATTATCTTGATGAAACACACATATAAAATTGCTGTTGTCTCGGATCAGCTGCTTCGGTATTTTAGAAAAAGTCTGTGCCAGGTAGAAGCAATCAATGTTTTTGTGTCGGCCCTGTGTAAAGAAATTTCTAACCTTGTTTTGATTATCCAGTATAATGTCATCAAACACAACAACAGAATTATCGAGCCATTCATGAAGTGGCTTAACATCTGATTCAAAAGTGGCAATATCCAATCCATCATATAGCTTCATCAGCTGCTGATATTTTAATTGTTCCAAGCTCTTAGAGAAAACATACAAGTGCCTGTTTTTCCAGTCTAACCAGTTGGGTGCCAATAATAAATTATCAATCATTAGTGTAGTTTTACCACAAGCCGATGGCCCAACAATAAGACATCTAATATTTTCAGGCAGCAACTTGCCATTTCTCTTAATCTGCTGTTCAGGTTCTGGCAGCCTTTTTATAACATCCAAGGTGCTCATATTATCACTTTGTCTGCATCGATCCAGCTGTGTTCTGGAAGTCCTAGCCATTTGACAAATAACTTGTTGCCTTTTCTGCGGATGATTTTTTCTATGAGATATGTGTCAGGCTGTTTAGTTTTGCTGAGTTCTTCTTCATAGAATCTGCCTTTGAGAATTTCTCCTCGGTGATCTTTTATTATATATGTGTTAAGGGTCCCAGGTTTAACTTGAACCACTGTAAATAATTCAGTGCTCCAGTTTCTTGTAAAGCCTCTTTTGAATAAGTGCTTATATTTGCTGATTCTTACTTGATCACCCACCCTGTATTTGGCTTTTCTTGTTGTTGGCTGGTATCTAGGATAATAAACAGTCCTGATCAATTTTTGCTCATCAGATGAAGTTACTTCAGAGGGTTTCATGTTGATTGTGGAATGGACCGAGTTGTTATATTTATGTAGAAGTTCTGGAAGAATATTAAGCCATTTATAATTACCTTGAAGTGTAAATTGTTTATACATAAGATTTTTTAGGGTTTTGTTGAATCTCTCTACAATTGAGGCTTTGAGATCACTGTAACTCGAATAATGTTGTATTGACTGGCTTTTAATAAATTGTTGGAACACAGAATTATAAAATTCTTTGCCATTATCTGTTTGCAAATAGCGCGGTGATCTTCCACTCTGATTGATGATTGTCCTGAAGGCTTCTGTAACACATTTTCCAGTCTTGGATTTGAGTGGCACAGCCCAGGCAAATTTTGAAAATGTATCTATGACAGTGAGTAGATATTTGTAGCCCTTGTTGATTTTGTCTAAGTTTTTCAGCTGTCCACTTGCCATCTCAATCAAGTTGCTCTGCTATAAATCATCTATGCCTTTTGTGACTACTGGCAGTCTCTTATAATTATGTCTGGCTTGTCTGTGTAATTCATCAACAATAATTTGTCTAGACATAATATGAAAACAAGAATATTGCAACTATGGAGTGTTCAGCAGCTGATACTACAGGATTTTCTAAATATAATTTGTCTCCTATTTGTATATGAAATTCCAGAGAGCCATCATCTTCAGCATAAGATGTTTCTAATGTATTGGGATCTGTAAAATCCTCTAACTCTACACTGGTGATTTTTGGTTTGTTGTCAGGATTTGTTATTGATAAGGTGGGGTAGTGATGTGCCTGTGGTTGAAGCCAATATTTGATCTTGATTGGTCTCAGTGTGCCCCCAACAAAAAACTGGTAATAAAATTGTGCAGGGGACAGCATATATATTTTGCCACCTGGTGTAAATGGTGAATCATATTCTTTGTTGGGGATGCTGTACAATTCAAGAATTACTGTATGTTTTGGATTCTCGATTATGCCTGTTATTTCTTTTTCTGCTGTAAGCAATCTGCTTGTTACAGATTCAAGGTGCTCATTGATGGTCCTAACAACATCATCATGGCCTGGCTTGATTTTTATGTCCACAACAAGTTTTTTGTATTGTTGCACAATTTCTTGTAGCTGGGTGGCAAAAACAGACAGGGCATTTGCTTGATTGGATTCCATGGTCCCTAGCTGTTGCTTGATATTAGCTACAATTTGTTGCAAATTTTCAATAACTGCCAATTTTGAATTTTGAGCAGTAAGATCATGGACCTGTCTTCTGATATCCTCAAACAGGGCATGCAGTTCATTAATATGTTGATTAGTTGGTAGAGTGGCCACTGTCTGAGTAAGTTGTTTGATCTCTGTCTGGATATTCTTGATATCTTCTGATTTCAATATGCGATTCACAGCTCTCTTAATATTTTTAAGTTCCTGCGATGTAGGCAGATTTGTTACAGTATTTTGCAAAGATTCAAGTGCCAATTTCACATTATTTAATTCAGAAGCATCACACACATTTTGCATAGCATTTTGGAGCAGGGCTATATCTGCCTGAGTGGGTGTTGATTGTTGTAAAATTTCAAGTTTTGTTTGGATATCATCGATCAAGTGATGAAAATGAGATAGCTCAGATTCAGTGTTGAGGTTTTCAAGCTTTGTGATCTGTTGCTGGACACTGACAAGTGTGTCTACAATACCAGGCAAGCGGGATTCTAGAGATTCTTGTAAATTTGTCAAATCACTTTGAACTGCTGCTATTGTACCCTCAAGATGGGTTATGGTACTTTGAATTTTTCCAAAATCTTCATATGTTTCAAGTTGCAGCTTAATGTTGGCAACACTCCGAGTTATTGCACTCAAAGCATCAGAAGATGGCAAGTTGTTCATAAAATTTTCAAGTGTCTCAATTTTTTCTTTAACCTCGGCTATGGCATTATTCAAGGGGTTCAGATTAGGTATCTGGAGTGATTGAATCTGTTCCTTTAGAGTGGAAATCACTAGATCAAAATCTTCTTGTGATTTTATGCTTTTGAAAATTGTTTGGAGCTGTGCCTGGACATTATTTATCTGCTCTTCCAATTGCTGTTTCAATTGCTCAGAGTTGGTGGCCTGGGTCTTAAATTTGGCTTGAAAAGCTGCTACAGCTTCTTCTAAACTTTGAAAATTATCCAATGTGGCCAAGTCAGTATATTTTTGAAGCAGCAATTTGAGTTCAGAATCAATTTTAAGAAGAGGGTCCATGCACTGTGTTTGTAAATTTGTAATTTCTAGTTGAAGACTGGCATTCAGTGCGGTTTGTAAAGCTTGTAAATCACTTCTTAATTTCTTGACTCTGACATCAAGCATCAGAATCTCATCACTGTGATCTTCATGCCTTGTATGGCCAAATATATCATTAGGCATTTTTGTTTTAGTGGTTATTTATTATTGAATATCTGATTCTTAATTCTATAAAAAAAGGTATAAGCTTGTCATATGATCCAGGGACCTCAATATATAAGCAGTCACCAGAAGAAACAGTATATACAGTGCCAGAAATCATGTTTGAGTGCTTAATTCTATAAATATTTCTTCCTACTGAAATCTTGACATTACCCTCAGGGGTTGTAATAAATTGCAATTGACCACCTACAGGTAATTGGTAATGATTTAAATTATTGTTAAATATGTACAATATTTTACCTGTTTCATCATCAACATCTGTAAGTATGCTGTTCAGATGAATAATTAACAAAGCACTTAGTTTAGATATTATATCAGAAGAGGGTTGTGCTGTTGGCAGGTCCATAATATCCTGTTTTTTGAACCCAAATAAGTTCATAGGCATGTTTATTTATTTCAAATCATGCTCCGTAATTGGGCATTGATTGCCATTTTTCAAATCACAATGACCCCATGGTAGAGTATTTAAGCCACATGACAAAATGCATCTCTTGTCATCATGTGGGTCCAGAGCCACTTTTCTTACAATATTTGTAGTCAACAAGTGATCCACACTCTGAATTCTGGATTCTGATATTCTGATTGTGCTACATGATTTGAGGCAATTTTTGTAATCTTCAAATTCAAGATCTTTGTCAACAATTACTCTGCCAATGCCCTTGGCTTTTTTTGCAACAGCGCCACTACATGTTTCAAAACTGTACATCTTGGCCCTTAACCCAGCAAATGCCACAATAACATCACCAAGTGTCTCATCTTTTAACTTGCCAGGCACCTTTTTGTTGTGGGGTTTAATTTTTGAATGTTCAGTGGTATCAAAATATTTAAACAATTCAGGCTGTGCTATATCTTGATAAACATCTTCTGTTTGAATATCAAGAACAAAACTATCTATGTCCATGTACATCAGTTTTACACGATCCTTATAAAAAGGCTTCAACACATTATAAAACAATTTTAACATGTGTAATTTGGCCAATTCCAATATCACAGCCCCTACATAAATAGGCTTATCAAACTTAATCTTTGTTTTTTTCATGTTGAAAAGTGCCATATTCTCATCATAAATTCTTCTGTAATTGAAGTTGGGCTTTGCAATCAATTTTTTGCTCCGGCTGGGGTCAGTAATTATTTTAACATCAATATGTTTTCTGACATTTTCAATTGTTTTGCCATACACAGAATTGACCATCAATTTAAACAAGGTCTTATCAGATTGGCTCATTGCAGATGTTCGAAGCTCTGTGTTTGTATCAATATATGGTTTCAACCATCTTGAGTGCCTGAACCTCAAAACTTTTCCAACTTTGGTCACTTGAACACCATGATTCATCAGGAACTGGAGGTTTTTGTAATATATGACATAATCCTGTTTCGGCTCTAGAGTCATCATCAATTTCTTCTGTTTAGAGCCAGGTGAATTGGGGGCAGATCAGAAAATGTGTTGTGTAAATCATCAGGAATTGTCAGATCAAACTCTAAGAACAGGCCATAGTTACTGTCATCAAAATCATGAAGATCTTCAATGCTGAAATCTTCAACCCACTCAAGCCCTGCATATGGCAGTTTTTTCATCACAGCATAACCATAGAGGCTGTTGGCATCTACATACAGTATATAATTTGATGGCAGAGCTGGATCATAATCAGGAATATATTTGTTATTTGCTCTGGCATATCTCTGAGAACATTGCACCATGCCTCCTCTTATACATTGTTCCATAAACAGATACATATCTTGATCCTGGATCAGATCCAATTGCATTTTAGTGTTTAAAAACATTGCAGACCATGCTAGGCCCGGAGCACTGTAAAAATACATTGGATCCAGCTTATAATTTTGCATGGAAGATTTTCTGAATGCCTGCAGTATATCAGCTAAGAGGGTCACATCAAGTTTTAAATATGCCTTGTGATAATCACCAAATGTCTGGCATTTTAAATTGTTCCACATCAACTGGGCATGGTGATAATCGTCATCAGTGATTCCAGATCCTCTGATTTTGCTGTAAAACTCTTGTTGTGGTGGCAGAGAACACTCATCAAATTTAGAAAAATCTGTAACATAATCATATGGATATACACCCTTCCGCCTAATTAATTTCAGGTCCTGATTTGGAAACAAAGCACATGTGATTTTGAATTGATCATCAGATAATTGAGTGGCCAGTGTAGCCAGGCTAGCCGATAAAATTCTGTATGAATCAAGAAATCTTAAGTGAATAGGAACACCATTAACTTTAATTGTTTTGCTAATGGCAATATATTTTTCATTATTTTCAGCTAAAATATTTAAATTCTGCTTGTCAAACCCCTCGTACCTGATCAAATGATGAAAATCATAATTGGATGCACCATGGCAAAATATAGGGATAAATTTTGGTCTCTGGATCTTAATATTACAGCTATTACACAGGGCCATTAAGAATTTACCATCTGTATGAGAATGGTGTTTCACCTTGATATTTGTATCTGAAAATTCAGAATCACATACCGGGCATTTTTCAGTATTGTTGAAATCTTCAATCTGTTTCTCTGTTAAAGGCAACATAGGTTTTGATTTTAATAATACATTAGATGCTATGTCATGGCACTCATTTTCTATTCTATCTGCAAATTCTTTGATGGCATCTGCTCCCATGTATAAATCTTCTTTACTAACAACCCCATCCTGTACAACCACATAACAAAAACTAGAAGGTTCATGTAACTGGTATGATGTACTTGAAGATTCATCAGGAACTGGGCTACAGAATGCAAGAGGTTTGAGATTTGATTCAAAATCACAGACTATATATGCTGGGTGTTCCAACAAGGCTTCAAATTTTTTGAATTTGGCATTTTCACTTGGATTAGGCATCACCATATGAACAGGTTTATGGTTGCCACAGTATTTCAGATGCTCAATTAACTTGTTTTTAGCAATTTCTGCATTTTTTTCACGAACTCCATTTACCATTTTTTGACCATCAAATACAGTCAAACATCTTCTGCACAACTTAAATATTCTATGAGTTTTGTCTAGTTGTGTTCTGACTAAAGCTTCAAGATTATGTATCAGAGTATAATGGCGTGTATCATCCCCTTCAATTAAGAGCAGATCAATCGGAACAGCAGAATCATCAACAAATGTACTGATTCTGAGAGGATCTATCAAGCAATTACCACGGCCAGTAGAACAAGTAAATACATTAATAGATAATTGTTTACCATTAATATCCCTGGCTTTTTTTCAAATTTATCAATATTCTGAACAGACATTGGATATTCTAAGCCCTTCATTGCTTCATCAAAATTGTGTTCATGCTGTTTATAATAACTTATTCTCTCAGGATTCCTTAAAACTGGAAACAAAGCAGCTAAAATACACCACAAAAAGCATTTCTGGTCGGTATTTTCTATGTTAACCACGGCTATTTTGTTTTTAATATTGGCAGGTAATGGCAGATATGTAGATCCTTGTAATGGGCTGAATTCAGAAATATTAATATATAACTTGTGTGGAGATCCGCATAGGCTCCATCCAGACTCTTTTGCTGCAAATTCAGAGTGTTTAATATTCAATTGATCTATCAAACTGCTTATTATTTTGTCTGAATTTGTATTTGAATATACAGGTACAGTTTCTGTTATGTGGGGCTGTGTAAATTTTGTGCCATTTGGTTTCTTATATTGTGTAAACAATTTGAGGGACAGCTTATAAGAGCCATTTTGTGCATTTAGAATTGCCTGCACATCAGGATTTAAACTGTTCAAAAAATTCTTAATACCACATCTTGGCTCTGATACAAACCGGTAATCCCTTAATTGGCCAGCAAAACTGCTATGGATGGGTTCATAGCGTGGCTGCTTTTCCGGTCCAGCATTAACAGGTGTTTCATGCTTCCTTTTCAGACCAGATGTAGATGGTTGTGGGGGCAATGTTGATGACTGTACAGAACAAGAGCCTACATGTCTATTGAAATAAGCCTTGCTAAATATTTTATGGCATTTACGACATATTTTAGTGGGAGTTCTGCATTTGTCTGGGTTACAATTCTTTTGGTGTCTGGCCCAATTGGGGCTGGATATATTTTTATTACACTGATTGCAATATTTTTGATTTGGCATTTTTGTTGTTGGTTTATTATATAAGATTTCCTGGGGTTCAATTCAAAATTTTGTACTTAATATATATATATATTTTGTTCAGCTGTGTGCTTTGTATATTTCTTGTGTATATTTAATATGTTAATATTATTAATTTTTATTCTCGGTTTATTATACAAAATTTTTTGGGTTTTAAATCAAAACTCTATGCTTATTATGACAGGTTGTAAAGCTAATAGCCTACAAGTGGAAAAAGAGAATAAATATTGATCTACACTGACCTTCCGCAAATGCTTGCACAGACATGCATGTCCTAGAAAGGCAATAACCTAGCACTGTGTTATGTATTGATTTTTGTATAACAGGCTGGGACAGATATAAGCCTGACTCTAAATAAGAGTGGATTTCAACAAACAAGCTGGATGCAACAAATATCAGATTTTTTATACAAAATATAAGCCCTTTTTGTTCAATATACCAGAAACATATTTAATATGAATAATAAGAAATATTATATATTAAACCAAACAGGCCTGTAGTATGAAAAGCACTGTAACAACACATCTGTACTCCTCAGCCACTCTCACAATACTGGCTGATATGTAATGCAAAATTTCTTTATATACCCTAAGCACAGACCGCATTGAAAACATCTGAAACAATAAGCCAATCCGAATATAACACATCATCACTTTATGTCATAACCAACCAATCAGAAAACAACACATGTCTAATAATTTATTGCTTAATATTGGGTAATAATTTGTTGCAAAACATAATGCAATATAAATAAACCAGAAATAAGCCACAAGTGGACCGGAAGTAGGCAAACCGGAAGTGGACCGGAAGTGGACCGGAAGTGGACCGGAAGTAAATATGTGTGGGTGTGGATGGGTGTGCGTGGGTGTGCGTGGGTAGCTCTTATGATCATCTTGGCTTAGTTTTAAGTGTATCGAAAAAAAATATCAAGAGAGGCATATTTTTAACAAATTTATGGACAACAATCTCACAGAAGTGCCTTTTATAAGTGTAGGCAAATCAATCTGAGGGGGCTCATCATTTGTACACTGTAGTTTCGGGAAATTCCCGAGGGCATTTTTACAAAAATCTTGGATTAGACAGGGTTCCACACTTGAGCAAAAAACTCATATGGGCATGTTGAGCTAGGTTTAAGTGTAGGCAAATCTGCCTAAGGAGGGTTCATCATTTGTTGAGTTTATAATAGCATCAATTACACTACTGGGATACAACGGGCACCGTAACTATGTACGGTAAAATATATCCCAATTCCAATATTGTAGATTTAGTGAATGATGTGGTTAGGCAACGAAGAAAAAGTCAAAATCCTGTTGGACTTGATCAGTTTGTCAGAATCCTTCGTTCAATGAACATTCCACACCAGTTTCTTGGACCTGCAGCACTATCGAAACTATCACCAAAAAGAAGGGAAGCTTTGTCACCATTATCTTTTTTTGAAAAGTAGAAAGAATATAAATATTAGTAGTAAACATGAAATTACATCTACTCTATTATGTGTATACAAATCCAGCTTCATTATCAAATGCGTCTAAATTGTATAAAGCAGCCAAAGAAAAAAATTCTAAAGCTAAAATAAAACATTGGTTACAATCTCAAGATGCTTATACCTTGCATGCTCCTGCATATAAAAAGTTTCCCAGAAAACAATATTATGCTAGTGGTCCTTTCGAAACTGTGCAAATGGATTTAGCCGATATGCAGAATGTTGCAAAATTCAATCGTGGTTATAGATATATTTTGTGTGCTATAGACATATTTTCCAGACTAGCATTTTGCATTCCGGTAAAGAACAAAACTGGTCCCGTTATAGCAAAAGCAGTGGAGAAAACTTTGCACATGTACAAAAATGTTCCGTTAAATTGTCAGACAGATTTCGGCAAAGAGTTTTACAATAAACATGTTAAAACTATATTTAAAAAATACAATGTAAATCACTACAGTGTTTATTCGGAAATGAAAGCTGCGATATGCGAACGGTTTATTCGTACAATAAAAGAAAAAAATTATAAGTATTTTACAGCAAATCATAGTTACAAATATATTCATATTTTGCAAGATTTAGTTCAAAGTTATAATAATTCTAAACATTCAACTATCAAAGTTGCACCAGCACAAGTTAGCGATGAAAATATGAATCAAGTATGGTATACATTATACGGATCAACGAAAAACTTTCGAAAAAGTAGCAAATTTAAGCCGGGCGATTATGTGCGAATATCAAAAACGAAAATGAAATTTGAGAAAGGTTATTTAGCAAAATGGTCTCGGGAAATTTTTATTGTAGACAAATGCATAAAATCAAATCCTGTAACATATCACATTAAAGATTGGAACGGTGAAATGGTGAAAGGTATTTTTTACGAACAAGAGTTACAGAAAATTAACGTAAATAAAAATACTGTCCATAGAATCGAGAAAATTTTACGTAGAAAAGGTTATTGGAGAAGGTTATTAAAGGTTAATGGTTCGGTTACTCAAATATCATCAATTCTTGGGTAAAAAAGAGTGACACATTGTGTTTATAGTTCATTAGCTTTGTGATGGAGCGTGTGAATGAATTTTATCTCTCGCTCCCATCTAATGCAAGCTCCGATATTTTCCAAAATAACACCTCGACCTGTTATACAACAAAATTAGCTCACCCTATTGATCTCACTGATTCTAAATGGGTGGTCGGTCTTGCCGAATGTAGTTGTACATGGAGTTTTTATAATGTGCCAACAGATCAACAGATTATTATCAAAGCGGTGCGCGCAGACAACTCGGAAGTTATTCAAGAAAGAGTTGAAATTCCTGCTGGTTTTTATGCATCTATTCAACATATTCTGAATTGTGTTCCAGAAAAAATGAAACAATTCATACATTATGACGAGTACATAAACCGTATATTTGTTAAAACTGACACGTCCATTCAGCAAATCATGATAGGTGTAACACCTGCTTTAATGTGTATTTTCGGATATGCTCAAAATATACCAAAAACAGAAGAACCTGTGGTGGTTGCGGTGAATCACGAACCCTTATTTTACAAAGAAGCACCTTATGTTTGTAATTTGAATTATTTTCTCCCCCAAGAGATTAATGTTTGCGTAGACATTGTAAAACCTCAACTGCATGGTCATATATTACGAAAAATCGGAATCAATCATTATACCTATGGTCGAAATAAGAACTTTGCATTCGATATACCACGATATATCAAAGTCGAAAAACACTACTTTGACACAATCGAGATAGACTTAAAGGGACACACGGGAAAATCTACCATTTCGGTTCGGTTCATCGTACATTAAGCTACATTTCAAGCAAACAGGAAAATGATCAGTGAAGGCACAGAAAATGATTTTTACATTACTCTTACTTCGAATGGCTCGCACAAACATTTCCCTCACAACACAACATCACATTTTGTGAATATGGTGGAAAGCGAAGTTCGTCTCAAACAGTCTGATTGGAAAATTGCATTAGCCGAAATTCAAATACCCAATACATGTTATAATATTACCGAAGATCAAAATATCATCTGGTATAATTTGCGTCTCGAAGAAAATCTCTATGAGGCCCACAAATTCAAAATTCCGTCTGGGTATTATCACACTGTAGATAGTGTGCTGGAACAAATCAATAAAAAAACAGATCTTTTTCGATTCACATATCGCAAATTATCAAACAATATACATTGTAGTCACGATTTCCGTGTAGAATCAATTAAATTTTCACCAGTTTTGAGTCTACAGTTGGGATATGAACCGTACACTAACATCACAAAATACATCAATGGATCGCGGAGTCCATACTTGAATATTGGATATCCTCAGCAGGTGTTTGGGTACACCGATATTATACAGTATCAACTGGTTGGAGACAGTAAAGTTCCATTATTGCGTATAGCCAGCATAGAAAATGTTAACTATGGTCGAACATACTCTGTTTGTTTCAATCCTATGCATTATTTACCATTGTCAAAATTTTGTTTCAATACAATAGAAATCCTTTTAAAGGACCATGCAGGTCGATATTTATCATTTCAATCTGGTACAGTGAACATAACACTTCATTTTCAACGGTCATGAAACATCGACAAACAGGTCGTGGAATACCCTATTTTGCTGGTCCTGTGTACCAACAGAGTCATGGTCTTGGGGTTTTTTTCGCGGTCTTTTTAGATATGCTCTACCTATATTAAAACCTGTTGCTAAAACTGTGGGACGTCAGGTATTGCGTACCGGAATGCAAGTTGCTGGTGACATGTTGGAAAGTAAACCTATCAAGGAATCAGTTCGTGTAAGAATAAAACAGGCCAAAGAAAATTTACGTGACAAAGCAGAACAAAAAATTAACCAGTTGTTATCAGGTAATGGAAAAACAAAAAGAAAAAAACAGTCAAAAGAAAAGCTATAAAAATAGGGCCTCCTTCGCTACAGTCACACTCGGCTAAACGTCGTAGACATAGAAAGGACATATTTGATTGAGCGACCATGTCTAACATTCATCCTTGCAGTCAACCATGTTGCACAAGCGATTTTGATTTGTTTTCAGTTCCTATGACACAAACCATAATTGAGCATACAGATAATGTAGAGTATCGACCTATATCTACTTTAACTTCAGGGGGACCTATAGAATTTCATATTCTAGGTGAAACTGGTGAATTTATTCATCCTGGATACCTTTATCTTTACGTAAAGTGTAAAATTACAAAATCTGATGGTGAGGATCTTGACGATTCAGACAATGTTGCACCTGTCAATAATTTTTTGCATTCTCTTTTCAATCAAGTTGATATTTCACTTAATGACAAACTGATCACATCGTCTTCAGGTTCATACCCCTACAGAGCATATTTTGAAACTTTATTGAATTTCTCTAATGACGCCAAAAAAAACACATTTAACATCTTCGCTCTGGTTCAAAGATACACCTGGACAGTTTAACACTCTGGGAAATGGAAATACCAGATATACATCTCGTGCCCAGTTCGCTAAAAACAGTGCTACTTTTGACATGTATGGAAGAATACATGCAGATATTGTAGGACTGGACCGTGTTTTGCCCAATAAAGTGGGAATGCGCGTGAAACTTCATAGAAGCAAAGATTAATTAATTTAATGAATGCTGAAAATTCGTCTTATCTTGTGCATTTAGAAGATGTGACTTTATGGGTTCGGAGAATAACTGTTTCCCCCGATATTGGAATGCAACTCAGTACTAGAATGGAGCGTGAAACAGCTAAATTACCTATCACAAGAGTAGAAACTCTTACTCACACCATTCCTCAAAATATAACTTCTTATAACATAGATAATCTATTTTTGGGTAATGTTCCAAAAGCTCTTGTAGTTGGCTTTGTTTCGAATGCTGCATACAATGGAAAAAACAACTTGAATCCATTTCATTTTGAACATTTCAACATTAACCGGCTACAGCTACAAGTCGGCTCCAAATTTTATCCCTCCACCCCTCTAACACCAAATTTTTCAAAAAATAACTACATTCAAAGCTACTATACATTGTTTTCTGGAACTGGAATGTATTATTGTAATAGTGGAAATTGTATTGCTAGAAAAGATTATCCTCTAGGCTATACCCTCTTCGCGTTTATTCTTTCGCCTACAAACTCTTTGAATGACAATACATGGGACATGGTACGTGACTCGCCTGTTACTCTCAAAATACAATTTGCAAATTCTTTGACGTCATCTGTCACATGTGTTATTTACGCACAATTTGATTCGCTATTTCAGGTGGACAAAAACAGAAATATATATCCCGACTTTACAAAATAGATTTTAGTATCTTTGTGAGTGTTTGCCGGGATGAGATTTGTTATTCATTTCACTGCCTTCCAGGGCAATCAAAGTGAAATTATAGTCAAGGAGCTTGCACTTGTCAATATTGATAACTTTAGTTCGGACTCCTGGATATTTTTACCACCATTTCCGTACGGTGAATTAGAATCGACCTCTACCCAGTTAAACAATTATGCATCTCAAAATTCACATGGTCTTGAATGGAATCATGGGTATATAAAATACAATCAAATAGCCAACATACTGACATCCTACACAGAACATGCTACAGCGTTGTATGCTCATAGCATCGAGCGCTGTACCTTCCTGGGAGACCTTCTACATCGCACCATCATCAATTTAGAAGACTTGCTTTGTCCGAAGGCTTGCCTGCTTGGATTTCCAGCTGAAAATTGTTGTCATCCATCGCATAGATTCGTCGAATTTCGCTGTGCAGCAAAAGAGTGCAAAGTGTATGCCAAGTATATTCGTTGCTACGAACTAAGAGGGTACCAGTCAGGTGTCATTTCACCATATATACCAACGCCTAGTTTGAATAATATTTATTCAGATATACATACAGTTTGTTCCAGCGAAAAAACGCAAGAGCAAAAATATGTGGACTGACGACATAATTTATATTATACTTCAAGATTGTAAAACTGCTGTTCAATTCGTTGGTGTGTATGCTCATAACCAGTTACCGGTATCAGTAAAATTTCCAGCAGGTTTAATTATTAATACAAGCACAAGTGAAAATATTGATGGTCATTGGGTTGCTATGTACATTAACAAAAATGGAATTGGTATATATTTCGACTCCTTTGGAGAAGCACCCTCCGAAAATGTAAAACGTTTTCTCAACAGAAATACTTACCGTTGGATTTAGAACAATCAACAGATTCAACATTCAGAATCAGTGTTTTGTGGTGTATTTTGTATAATGTTTCTTTACTACTCTACCAATAATTAAACAATATTGGATTTTGTCAATTTGTTCAGTAAAACAAACTTTGTAATCAACGACAACATTGTTTTAAATCAACTGAAAATATTGTTATCTTAAAATATCTACATTTTTGTATATATTATTTTGGTGTTGTATGTACAATTGTAAATATATATATATATATATATATATATAGTAGAATAATAAAAATTATACTTTATATTTTGTCTTTATATTTTCATTTCCATATGGTGTAAATATATATACAAAAATAATAAAAATTATATTTCACATATTTGTTTTTGATTTTATACTTTAAAATATTCTTGGAATGAAACAACAAAATTCACAATTAAACTTTATTTTGCATTCATTAATATATACATAAAATTCATTTGCATAAAATCTCAACATATCTGATATTTGTTATTTCATATTGAACCAAGTAACAAGTCTTTGAACATTTCTAACAGCACAGCCTGATTGAGAAAATGGTTTGTTTGATGTATGGTAACTACAACATCCACCCTGATATATAACAAGATTTTTTAATGATGGACAGTGCCTTGTATCGAGATCGACAATATTGTCAATATTAAATACATTTTGAATCAACTTTGATTTTTCCAACCCTTTACAGTAAAATATTGTATTTTCCCTCTTTAGCTCACTAAAAAATACCTTCACATGTTTGATATCATAACCTTTCGGTTCTGCAAATAACAAACCATGGTGGTTATATGTTAACCACTTACATTGTTTGTAATCTAAGTCAAACTTTCCAATATCAACAAAAGCATGATATACAATTGTTAAATCTGTTGAGCAAACACAAATTTCACGAATTAGAAAACTATTGTCTTTACTTCTAAAACCTTGCACATCAATTATAAAAGCCATTTTTTTTTCTTTAATGCAACTACTCATAGCAGAAATTGTCCCCGTGATGTATCTCGTTTTGATGTATACATCGAACTAAATTGTTCATCAAATCTCTCTCATCACTTAGAGTCCAAAGCAGCAAATAAGCGTCCGACTCTGTTTCAAGATCGTATTCAATCTCAGGGTGAGTATCCATAAAATGGTAGAAAATGTGATAAAAATTATCCGGCTCCCTAAGATAAGTTTTTAGGTTGGAAATCTTCCATGTAAAACAGCGTTCGCATTCGTCAGCACTTTCAGCACTATCACACTCCAAATAATGCTTACTCAAGCACTGGTGAGCCAGTTGATTTGGTGCATTCGTAAAACAACCATCACAAATAACAGCATACTTAGGTACATAAGTATGTAGTCTTTTTAACAGACAATACTTGTCAATGAAGCCAGAAAAGCATCCACAACTTTCGAAAATAATATGTTCGATATCTTCTGTGTCAGCCAAGCTGAAGCGTTCTGTATGTTCTGACTTGCCATAGTGATATAGTGGACATCTCACATCTTTTATATATATATACACACTAGGAACTTTCCACATAACTGTCTGTCACAAATAACTTTCCAAGAAGAGAAAATTTTCAGATCAATAAGATTCCAACACCGTTACAAGTTGTCACAAATAACCTCCCAACACCATTACAACCTGAACTTTACCAAAGGTTCTCATCACTTGCTCAGTTTAGAAGTGATAACCTCCACACATACATCGCGAAAAAATAGTCCCAACTCACATTTCACTCTTTCACTTAAAAATTCAACACAATTATCAAATATCGGCAGTTCATGTCGCTCTACTTGATCTTTTATATTGGTAATATCCTGACAATTATGATCATTTGAATTATTAGTACAACCATAACAAGTATCTTTAATTGATCCAACAAATAATGAAATATAAAACTCGTAATATTCACGTATTTGGGTCTGATATTCACAATACATTTTAGTTATCTTAGATATGCAATCAGACAATCGTAAAAGCTCTGTCCAGGTAGTTAACATCATTGTCATTGGTATTTCCGAATCAAAAATATCCACAAACTGAATAACTTTCTTATTGTACAATTTGCCAAAAGAAAGCATGTATTTTTCACCTAGCAACGCAGGCGACAAAACCAACTCTTCTTCACTAGATAAATAATAAGATATATTTCCCCCCAACTCCATCAGTGTACACCATTCTTCCATACACAACACAATTCCTTGGCTGTTGTGGCGAGCAATACGCACACACACAGAAAAATCGTTCTCCACATCAAATCCAACAGTCGCACTCTTGAATGCAGTTTTACTCAAAGGGTAACATACCTCCAACAGGTATTGCTTCCGTGGTTTCCATGTGGAAGAGGACTGGGCACCATTTTCCTCCATGCTGGTTCCAGAGAGCTGCTTTAGCATATTTAACTGCTGCTGCACATAACTATTCCCTTGAAAATTAAGTTTTCTTTTCGCATTCCAAACCTTTCCTCCCTGTAGAGATGCAGGTGCTACAGCTGACGTTGCAGTAACTCCTCCCGAACGTGTTGTTGCAGATTTGGACACTACAGATACTTCGGCACCACCAGATCTTTGCACTCTTCTTGACTTGGCAGAACCGCTTTTCTCCATCTTGCTCTTCTCTTTCCTGCTACTTCACGATGAACACACTAACTGTACAGAACATGTGGTACTTTATATACACCAACCCACATAACTCCCATCAACGTCATAGATTTTTAAATAGCACATAACGGAACATCTTGAGCAGGAAATCTCTCTCTCTCTCTCTCTCTCTCTCTCTCTCTGTGTGTTCTTTCTTTCGTATGTCCTCTTTCTCCCTCTCTCTCTCTCTCTCTTCCTATCTCTGTCTATCTCCGTCTGTTTTTCTCTCTCTCTGCCTCTCCCTCTTCCTCTTTCTCTCTCTCTCTCTGTGTGTGTTCTCTCTTTCTCATATCCTCTTTCTCTCTCTCTCCCTCTCTTCCTCTTTCTCATTTTTCTCTTTCTCTCTCTCTCTCTCTCTCTCTTCTCTTTCTTTGAGTGGCTGGTGTCAAATCTCTACTAGCATTGACCAATATAATGGACGGGCTGAGATTTATATCCCGAAAACTGAAAATAAACATGCATTTAAACTTTAAAAATACCGAAATATTAAAAGAATCTAAAAATGTTGCTAAAAAATACAAACAATTAATTTTATTAACATTTTCCAAAATTATTTCCGCGTTCCTCATGTCGTAGTGGTAACGTCGTCGATTAGTAATCTAGGGCTCTCGGGTTCGATACTCGGTGGAGGAACATAGCCGTTCCGATTCCTCTGTAAAATCTAGGTCAAGTCCCAATTAGCCTATCTGTGCACAATCTGGAATTAAAATAAAAATCTCAACACCCTGTACTGGTTTTAGGAGACCAACGAGGCTGTGGCGCTGGACTCACAGCGAGGATAGTCCTCTCTGTAGGAATTGTGTTGTGGTGTTTGTGATTGTCCTTTCATCGATCTTTTCGTACAGTCACGGACACTTCCTAGTGCAGTCAAAATAGGAGAAATAAAGGCACTAATTCATAACAAGATGAAATTTGGTATCCTATAACTTCTTTATAGTATTAATAATAACATATCAAAATTCCCCGACGATCACAACTCAGAAGTGTCCGTGACTGTACCACCATTCATTCACATTCATTCATGCATTGCAGCGATTAGCCAAAATGGGATGAAATGCGACGTAAAATATCCTAATTCAATCAATTAATCAATATTAAATATCCATTTAAGAAGCCGTCAATAAAAACTTAAAGTACACTTAAATCGCTAATCATGCACTCATTAACATTTTTCAATTGAACGAACTGAAAAAGAAAACTACGTAAAAAACTCTTATTGCAAGTTAAAATAAATTAAATAATAATAATAACAACAACAATAATAATAACAACCCGCAGCGCAACAGCCTGTGAAGACCAGGGTCTACCTACAGACTGCCAGCCTCAGTTTCACATGCTTCAGCACAAGTGGGCAGTCATCCAACCAGTTACTAGATGACGTGTGGTCAGCACGACAAACCCACAGTCCTTGTAGTAGGTTTTTTCATAACCGAGTTAACGCCACTCAATTTCCTTACGATTGTGGGTAGCCACCGGTCCCATATACAGGGTGTTTCTAAAGGTCGTTTACAACGCTTGGGAGGTGATTCCTCGCACGAAAACAAGCAAAAAGTCTAAGTTCCATTTTTACGACAGAGGCTTCGTTTCCGAGATAGGAGCCTCGCAAAAGGTGACAAAGTGAACGTCACACTAAACTGGGACGAATACTATCACAGATAGAGAGGCGGTTCCAAGGGAATCATAAAGGAATCGTATGTGCTCAGTCCGGAAGTCACTATGAAAAGTTCACTGCACGCATGCGCAATGGAGTCCTCAAAGGAATTGGGGATTTCCAGCAACAACAATGCATGGAAAAGGTATGTAACGCAGCAAGAAGGACCGTGACAATGAGAAATGCGTTCAAGACAACACATCCCGACCTCAAACATCAAAACATGACCACCGAACACAAAATCCGAAAAGTTGAGCACGGTTGCATACCCCAGTTACACGCGAAGAATGAACGAATCATGTCATGTGGCATACGAGAGACAGGAGGAGGGAAAGAAAAACACAATATCAGATGATTGCGACAACGTGTATTTTTACACGCGACAACTGCGTAATATCCCCCCCCCCCACACACACACAACAAACAACAAATGCTACAATATCTTACGCACAGACAGTCCGTGTCACTGTACACCAACTGAAGATGTCACTTTCACCACACAAAGGGGGTGGGGAGCAATACCAAAAGTGTTCTCACTGGTATTTGCCGAGGGCAATAATCACAGACGGTTTTCAAAATGTCTGCCGTTTACTTCTACGCAGAGATGACAGCGACGAATCAAGGATTGTCGAGTACGAGCAAACAAGCCAGGTGTATCTGCTACCGTCGCGGCGGCGACGTTGATGCGAGCAACGAGGTCCTCAGCTGATGTGACAGGTGTGTCGTATACGAGGGTTTTCATTTCTCCCCAGAAGAAAAAATCGAGAGGGTTGAGATCTGGCGACCTCGGTGGCCAAGGCACAGGCTCATCCCTACCAATGAACCTATTGCGAAACACGTCATGCAGGAAATGTCGTACATTACGATCGAAATGAGCTGGTGCACCATCGTGTTGGTACCACATTTCTTGCCGCAGTGCCAAAGGTACGGTCTCCAACAGTTCAGGCAGAACCTCACTAAGAAATGCATGATACGTGCGACCATTCAGGCGAACAGGGAGAATGTATGGTCCAATTAAATGATCATGTACTATCCCGCACCACACATTCACTGAAAACCTGTGCTGGTGATGGGCCACAAAAAGTGCATGTGGGTTGTCAAAGTCCCATACATGACTGTTTCTACTATTGAAGACATCCATCCTGGTGAAAATGGCTTCATCTGTCCACAATACGTTTGCCCCGAAGTGAGGGTTTGTGTCCAGCTGATGCAACAACCATTGGCAAAACTCCATACGAGGGCGAAAGTCACGAGGTAACAGTTCTTGTACTTTCTGCAGTTTAAAAGGGTGCATTCCTTCATCTGACAACACTCGCCAAACATTCACATGAGACGTGTTTCGTGCCCGAGCGAGCACTCGCGTACTGGTGCCAGGATGTTCTGCGACCGCTGTTAACACATCTTCTGCAAACTGATGTGTGCGTACACTTCGGGGTCTTCCAACTTCTTGTCGCGGTGGTAACACTGACCCTGTTTCACGCAGTCGACTGTCCACTACCTGAAAGAAGGTGTGAGACGGTAAACGTCTATGTGGAAAGCGTTCTCCATAAAGACGCCTTGCCTCACGGCTATTACCACGTGCCTCCCCATACATGAGATGCATGTCTGCTAGCTGCTGGGTCGTATACGCAGCCATCTGTGTAATAGGGAGCTGGAACTGCAAAGTATTGTTTTTGTTTAACACTGGCACACTGCACAAATTGGCCGTATCACCGTACGAACACCACAGACCAATTGTTGCGATACTTGACTTGCGCACTCCACCACGTCAACTTCTTTCAATGCAACATACTAGTACTCTTCAATGCGTATGACAACCTAGAGCGAACTGCTGATCATATCCCAGCACCTGCAACACGATTGGGACGACTGCCGGAGAGAACCAACCCTTCGAGCTCCTCTCGCGGGAACAGCAGTCATGAAGGTCAAACGTAGACTACGAGAGCCAGACTTGCCTGTGCAGCGCTTCCAAAACTGGTCTCTTTTACGTCACAATGATCGCGTGCGAACACTTTTGGTATTGCTCCCCACCCCCTTTGTGTGGTAAAAGTGACATCTTCAGTTGGTGTACAGTGACACGGACTGTCTGTGCGTAAGATATTGTAGCATTTGTTGTTTGTTGTGTGTGTGGGGGGGGGATATTACGTAGTTGTCGCGTGTAAAAATACACGTTGTCGCAATCATATGATATTGTGTTTTTCTTTCCCTCCTCCTGTCTCTCGTATGCCACATGACATGATTCGTTCATTCCTCGCGTGTAACTGGGGTATGCAACCGTGCTCAACTTTTCGGATTTTGTGTTCGGTGGTCATGTTTTGATGTTTGAAGTCGGGATGTGTTGTCTTGAACGCATTTCTCATTGTCACGGTCCTTCTTGCTGCGTTACATACCTTTTCCATGCATTGTTGTTGCTGGAAATCCCCAATTCCTTTGAGGACTCCATTGCGCATGCGTGCAGTGAACTTTTCATAGTGACTTCCGGACTGAGCACATACGATTCCTTTATGATTCCCTTGGAACCGCCTCTCTATCTGTCATAGTATTCGTCCCAGTTAGGTGTGACGTTCACTTTGTCACCTTTTGTGAGGCTCCTATCTCGGAAACGAAGCCTCAGTCGTAAAAATGGAACTTAGACTTTTTGCTTGTTTTCGTGTGAGGAATCACCTCCCAAGCGTTGTAAACGACCTTTAGAAACACCCTGTATAGGTCGAAATCTCAGGAGAAAAGTTGTTATGCTCCCCCTCCCGTCACGGAGACTCGAAGAAGCGTACGTCCCGTATCCCGAACCGAAAGCTGGCACCTTAAACCTCACGGTCACGGTGAGGGACAATATATTATAATGAGCATGTATTATTTACAGATGTTTATTAGCTTTAAAACTATCACTGTGACAAATCCCTTTACCAGATAATGAATAACAAATTAACGTGTCACATAAATCACTAATGTGGAACTATTTTAAAATTTTCAATTAAAGAACTGAAAATTAACTACATGTTACATCTTGTGGAGGAATACCGGAGATGTTTTTAAATTTGGCCATTTTGGTTTATCAAAGGTTCTGGTAAGTCTTTCATGAACTTATATCCCACTTTGGTAACAGTAGTATAAGCCGGAGACACATTAATCTCGTTTGTTTTCAAATAAAAATCATTGCTACTTACCTCATATGCATAGCGGAAGATTTTTCAAGCTGGGGATCACTTTTTTTTCCATGAAAAAAGCGTTATTTTTAACATTATAATCATTTATTGGTTGTTGCTAATTCGGCGCGCAAATTTTGACTCACGTTGTCTATCGTCAGCTGATATGCAGTATCGTCAGCTGATGTGCAGTGTTTCCAAAATTATGAACCGATAAATGCCGCACAAACTATTCACGAAAGGTTTTTAAGCGAAAATTGAGGCTAGACTCTAATTTACGTCCTTATCTGCATGGCGATTGCTTCTTTGCGTTCGCGGTGCGCGATCGTGGTGCGGCACCCGGCATCTCTTCGGGTAAGTACCTTTTTCTTTTTACACTTTCTGTTCACGATAGCCCCACTATCCATTCACGGGGTTGAGGTATGCCTACGAGGTTAGGTTAGGCCTGTTAGGTTAGGTTCCATTAGCACTCATTTCACCCCTAAATATTCATCTAAAAGATTCCTCACTACGTTCAATTGCGCATATTCGGACAACATCGGTTTTTCTCGATTTACTCCTTCCGGAAATTTTTGCTCGCTTTGGGATTTACGTTGTTGAATTCCTTATAAAATAAGCTTTCCAACGATATATGACACGTATTCCTTAGGAAAAGGACGTAAACTAGAGTCTTACCTTACATTGAAAAAAAAAACCGCTCACACGTCATCTTGTCATATTTCCGCGTGGTTGCTACACTGTGAGGGGGTTACATAACCGAACGCACGGAACATTTGATTCACGTAGTCGACGGTAATGGCGGCACGAGCTATCGTACAACGGAGATGCATGATTGACGAAAAATACCTTATTTACAGGCAAAATACGTTGCACGATTCTACAAAACAATTTCCCCGGCTTCAGAAAGTCCCCAAGAACGCAATTCCGTAAGTACTTTCTCGTCTTTTCTCCTGTAAATTTTAAGAAATCCGTCTCCGGCTTATACTACTGTTACCCTTAGTTTTTCATCAGCACAAACTCGCCTCACGGAGCAGCCACATTTTGGAGGCAAAGCGAAGAAAAACAATCTTTCACTCACGTGCTTTGTTTTGCAATACATTCCTGGAAAATCCCTTTATTTGGGGTTCAGCGATAATGGACCAACATGAATTGCCACTTTCAAATCAAGGCTCACAAGTTTTGATTTCCTGTGTTCCACAGTGCACAGTGTTTCGGATTCAACTACAGATCCTGCCCCGACTAGGCTACTTGAACATAAACTGAAATTTTAGGATATTTTGCTTAGAATACAATTTTCGTTATTTTCCTTCGCATCATCCTAACATATTTCAAAAAGAAGGTGGAGGCAAGCAAAATTAGCATTAACAGCACACTCATGCTTTTTTTAAACCACGTTTTGGCCATGGGATAACATACATTTATATGGCCAATAAACCTAACATCATCGTCTTCATAATAGCAAGAAATGAATTCAGGCATGAAAAACACAGAAAGGTAAAATATGATAATAAATACCAGAAGGAAACTGCATTGCGGCTGACAACAATATGCTAACCCAATAATGCTTTTATGTTTGTTAGCTGTTCCCAAGGAACCTGTCTTTAAAAATATCTACTGCAATGAAAGGCATGTTGCTTGAAAACTAATGAGAGACGTTTGGCTTTCACGCTTCTTTAAGTGAAAGTCAAATTTTAATCACCAAAAAAGGTAAATAGTACAATTGTATAATACTCATATTTTCCGGCCATTCAAATCTTAAGAATCCAATTCCACTAGCATCGCGTCATTTGTTATCAGTATAAGTGTAGTATTAATGATAAATTTGTGTACTACAACATAAAACTCACATAAAAGAAGCAAATATTCACTATCCAAGATTGCACATGCGATTCCTTATCATTAGTGGAAATTTAAATATCCTGTACACTTTGTGTCTCAAAACTTTAGTTTGTTGTTAAAATTATGATCAATACAATAACAGAAAGATCAGAGATTGGTACAATACCTAATTGTACAGTGGAGTGCATAAGTATTACCAAGCAAATTGTTAAGAACCACGTAAAGAGATTCAAAATACCAAACAATATTGCAGCCTTTGCACCAACATACATAAAAATCGATTTTTTAAAGACACATACGATGCAAAAGATAAAATATGAAAATAATCATGGACAATTTGCTGTGCAATACTTGAGCATTCCACTGTACTATACACAATATATGAGTGCTATTTTCTGTGAGTCGTAATAATAATAAGGAAGGGTTTTTTGTTCATGATACCTTCCAAAGAATTTTTTCTTATAATGTGAACTGCAAAGGTCACGCAAGATAAATTCACTTCAAACGGTCGTGTTTATTAACGTCATTACATGAAACCTTCACCTGAAATACAAACACACTTCCACGGATTTTGATTTTTTTGTCAAGCTTTGGTTAGAAGCTATCTTGAATGTATTTAATATTTATGCATAATTCCGTAAGGAAGATTACACTGACATAATATTATTCTACAAGAAGCAAATTAAGAGTCATGTTTCAAAATCCCAAATCTCGTGAATAGCATTACAATTATACATTTTGTGTAATTTCTTCAGTGTTATTAATGGAAAGTTGTGGTACAAATTGATGGTACAAAATATACATTTTTATTTTTATAGAAAATGTCTCAACATACTTTGGGAAGTGGAAAGACGCCACTAAAGCCACACTGCCTGAAGAAAGTAAGTTCAAGCACCAAATTAGACACCACAGACCACGTGATGTTTTCTCAAGCCAATGGGATGGAAGATATTCAGCTAGAGGCCCATCCTCCAGGCACCAAACTCAAACTACCTGATGGAAGCAAAGTTCAACTTGCAATTGGACACCATAGACCACCTGATGTCTTCTCAAAAGCCAATTGGATGGAAGACAACAGCATCTACCAAGAGGAGTGCTGCAAAAACAGTAGGTGAGAATTAATTTTCATTACTTAACAACCCTGCATATAATTTCGCTTATTATTCGATCTCGTTAAAGTCTATTGTCGTTGTAGACGTTCAAACCCCCCGAAAAACGTCAACGAACAAGTATATTATACTACTGGGTAACAGTTAGCTCCAGAAACCAAATGTGGTTTAACAAGAGACAAAAGGGTTCATGCCGATATTCGCTAAGGAAAATCTGGAAATGGTACCGAAACGGAGACAACCTTTGAAATGTCGATTATCGGGCCTACGGGCCTGAATGATTACCAGTTTTGGAGCGAAACAAACTGAAAGACAAAGACTCTCCAAATTGATGAAAGGTTTAGATGCGACTTATCTGTTGATTATCTTAGTAAAATATCTCAAGTGTGCTCAGAGGCATTTGAAGGAACTCTTTATCACAGCACTGTTGGTCCGTTCATCCACTTCTTTACAGTGGCGGTGCTAGGGGTGTGGGGGGAGCTGCCCCAACACTTTTGGCCCCTGTGGTGTGTTCTCTTAATGCTAAGCATATACGATGTAACGGTAAACTGTCCTTGTCCCCTATTAGTTATGGCACCCAATCGCCGCTACTGGTTAGTACAGGTTAGGTTAGGTAGTCCTGAATAATGAGGTTCTCTCATGATGAAGCTTTATCATGAATCCTCACATTCATGAAGTTTTCAGTTGCATTATCTTCAGTTGTTAAATATTTATATTACAGCAGAGGGTTTATTCGTGTCTTATCTTGTATCTTTCAGAGGCTACTCAGGACGACAGAACCAAAGAGCTGCCCTCTGCATACGGAACATTCATAACGAATTGGTAAGTACCATTTACTCCCTATTTCTTATACTTTCGGATGAGTAATAACATAATGTCATAAAAAATTTCTCACAATAAAATTTCTGAAGAAAGAGCCATTCACTTTTATTTTAAGATGGCGAATACAACCAAAGAGTCGGCCGTAGGTGTGTGCGGGGCCTGGGGTATACAACGTACGAATATATGGGAAGTTTATAACCAAAATTATCAGAGGTCTTGAGATTTTGTTCCCAAGTCTGAAGTACAGTTTTCCTACATGATCACAATATAAGCATTATTTCAATTAATAAACAATTAATTTACACACAATAGGAGTAATTGGGTGCCAAAACTGGGCGGGATAAAGGCAGTTTACTTTCTCTTGGTAGACAGAGCTTAGTAGCAAGAAGAGGCAGGCCATAGTGCGGAGCAAAAACTGCAACCGCTCCTAATCTCCGCCACTGTTTGCGTATATTTCTTGTTATTACTTAAGAGCTATAAGCACAACACGTTGAACGTTAAGCCAAGGATTATGAGAAGCCAATAAAAGTTTTTAAATGAGTGTTTCTATTCATTTCTGATGTACGGCTAGTGTGACAGTCATTATATTCAGGGAATGTGATAATGTTCAACGTGAAACTACACGCTGTAGTGAATTAACATTGTGTCATGTAAAATAATACAATCACTTCATGATTCAGGTTTAATTAAAATAATTGTGAATATTAAATATTTCAATTGAAATATTTGAACAAGATTCATATGCAGTACTTCATTTCAAATATTATTTCAGTAATAATGAACATTTTTAAAACAACAAGAAATCAGAGTAGTTGCTTATCTGGCACGGAGGCTCGAGCGAGTGCCCCAGTTGCCCCTCCTAGGGCCGGTTCTGATTGCATCTCATGCATTTTCGTGGAAGATAATTTCGTGTTGCTTTTGCATTCAAAGTTAGAAGGTTCAATTTTATGAGTACCAGACTTTGAGAATTAGAAGCACGTGTTGAAAATGTACAGAAAAATTATTTATCTTTTGCAAGTTGATATTTAAACTAATTTTCCTCGTGATATGTAATATTATTTTGTATACAAAGGTAGTTCGCTTTTTGGGGTCCTTTACGATATTTTAAATTTCTGATAATTTAAAATGTCATTTATATTTTTGACACGTTTTCGTTGTTAGCGAGAAAAGAACATGCTTCACGAACCATTTCACACTATCTTAACATTATATTATTTTTTTCTCTGCGAGGTGGTCATAACTACCTCCTGCTCGGTGTAATGATTCCTATACGCAGAGTACACGGACCAAACATATTAGGCTATATAATTCTCCTTTGGTCCAACTTTCCAAAAATGAAATGAATTATATACGGAAGAAATAGCAATGTTATGCAGTGACTACTAATTGAAGTAGTCCTGACCCCAAACTATCGCGTATTCGTTATTAAGTACCTGCGTGTAACACTGACTGATATTGTGTAATGTTCCAGCTGATATGTGAGCATATGAAGGGTGCAAGGGGAATAATTATCAAAGACCATTCTTTATAGGATTGTAATTTCAAGTTTGGAAGCTACAGAATGAAGAAGGTAAAGCATATAGGCGTTGTTTTGTTTGGTTACATTCGCAACGTGTTTGTCAATCACATTTAACAGTATACACTGCGAAGTTCTATAAAATCATGTTAATGTAAAGAAGTGCACAATTTTTTTGGAAAAAGCTCCAGGGCTAGTCTACATTATCGAAAAACAATGCTATTATGAGAGCATTCAGAATGTACCTTGCTAGGTTCTACAAACTGACGATAAACCCACGAAATGTTGTTTCCTACCATAGAAAAATCAAGTTGTGATGAGAGAACGAAGATAGCTTATAAAATCCCAATAACATTAATCACTGTTGACTGGCAACCTTGACAAGTGAAGCTGGGCATTTTTTTCCTGTATTCGGTGTTGAAAATAATCTAATCATGTAAGCACTTTGTTTATTTTTGTCACTAAGTAAAATGAAATCTCACATTAGGACATCGCGCAACTGTTTGGTAATTTTCTTGAACACTGTTTCCTGCACTTGCAGACTGCACCTGGCACATGAATCATTGCCCTAATGCGTTTGCTGCCATCTGTAATTACACCACCTTAGACTTTTTCATGAAGTGTAACATTTTCGTCAGAGTAACTTATTTTTATTTTGAAACTCGCAACCATCTTTCCGATTTCCTTGTCCCAACAGCATGAACATTTGAAAGAATTGAATTACTAGAAATAAAAAGCAGATACTTCGACTAAGGAAAATACCAGTAGCCTTTAAAACAGTTTCCTATTCAACTTATTTGAGAGGTTTCTGAGAGTATGTTCGGACTTCGTTTTTTTTATTTTACGGTAGACTCTGGCTGTTTTTCTCCTGCATGTATTTGTTTCGCTCATTTCTGCGGGACTTCGAGCGTTTTCCGAATTGATTGATTAATTTGGTGTTTTAAGTCCACTTTATGCGCAGTAAGGCTAATCGTGACTGGACCTACAGTTTTTAAAGTGGGATCCGAACCACTTGTGCCTCCATCGGGTATCGAACCCGGGACCCCAAGAGTGTTTTCCGAAGAATTAGGCATATTGAAATGCCTTCCGTATAATGGCATAGTATCAAAATTCTGATTTCATTGCTTTCCCCAGTACCCTTCATATACATAGGCCTATATCGAAGATTTTAATGAAGTACTAAAACATTGCAAATAAAATCAGCATGCAGATGACATACAAATATATATACAAACACCATTTAGAAACAGGGGCGTGATGCTGATCACATCACCCCCACTCACGACCGGATCAAGAGAGTGTGGGGCGTTACCCCCACACCCCCTATACGCCTTCATGGCGTGGTGCTATGCACAGGGGAGCACTTTACTTTTTTACATTTAGAAACAGTGCAATGGACCTAGAAGCATTGCAACAATACCTCAATTCAATATCTAAATGGTCTGAATGTAATGCACTCAAGTTGAATTTATTTTAACTCGAGGCACAACGAATTCACTTTTTCTACTCAAGCACAGTTTAAGCAAAGAAACAAAAACTCACTTAGTCAACACACTTGTAATGCCAAAAATTGATTATGCTTTCCCCGTATTTATAAACATCAACTAGCCTACATTACAAGCTACAGAAACTTCAAAACAGTTGCGTAAGATTTATAGTGAATGTCAAAAGAAGATAGCATATTTCGCCGTGATTACAGACACTTAATTGGTTAAACGTTAAAAATAGAACATTTTTGACACTGTCTTTACGACTGTAAAGAATTATGAACAATAATGAACATTAAATAATTATATAATGATCAAATTGCGCCATACAGGAAGAACGGGAAACAAATTAACCTTCGTCAGAAAACACAATTTGTGATTCCTGTACAAAGAACAACACTCTATGGAAATTCTTTCATAGTCACCGCAATAAAATAATGGAATGAACTCCTCCCCTTCCCATCACTAACCTCAGGGGAACTCCACCTTGCAACACATAAATTAATCTAAAATAAGCATCTACTGTCCAAACAATAGTGCCTGTACAGGAATGAGGTATTGGTCTCAGTTTTTGTTCTATCTTCAGTTTTTTAATTGTCTACATTATAAGTATAAATGTTCTATTTTTCTATTTTTTCTACTGCAACAATAATTATCAGAAAGTGTCAACTGTAATATGTAATTGACTAGGGTTTGTTGTAAACCGAGGCCGAAACATGCCCTCTCAATAAAGCCGATTCTATTCTGTTCTATTTTACTCTATTCTATTCTATTCTATACTCATGTTGCTATAATCCAATTTATGTATGGTAAACGATTCAAATGTAGTTAAAAACGAATAAATGAAGTACTTCACAATAAAGGAAACAACTCACGATTTTATGGATGTGACATTACCAGGGATCGTGTAAATTGATCGCACAGTTAGAGGTATACTTTCAAACCGAACACACTTGCCTAAAATACAGGGTGCACATCAAGTCCTCTAACCATTTTAATAAATCATCGCGTTGCGATGAAACGATACAGCAGAGATGTATTTCGTAAGCTTCTTTCCCCCTGACAGCATGCTTCGTTTGGATGAAGAGCACACTCCATGGTGATCGGTGCCTTGGACTACGACATTACTCACAGGAAAATAAATGCATAAAATCTATTTCCCAAGAATCAGCTTTACAGCTTGATGCCTATTTGTATCTCATTTGTAAAGGTCATGCCAAAGTTCAACACATGACCACGTGAGAATTTCTTTCTACGTCGAGTTGTACCTTAAGCATTTTTTATGCATCTTCCTGCTTCTCTCTCGATGATGCACTGAGCTACATACTTGATGCATTTTTATGTCTCAGCTGATGCATTTACTTTTCTGTGTGAATAGAGAGATATTTTCTCCACAGGAAGACTGCAAGGGCCGACATGCAAATCGAGAACTGCTCTACTTCGAAAGTTCTTCTAAAAAGTACATGTTATAAATATCTACGAAAAAATGCATTAAAACTGCTAAGTCTACATTATATTTTAGATCATTCCCCATCAACAGGTTTAAAGTGAACATTGTTTTATCTTTCAGGTTCCAAAAAAAAAAAAAATCAAAATTTGCGCAAAAAAAGGGCGAGATTACTGTCCTCAGTTATTGTTTTCGTCCCTCGCTAGAAAGCCTATTCAGGGCCAAAAAAAAACAAAACTGGAGTTTGTTTTCCAAGGGTTTCTTCAGCTTTAGGGGAAGGGGTTGGGCAGGGGAGGGTTACAAAGGGGGGGAAAACAGCACTGCGGAGGGGTGAATGGTCCTTGGGGGATGTAACCCAGGCCGGGAGGGACGTAGGCACCAGCGGGTTGCTGAAAAAGCAGTCGTTGGTGAAAACTCCATACTTCCACCTTTTGACGAGCCACGTTCCAATGGCTCACACGGAGCTCCTGGGTGGCATTGGGGTGGTAAACAGTTCTCCTCTGTTGGCGTTCGTGAGAGGCGGGGGAGGCAGCCCCATCTCCCCTCTTAGTTGTGTTAGGTAACATTAAGTAAGGTAACATTAAATAGGGGAAGGGTTGCAGGGGATGTAGCAGTTGCATGGAAACCCGCTCGACTCTTTCTCTACACTTTACGCTGCTTGGTCCTCTGTCGCCTGGAAGCAGTTCGATCTCCTTTTCCCTTTCTCCAGTATTCCTCCAGTGACTCATGGTCCCACAATCAGAACAGCCAGTTGCAAGGAAAAAGCAGTCTCTGTCCGCATTCTAGATTGAATGTCGTACGTCGATTGCTACCTCTGTAGGTTAATAGAAACGAGCACGAATGATAAAGCTTGAGTTCGAATTTTAAGTCCACTTTTATGCACAGATAGGTTAATTGAGACTGGGCTTACAGTTTAAAGTGAGTCCGAACCACTATGGGCCTCCACAAGGTACCGAACCCTTGATTACAAGGCGACGACGTTGGCCGGAACGACGAGACAAACACACTCAAACATTGATGCCCTAATAGGACTCGAATCTATCTTCGCATCGCGTTACTCTAACCACTCTGCCAATGCAGTCACGAATATGAATAGCAAATACAATAAATAAATGTATTTAGCATTTTCTAACATAGCCTAGAATAACATTTTCTGGGTAAGATTATTATGTTTTGGGGGGCGAGATGAGAAGGTGTTGCTTCAGTCACTGACACAATATGTTAGACAATATGGTGTCCATCTTTGTACACATTGAAACAACAATTTGCATATGAATACATAAACCTTAATTCGTATACTTGTAGGATTCTGAACTCAGTTTAGTAATCAATGTCTTTTAGATAGCACATACAAACACAAAATCTACTAGACAAGGAATATTCCTCTCTTAGACCTAAACCTCTTCGGGCAGTCAAATTTCTTTATTTCCTTGAAACACCTCTCCAAACAATGGATATTGTACCCCCAGCCGTTTATCTTACTATGCCAACTTATATGAGCATGTAGGGCTCGATACCACACCTGTTATATTTTATTTTAGAAAAAAATTACACTTAAAATATTCTCAAAACTCAATTACTGACTGAGTGTTATCGAAACATTGCATAATAATTTGTTACAGTATCCGTTGTGACGTCGTTATTAGGAAAGAAGGGAGGATATGGGCTTACAGCCAGGAAGAGAAACGATAGGCACTTTAAAAAACTCAGAATTGGTAGGCAAAAAGACATCGCAACATACAAAATACTGACTGACATTGATTGATTTTTCATAATTTTCTCGGATTAGCAACTCAAAACCACACTTCAAAATAGGCTCTTATGACTGAAATAGGTGAACAGAACAGCCACTAAGAAATTCATGTATTCCTGTCAGAAATGGCTCGAAACGGTTTTAAAATGTAAAAGATTACATTTTTTGTCCAAGGAACAAAACACGTATTTTAGGTCAAATCATCAGCCTAAGTTCTTGAATATTATTCCGTAAAATTATAAAACTAATCTCAGAGTTCAGCCTATGCAATGTTTTTCAAAAGTTGGAGAGATTCAATCTTACATAACGAAGATATTATACATTAACTTTATCTAAAACAGAAAGTTCCTTCACTGAAACTACTTTCATATACATTTCTTTCCCGGTATAATGATTTAAGACTTGCGAAGTACACCTCCCAATTACTCATGGTCATAACTTTCCGAATAAGGCGCAGTTAATGTTCCAAAGGCTTGCTTGTACGTACAAGTTTCTGAATACATTTCAAGCCACATCTACAGTATTGAACATCTATGTACGTTCATAAGGTATCATTCAATGTGTTGAATGTTTCTTCTCAAGAACATTAATGGCATATTATCATTTACATTTACAGCTAGAGATAGTTGGGAATTGTATGCTAGGAGTTCTTGCAATAAGGCAAATGGTGAATTTGTTTATTTTTCATCCTCCTGTTAATTCTGACGACGAGGATGAATGATGAGCTTATGAAATTGTTGAATATTGATTGATCGATTCATTTAGGTCATTTTGCATAACGTTTCTGGCACTTTTGTCTAATCACGACGACGATGATGAGTGATTATGTGATCAAAGAAAACTCACAAAGAGCAACCATGCCCAGATTCGAACCCGGGACCCCTGGAATCGTAGCATGTTATGCTATCCACTTCACTGCCGAAGTAACACTCGTGCCTAAGGCTGCACTATAGCAGTAAGATCGTTAGTCCCTCACTCAACACTCTCGACCACCGTGTTTTGTGATTTTTTGTTATTTCACGTCGTCTTTCTATCTCTCTTCGTTAATCACGACGATGAGAAGTTAATAAAATAGATGGGGCACAATCTCAACGTTCATGCCTTATTCAGGATTCGAACCTGGGACGTAGACATCTAAAAGCAACTGGCTACTGAATGTGACCCACCACGAGCCACTGGACCAATCATTTTCTCTTCTGTCACTTCTATTCATATTCATATTTTCTCCAATTGAACCGGTCTCACGAACAACAATGCGAAATGGTGTAATTGTAATAAGCATGGTGAAAGCGGTGGTGATATTAGTTCTAACTTTGCTACACAGATGACAGCACTTTCTGTGACACTCAAAGAACAACGTTGTAACAGAACGCAATATGGCTGTTACATCTTGACGTCTTCTGCGAAAACAAAAATCAATAGGGGCAGAAGGCGTGAAATAAATGTAATAGCGTTCCATGAAAAACTGAAAAGTTTCTTTTTTTTAAAAAAAAACCATAGCGTATTTCACTGACAAAATCGGTCCTACATTTATTCGCATCTCGCTTGGCACAACCAATCAGAACAGAGCAATACGTCACAAGTGCAGATATAATGGCGGGCGAGTGCGATGTAAACAATTTATAGAAAAGCAATAACTATTCAAATGAAATGAAAGAAGTTCTCTACGAAACGTTTTTACGTACAAATAAATGGAGCTGCTTAAATACATACTTATAGCGCGCAAAGTACACGTATGGAAGAATACATAAGTTACTTCAATTGTAAATGCTAGACAGAAATGCCTTATGAGGTTGGTGGTTACATAATGTTACAAAATACACTTAATTTTAAGTTTGTTTGCACAATATCTCATTAATGAAAAAAATATTTATTCTTTTAAATCACATCTCTTCCTCTTCAAATTTATTAGTAACAGCGTAACTAGTACATTCTTTAATGTTCTCTGCATGCTTCGCATCGCAAATGTCAACCGAAATGTTACATGAAATGCTTCCGTGTAAAGTACTGTCTGCTATAAGATGTTCGGAATCATTAATGCAGCAAAAGTTTTAAAGGAAATGCTTCCGTCTAATGCGCCCATTTCCATGCAGGCATTCTAATACTCTCATTCCTTGTCTTTAAATTTTTCGTTGCTGTCGTGCCTCCTTTAACCGCAACAATGAGATGGAGTGATGAAATGAATATTAATAGGGCACACATAGTGGAACATCTATGCTAATCCAGGATTCGATGCTAGAACCTCTTGCATCTTGAGATATATGCTAACCGTCTCGTCACACAAACCTACTCTAAACAGATTTCAAGATCAAAGATTTGGTTGTGTGCCTCGATGCACATAAATACGTATAAGTAAATGTATTTTATTTCTTAATTTGTCCATCGGAAGTCACCTTCATGTCATTTATTACATCCGTTTCTTTACTCATGATCTTACTCTCATTTCTCGCTTTTCCTATCCTCTCTCTATTCCACCATAGTTTCTTCATGTCACTTGAAACGTCCCTGAATGTTACTTTTCTTATTGAGCTGGAATTTCGTTATTTTACGTCTCTTTTCTACCTCATTACATTAATCGTGACAATGCGGATGAATAGGAAACTAATGAATGGTCGATGTCCTATCCAGGATGAGAACCTGCGAATCACCTTTCTGTGGTTGCATTTTGTTCTGCGTCGCCTTTAGACGTCTCTATGATAATCGCGAACGACGAGGATGGATGATCAGTCCCTGCCTTGCCCAAATTTCAAACCTAGGACACCTAACTTCCGGGCATTCTATGAAACCACTCTGCTACAGCGGGTGGCATTCCCTTCTCTTAACAAACCCCTTAGAAAAGGAGATCGGGCTGAATCTATGTTCCGTCTTTGCCTGGTGTTGCCATGCTTTCAGTCTTCCTCTAGATTATTCTCTTTGTGAATGTCCATGTTTCAAATCCAACAGTTCTTGACTTCGTACTGAAGCTATTCTTCATTATGGCATCAGACCTTCTTCAATCAATTCCCAACATTAGGCAACAATTAAACTCTTTCTTATACGATTAGCACTTTAATACACAGTCCAAATGCCTCTAGGTTAAATTCCAATATATATACGAGGTAGCTTTAAGGATTACTACGTATTGGGGAAGAAAAGGAGGGAGTCGATATAAGTTATTATCAGGAAGAAAATAAGAAAATCGCCCAAGATAGATCAAGCTACAGTTAAGCTAAAAAATCTAGAAAATAATTATAAACTAGAAAGGAACACTAGGAATTACATTACCAGGATTATTAGGATCGGGTAACAAGAGTGTATATGTGGATCGATATAAGTGATTACCAGGAAGAAAATAAGAATATTGCAAAAGTTAGATCAGGCTGCAGTTAAGCTAGAAAATCTAGAAAATAGTTATAAAGTAGAAAGGAACACTAGGAATTACATTACCAGGATTACTAGAATTGGGTAACAAGAGTGTATATGTGGATCGATATAAGTGATTACCAGGAAGAAAATAAGAAAATCGCCCAAGATAGAACAAACGGCAGTTAAGCTAGGAAATCTTGAAAATAGTTATCAACTAAAAAGGAACACTAGGAATTACATTACCAGGATTACTAGGATTTGGTAACAAGAGTATATATGCGGATGGATATAATTTATTATTAGGAAGAAAATAAGAAAATCCCCCAAGATAGATCAAGCTGCAGTTAAGCTAGGAAATCTAGAAAATAGTTATCAACTAGAAAAGAACACTAGGAATTACATTACCAGGATTACTAGGATTTGGTAACAAGAGTGTATATGCGGATGGATATAATTTATTATTAGGAAGAAAATAAGAATATCACCCAAGATAGATCAAGCTGCAGTTAAGCTAGGAAATCTAGAAAATAGTTATAAACTAGAAAGGAACACTAGGAATTACATTACCAGGATTACTAGGATTTGGTAACAAGAGTGTATGTTTGGATGTATATAAGTTATTAGCAGGAAGAAAATAAGAAAGTCGCCCAAGATAGATCAAGCTGCAGTTAAGCTAGAAAATCTAGAAAATAGTTATAAAGTAGAAAGGAACACTAGGAATTACATTACCAGGATTACTAGGATTGGGTAACAAGAGTGTATATGTGGATGTATATAAGTTATTACCAGGAAGAAAATAAGAAAGTCGCCCAAGATAGATCAAGCTGCAGTTAAGCTAGAACATCTAGAAAATAGTTATAAAGTAGAAAGGAACACTAGGAAGTGCATTATGATAGGTACAGGTACGGACAGGTTTACGAGGATAGTAAATGAATGGGGAAATTAGCTTGAAGAACGCAGCTGTGCAACAGGTAGGGTTAAGTGGATAGATTTTAGAAAAGCAAGATAGGTAGGGTTGGGTAGAGAGAATGAGGATGTTAAGGATGGTTTAACGAAACCATAAATATAGGTAATAAACGGTGTGCTGTACACTCCACAAATGCGCTGTGGTGCACTGGTTCTATTATGAAATGCTTAGCGTGTTAGAGTGAATATATGATACCTAAATAGAAAAACATGCCAATAAGGTATGAGAAAAATGTAAATAAGGAGTGATGACTTCAATAAGAGTTTGAGTGCATTCTTAGCTCTTATCACTAGATACAAGAGAAATACGTAAAATACTTTACCATTAAGTATTACGTGTGTTTAGAGAGAAATTTGATGAGACTCGGAGGAAATGATAGGTTAGGTTAATATGAGTTACAAGTTAAGTTACGTGAAAATTTAGGATAGGTAAAAGATAGTTTAAGTAGATTTAGATATGGTGACACCTTACTTATTCTCCTTAATCATGAGGCTCTGACATGGGCGTCTGCAGCGTTTCCAACTTTTAAGTTAGGTGCGACAAGTAAAAGGAACGGAAGGATGGTGAAAGACCAATTGCAATAAAATGATAAAAAATGTTCGTTCTTGTTAATAAATATGCTATTTCAGGGCACAGTATAGGCAGCCATGTAGAGAGGGATAGTCTAGGGGGATGAAGAGTAGGGCACAATGCACAGAGGGTGCCATTCAAAGAAGAAAGCAAATGAGAATATATGACGGAGGTATATTTAGGGAACACACTGCAAGAACTTTCAGATTTACAAAGAAGTAGTAATTGTATGTTTTTATAGAAGTTCTTCAGGCACTAATACATAACCAAAATATTCTTTAAAATGCTCAACAATTTTAAACATAAATGCAAGCTACGAAACTTTAAGTATGACCTATATTATTTTGAATGAGTTTTTTCTTATTCCCTCAATTCAAAGTTTGTAGTATGTGATAAACTAATCATAAGACGAAAATATCGATGGACGTACATAAATTGTCGGTGCTTGGTAGTACGGGTGAGGGGGGGGGGGTGAAGGGGGCCCAAATAACTATCTACGGGACAGAGTATATATTTACTACAGTAGAACAGGTATACTACTTGTGTCATTGATCGCAGTTCGCGGTCAATAAATTCACAAAGGTTGACCAGGTTCAATCTAACGCATTGTGTGTACATTGACTAAGAAATATGTACAGTTCAGTGAAAATAACATCTGAAGCTGATAGGCTTTACTGTGCTGTGGGCTGTTTATTGTTTCATAATCCTTAGGTGAACATGGTTGGTCGTAATGAATGGGTGATTCTGAAAATATGTCAGTGTTCATGCCTTGTCTCTGTTTCAAACCCCGGACTTTTTTGCTTTCAAGATTATGATAATATCAGTCAAAATGTGCAGGCGTCCATGGCCTCCAGCCTTGATACTTTCCAGCATCTCTTCTTGGTTAGGGATAGATAGCACTGGCATCAAGAGACAAGTGGGAACGGCAATGAGGCTGGGTCTAAACATGCTCTTACACTAAAACTACCTCCACACACTAGAGAGTTTCTGTGCTACCGCTATTTCTGAGGTAGCATTTGGCTTTTTATGCTTACTTTAGTGAGTAAGAGGGTGTCCGGCCGCTTAGAGGTGGCTGGAGACCCTAATAGTTAGTAAGGGTGGTCTCCGGCTGCTGTATGGTGCCTGGAGCCACCATATAGAGTATAAGGGGGTCTCCGGCTGCTTAGAGGCGGCTGGAGTCCCCATAGCTAGTAAGGGTGTTCTTCGGCTGCTGTATGGCAGCTGGAGTCACCGTTAAAGTAAGAGAACTGTAGTTCACCCTCCAATTCCCACTTTACTCTTTGTAATTAGCTAATAACTTTTTTTATATGTATGTGGCTATGTTTGTGTGTGTGTGTGTGTGTGTGTGTGTGTGCGTGTGTGCGTGCCTGCGTGTATGTATGTGCCTCTCTTGTCTCTTTCGGCGTTCACTACGGAGTGTTGGATATCTCACCGGGCGCCTCTCTTGCACGTCACTCGGGAACTCGGGGTGACTCATTCACACGAGGAGGGGGGTTTAGGAGGGAAGGAGGGCGGAAGGCATGGAGGTACCCCACGTCCCCCTCCGACCTGGGCTCTCCCATTGTCCAGGATCTCCTCTGCATGTTGGTTTTCCCCCTAGGGGAAACTGGAGGGCTCAAACGGGTCTCAAGGGGCCCTCAAAGGGGCCTAGGGGAACCCTGGAAGGGCCCAAGAAGACTAAAGGGCCAATGTGGGTCTTAAAGGGCCCAGGAGGCACTTTTGTCTTGGGAGGGGAGGCTCAAGGAGTCAGGGAGGGAACATCTAGGGCTGGGAAACCCAAAGAAGAGTGGAACTCCAGTTACGCGGTAGACGGCCCTTTGAAAGAAAAAAAAAAGAAAAGAAAAGAAAGAAAAGAAAAGAAAAAAAAGGACAATGATCTTCCGCAAATTATGCAGTTATCCCGGATCGAGGAGTGCAGCATACACAAGTAAGTTTTTTTCAAAAAATAATGTTTGGTATAGTAAACATGCAAAATGCGTATCTCTTGAAAAACGTAAAACAGTTTGAACTAAATTGCAAAATCATTAAAAACTGGTTGGGAAGGAAGATCTTAATGAATTATTACATGATAGAAGTTTTATATATATTGATTATGTTGTTACATATAAAAGTGAATCACTGTTAAATATATATATATATTCTATATTTTCCTTTACCAACTGGTTAAAAATGTAACAAAAATACAAAATATTGAAATGGTTTGATTATGTATACGTTTTTGTTTACTTTCTGCTTTCTATTAATGTAAATACATTATTTTCCATACTCGTATTTGTCTTGCACTCTTGTTTTACTTTTACGGTGCATATATTATTACTGGTGTAATTTGTTAATGGTTTCTTGAAAGAAAGAGAGGAAGCATGCAGCACTGAAATATGCATACAGAAATATATCCTTCGTTTTTTGTGTGTATTTTGAATATTATCTTCAGTAAAATATATTTGGAGTCAAAACTAATTGCTTATATTGTTGATACAATAAAAATTCCTTCCGGAAATTTTTGTTGGGGGATATTTAAGTGCACGATTTTGTGGGAAAATCCATCAGTCACCCTCACATTGATTTGAACGCAGAAATATATTGAATGTCGTTACTATTTCTGTAGAAGTAGTCACATTCAATGCTGATTAAGAATTCAAACAGAAACATGCCAACAAGCTTCAGTTATTTTCTAGGGTAAAATCAGTAATTACTTTACACAAGCATTTTGTAAGTGAAGCTTGATCACTGAAATAAAATTCCACCTTGCAGTATTTTAATCAACAAATTTCAGGTTCTGACAAAGTGTAACGAATTAGAAGAACATGGTTCTAGATAAAGAGATACCAAACGCGACGTAATTTGGTTACAAATGACTAACGTTTCTGACTAGATACCAAGACAAGTTAACTTTATACTAGAAGGCTAGGTACGTGATTAGAGTATATCATTTTTCTTGTATTTTTATTGAAAATAATTTAAAGTTTTTCTTTCAGAGTGAAAAGAGATGTCCTACAAGATGAATGCATCACTGAACAAAACTCGCCTCATCTTATCCCAGGTGCAACTGTACGTTACAGGAGAAATAAATGTGTACCGTTAGCAAGCAACCTTCGATATTTATTACCTTAGTATTTTTGTAAGGTAAGAAGGAATATATAAAATCTTTTATATCAGGCTGTGCAGACTGGAGTGTAGATGTAATACAGAATTTCTCTCGTAACATGAGATTTTAATAACAGGGAATATTTAAGGATGAGTTGCCTCGAAAATTTTTAATCTTAAATTGTTAATGTTACGTGGAAAAAGTTTATTCAAATTATAATATAACTATGAACAAATGTAACTATTAAGTAAGGTTAATGAATATTAATAGTTATTTGGAGTTTGTAACATGGTGGTATACACAATGCATTATTCAATCACACCAGCTCAAGCAGCTAAGACAATTATCATGCAGTTAGTTGGACACTATCCATTGCTTTAAACTATCCTTATTCTAACACTACGTCTCGTTTCTCTAGTCTTAAGGTGAAATTTCCTCTGCCGGTGGTGGGAATCGAACCTACGACTGCCCTGTAATTTTACTACAAGTCCTATGCTCTAACCATCTACTCCACGGCGGCCCACAGAATTCTGTACTAATTTTTGCACCATTTACGATACTAATTCTAATCTTTGAGGAGAGTGGACCATATTTGCCCGAATTCTACACTGGGATGACTTGTAGTGTTTGAGTCAACTAAAAGAGCCATCCACAGCCAAATAGAGAAGCAGGGAAATAAAAATACTGAGTCAAACGGCACAGTATCTACACCATACATCTATGGATTATCAGGAAATATAAGTAGAATTGGTTCAAAAATTCCAACTTAGGACATCACTCAGCAGTAAGAAGACACTAAGAAGCATACTGTCAAACACCAAACCAGAGAACCGCATACAAGCTAGAAAAAAACTGCATATACAACATACCATGTGAATGTGAATCATACATAGTAGAATCAGGACCCCTCTACAGAAAAGGATAGGTGAACGCAGCAGCACACACGCAAAGGCGAAACAAATAGGTCAAAAATAGTCGAACATGCATGGAGTGAATCACATAGAATTCAGTGGAGTAACATAACAGTACTACAAAGAACCCAATTGGAAACTAAGGAAAATCATAGAAGCAGCCTTCATAGCAATGGTCCAAAACCCAACAAGTCATCCCAGTGTAGAATTCGAGCAAATATGGTCTCCTTTCCTCAAATATTAAAAAAATAGCAAAAAGAAACAAAAATTAGTACAGAATTCTTTGGGGCGGAGTGGAGTACTTGGTTAGAGCACTAGATTTGTAGTCAAATCACAGGTCTGTGGTAGGTTCTTTTGCCACCAACGGCAAAAGAAAGAGAAGAGGTGGTCTCTCGAAATGTGGTGTTAGAATAAGGATACCTGAAAGCACTAGACAATGGATAATGTCCAATTAACAATGCATGCTGCTAATGTGTAACCATTGTAACAACCATTCAGAGAATCGGTTGAGACTATCCAGTATTGCCGGATATATCTCTACTAGTCTTATCCAATAACTATAAAGCCCCAATCCCACCACTCACTGACATAAATGTTCTCCATTAAGGAAGCCCCGGAGGCGAAAAATGCCCGATTACGACCCCCCATTAAATCGTCCCAAAAGACCGAGAAAATTAAAAATCGCTCAATTAGCCCTTTTTTAAGAGTGAAAATGACCTTTTTTCATGTTCTTAGTAACCCGTTTCCACGGGCATTTTTTTTGCACACATTGTTTCATTCATGTTTTCATTGTCAAACTACATTATTTCTCACAGATAAATAACTCGTAGATGAATCAACTCCTAGTTAGAAAAGGTGCTTCAAACAAGAGTGAAATCTACATAAGGAGATTCAGTGCAGATACAAGTAGATATTGGTATACTCAATGCGAAAATATCTACATCGAGCTTGTTTTAACTAAATGTTTAGAGGTATAATAACAAACAATTATTTAGAGCTTGCCGTTCATGTTGTTGTCCATGGAAACGGACGTTGGTAGGGAATGTAAGAAAAGTTATTTTCACACCGAAATGCTAGACTTTTCAAATTTCAAAATATGAACGTCAGAATTTATTACAGAGGAGGGGGGGGGGTAGGAATTTGATGTGGAAAACAATTAGTTTTCAATTACGTTTACAAATGTGTCAATGACAAAGGAAATAGATAATTTCGAATATTTGAACCATAGAGCCCGTACACATATAACGTTACGTTGAAAACTTTTCAAATAAGCAAAACACGTCGGCGAGCGAACGAGACGTGGCCAGTGGCCACGTCAGAAGTGCGCGAGTCCAATATATATAAAGCCCCAATCCCACCACTGACTCACTGACATAAATGTTCTCCATGAAGGAAACCCCGGAGGCGAAAAATGCGCGATTACGAAATCGTCCCAAAAGACCGAGAAAATTAAAAAATCACTCAATTAGCCCTTTTTAAAGGGTGGGAATGCCCTTTTCTGACGTCCCTAGCAACCGTTTCCAGGGGCAATTTTTGCAGCACACATTGTTTCCTTCAATTCTGAATTGTGTAGCTAAATGCATTATATTTCTCACAGCTCACACACAGATGAATCAACTCCTGGTTCAAAAAGGTGCCTCAAACAAGGGTGACATCTACATAAGGACTTTCAGCCCACACACAATTACTTACGTATATATTGGTAAACTCAATACGAAAATATCTACATCGTGGTTGTTTTAATTAAATGTTTAGAGGTATAATAACATACAATTACTTAGAAAGTTTGCGGTGCTTGTTGTTCACTATGTAAACGGACGTTACTAGGAAACTTAAAGAAAGTTTATTTTCACCCCGAAAACTACTGTAAGTGAATTATGCTAGACTTTTCGAATTTCAAAATATGAGCGTCAGAATTTATTACAAAAGAGAGGTAGGAATTCGTGGGGAATGACGGAAAACAATTATTTTTCAATTTCGTTTAAAAATGCGAAAATGACAAGAGACGTTTCCGATTTAGTGTCGCTATTAAATTCGTTTATACAAAACATCCAACTAACTATTTTGAAACGGTTATTACTTACTTAGTTTATTATTAAGAAAATAGACAATATTTGTAACATATTAGAGACTATACACACATAACATTACGTTAAAAACTTTTCAAATAAGTGAACCACGTCGGCGAGAGCACGAGACACTCGCTTAGCCTTTTTCAAAGGGTGAAAATACCCGTTTCATACTCCCTAGCAAACGTTTGTTTCCGTCCAGGGGCTAGAAATCCGCCATTTTTCCCTCATGGCTTTTACAACTTCTATATACTATAATTACATTTGAAATTGACATACCTTCTTTAAATATTTTTTAATTGCAAACGAAATTGGAAAATAGTTAATCTTGATATCTAAAATAACAACAAATCTCGTGCATATGTTTCGATTTTTATGAATCGCACTGATTAATGTAAGCGCAGATGTTGCAATGCAGGATTAAAAATGTACACGGTTCTATTCGACTGAGGCGACACATGGTGTCCAAGAAAATAATAACAATTCAAGTAACTTGCACTTTGTATCTTTCGGTGCTTAGTTGAGTGTATTTTATGCCTTCGAACATTTTTATTATCCTCGAGGTAATCAATATCACATATGATTAAATTCATAGTTAGAAAACATGCATCAGACAATAGTGACATCTACATAAAAAGATTTAGTCCAGAGATAACATAAACAGTCATGTATAACTTACTTAATTAGTATTACTCAAAATTCGATACATCATGGTTATTTTAATGAAATGTTTTAGACATATAGTACCGTCTTGTTAGCCATGCCTGTTATTGAACTTGGAAACAGACGTTGAAAATGGTATCCTAATGTCATATTTTTCCAGTTGTGACGTCACGTAAAATATGACTCGTATCGACTGTCCATACCTTACGGAAAATGAATTTTGTGAGGGGAATTGACTACCAGAAGAAAACTAAGAGTGTGGCTCATGTTGTTTTCAATTCAATTCAATTCAATTTTCCTTTATTAAAGGGCGAGGTTCAGCCTGCGGCTGTTCTACCACTTAACCCCGATGGATACATGTACATACTAAATACATTCTACCTACTAAATGTTTGTACAATAACAAACAAAGAAGAAAGAGAGAAACATAAAGATGACACAAAAATAACAAATACAAAATTGAGAACAAAGGCTCGTTTACACACTAAAAATAATAATAATAAAAAGATTGAAAACAAATACACAACTATACACAAATTAATTGACACAATTGTACTTGGTGTGATATGGTTAAGAATAAAAGAAATTAATATTAATGTTATGTGTAAAAAACATATAAATGTTCTTAGTATGCGAGAAAGGACAAAATATCGTTAAGGGTCGGCAACATGTAAGGGGAAAAGTAAACAAGCAAAATGAAGATGAAAATACTTGTTATTAGGAAGTTGGTTCAGAAATGCGAGCTATTATTCGTGAGTGCTGGAACACAGATATTGTTCATTTAACAATAGAGTTTTTAGTAAGCACTAGTGTGTGCTTTGGAAGTTCAAGTTTCGATTTTCTCCTTGTTTTGTAATCATGTATTTCCCTTCTGAATTTTAATTTCTGGAATAGGTTTCTAGGTGTTTTGGTTTGTAAAAGATTATGAATAAAACAACACAGATGTAATTTTCGGCGTCTGGTCATGTTCAACATTTTGTTTGCGTTCAGGGTTGGGAAGTTATGATAGCATTTTCTTATATGGTACACGAAACGGAAACATGAATTTTGGACTTTCAGGATTTTGGTTTTGTTTCAAACGGATAGATTTGGTCCGAAAATTACCTCGCAGTAGTCTAGTAAAGGAAAGATAAGTGATTGGATTAGTCTCATTTTAATCTCTGTTTTTAGGCATTCTTTAAAGCTGTACAGCGATCTTAGCACGGCGTAAGCTTTTTTAATTTGATCTTGTACATGAATATCCCAGTTAAGGTGTTAATCGAAAATGACGCCTAGATTTTTCACATTTGTTGCATAAGGGATTATAGATGTGTCTAGTTTGATGCATATCTCGTTAGGATTTATCAGAGAGAGACTATTTCGGGAACCAATAAGAGAGAAAGTTGATTTTTGTGGGTTTATTTTTAGACCGTTACTTTTACACCAGGTATTTATGTTGGATAAATCATCATTGAGCAAAGCTAAGGCTGCATCCAGCGATTTCGGTGGAAAAGGAATTTGTAGTTGAGTGTCATCTGCGTAAAATGAACTTTACTGTGATTGATTACGGTAGGTAAGTCGGCTGTAAAAATGGTATAGAGGAGAGGGGCTAGAATGGATCCCTGTGGGACACCTGTTTCCAATGGCAGGGTGCGAGAGAGAGGGGGTGTGGCAGCGTTTATGAATACTCTCTGTTGTCTGTTGTTCAGATACGATCTAAACCATCGGAGAGCGGGAGGTGAAAAATTGTAGTATTTTAATTTGCTCAAGAGCAGGTCATGATGGACGCTGTCAAAGGCTTTAGTGAGATCCAGTAATACTAACGCTACTGCCATTCTCTTGTCGATTGATCGTAATAAATCGTCAGTTACTTTAAGTAAAGCCGTTGCCGTGCTGTGTGAGGGACGGAAACTGGATTGACATTTCGGAAGCAGATCTAGGTCATTAACGTGTTTGCGAGTTTGCTTGTTAACAATTTTTTCAGTGACTTTGGAAAATATAGGTAAGAGACTTATTGGTCGAAGGTCATTCAGGGACGTTATGACTTTTTTCTTTGGTATCGGAACAACACGTGCTGTCTTCCAGCTGGTCGGGTATTGTCCAGTCCGGAATGAGAAATTTACGATGTGCGTCAGGGGACGTAAGATGTGCGGTAATAACAGTTTAATCATTTTTATAGATGTTCCATCATTACCAGATGCCTTGGATGATATTTCGGCTTCGTTTATTTCTTGCAGGTGGAAAGTTTGAGCGCTTTCGTTTAAAGTGTTACCATCAAAGAACTCTCGAGTTTTGTTAACGGCATCTTCTGAGACATTCGCTTTGCTCCATAAGCTAGAAAAATGTCGGTTAATTGAATCTACGTTTCTCAGGTCGGAAGGTATCTCGTTGTTCATATGTTTACTATATACAACCCACGTTTTTATTTTTTTTCACAACTCTTTGCTGTTATTGCTGCAGCGGAGCTGATGATTAAAATATGCTTTGTTTTCTTGCCGTTGGACCGAGGTGGTGAAGTTTCTTAGTTCTTTGTAATAGTCCCAGTTTGCCTGGGATTTTGTGCGCTTATATTTTATTAGGGCATTTTCACGGAGTTTCATGAGCAGTTTTGTATTTTCGGATATCCACGGAGAGTTTTTTAATTTTATTAATTTAGTTTCAAGGGGCGCATGCTTGTCGAAGAGATTTATTACGTTTTGAGTAACGAAGTGTACTTTATCATCGATGTTGTCGAAGCTATCAATTTGCATCCATTCAATTGTTGTAGCATCCCTATCGAATATCTCTTTGTCGAGGGTAGAGAAGTTTCGAGATTTGATAAACTGTTTAAATAATTTTGGTTTTTCGAACGTTCGGACGTTCCGACGGGAGCGGTTACGTTAAATGAGCGTACAAGATCCGGGTCATCCGTTATTACCACATCGAGGAGTGACTGGGTGGTTGCCGTTATTCTGGTTGGTCGGTTAATGATCTGAACCATGCCGAAAGAGTCGATTATTGATTGTAAATATACTGTTTCTGGTTTATGGGGAGAAAGGAAATCTGCGTTTACGTCACCAAAAATAAGTAATTTGTGAACGACTGGAAAAACTTCCGAGATCGTCATTTCTAGGCGCGATAATTTTGTATACGATATATTAGGGGCTTTGTACACACCAATTATTCCCATAGTTAGATGCTGGAGCTTCACAGTTACGCTAATCATTTCGACTTCGTCGTCATTTTCGTTGCAAGAGGTGATTCGTGTGCACAATAAGAAATTCTAACAATATACAGTAGAAAATTATGGGCTGTATCTAACAAGCGAAGATAACATATATTTTCTTAATTTTCATGTAGGAAACGCAAATGAACACTGATGTACAGTATGTTAGATATAACTAGAATTACCTTCACCGTAGGTTAGGTTTTAAGTTTTGTGCAGAATATATTAATTGTGTTATCTTAAAAATCGATACTAGGGAACTTAAAGAACGTTTATTTTCACCCCGGAAACTACTGTAAGTGAAATATGCGACACTTTTCGAATTTCAAAATATGAGCATCAGAATTTATTACAGAGGAAAGGTAGAAATTTAATGGGAAGGACGGAAAACAATTATTTTTAATTTACGTTCAAAAATGTGAAATGACAAGAGACGTAAAATATTGCTTTTCCGATTTAGTGTCGCTATTGAATTCGTTTATACAAAATATCTAACTATCTTGAAGTGGATATTGCTTACCCAGTTTATTATTAAGAAAATAGAAAATACTATATTTTGAATGCTAGTAGCTACCATATTAGAGCCCGTACACACATAACGTTACGTTCAAAACTTTCCAAATCTGCGAACCACATCGGCGAGCGCCCGGAATGTCGGAAGACAATTATTTTTAAATTACGTTTAAAAATGTAAAAATTACAAAAGACGTAAATACTGCTATTCCAATAGTGTTGCTATTCAATTCCTTTATGTGAAATATCTAACTATTTTGAAACGGACAATATTTACCCAGTTTATTATTATGAAAATAGACAAAAAATATGTTGAATATTTGTATAATACTACAGCACTTCCACACATAAAGTTACTTTCTAACAGGGGCGGCGCGTGCCTTTGCAGGCAGGCAGGGCACATTTTTCATTTGGCTGGGGGGCAGATAACCTCTAAATTTTTCTTTAAGGTTTTTGAGAAGAGTTTTTTGACATAGAGTAAGTAAATTGTTCGAACAATGGGTCACTATTTGGAATGAAAGTAACAAATTCCGATCTAATATCAATAACTAACTAGGAAGATGATGCACCGTTAAGTTCAGTTACAACATTTTTCATTGTCTATGTACCCCCAAAATAGTTCGTTTATACTTACGAAGATAATCTGCATGTCTGGAACACAGACAGTTGTCTGGAACACAGACAGAACCACACAAATAAATACATACGTCCAGTAGCTATAAACTCTTTCACTCGCGAAAAAAAAATATTATTTCATAAGCGATCAATACGCACACAGATGAAACGCAACGCAAACTCACACACTAACTCAAATCCAAATCCGTATACAATGGAAAGGAAGGAGGACCTTTTTGAAAACACCGAGGGACTAGTTTGGGCAATAAAAAGTGTTGTCAACTTTTCAGGTCGCCGGAACAAGCTAAGGCCGAAGGTCACGTATGCGAGCGTACAAGACGTGGCCAAGGGCAACGTCGAAAGTACGTGAGTCCTTCCTATATACATACATACACCCAACGAATTCATTTTTGCAAGCTTTCATAAATTCTCGAACGTCAACCCTTTGGAATTAGAAGTTGAAAATATGCGTATTTTTCTAAATTGTTGAGTTAGTTCTTTTCTGTATTTATTGTTATTGTGATTTGTCGATTGAATGTAGGCATTACTAACTTCTAAGTTTTATTTATATGAAACAAATTAATCTATAAATTATACTTTAATATTACTGACTGTGAATACTAACCAACAAAGCTTGAAGTTTTGTGACATAATCATTCCTCCAAATACTGTATGTAGATTATTTCGAACCCCTCAAACCATGAAAAATTTTAATTTGAACTTATAAAAACCTACAAAAATTACGTTGATGGTTTTTCAAATTTTGCATGAATTTCGATTTTGTCCTTGCCCAAATGAATAGGTTGTTTCTGGACAGAGGCAGGCTCTAGAAGTCTGCAGTCTGCAATATTGAGCTATTTTAGTTCTATAACCATTGATGCAAAGCTATCAAATGTTCCGATTTAGTCGGGACAGTCCATTCCATTACTTTTAATCCATGTCTCGACTTTTTCGTCTCGTCTTGGACACTACTTGCTATAAGGGAAGAAAGGCTCTTGCGCCACTACAGACATTGTAATGGTTATGTAGGACTTTCTGTAGAATACTGTGTACATAATTAAAATTGTTTGAACTTTTTATGAGTCAAAAACAGTTGTTTGACACTCGACAAATAGGAACCCCTCGATTGTTGAATGGTTTCTTCTATTACAGTGTCACTAATGTTTCACATAATTAGAATAGAGGGGAATTTTTACTCTTTACATTATGGAGAAAGGTTCCTCAATGACTGCAAAACAAAACCTATAAGGGGCATTCAGCTCTCCACCCGCACTGCAAGGTCTGTGATCCCTTTTCGCCAACACTGAGCAGAAGGATAAAAAACTGTTTTCTTTCTCCAATATCAGGGGTTTTCTGCAACTGATGTCCATTCTGCCACTCAATGGCTTAGGGTTAAATAATATTATGTAAATAGGGAAATCCACTTCACAGCAGAATCGTTGCTAGATTTTCGGGGCAAAAAATTGCCTGAGGTATTTTAACATATATTGTTATTTGTCCAATACACTCAAGAAATTAAGTACAACTTTTCTTCTTTTCTACTTGTAATTGCCTTGAACAAAAATACACAGTGGTGTGACTGTACAGCAGACAACTTTCACAGTGTGCAGAAGAAATAAAGCCAACAAAATTCGACCCTACGAGCCGTTGAAAATGGCATTTTCTATCCCACATGTATGCAACCCCATTTAATAGCTTCTTCGTTGCCACTGGCATTTATTTTTACTGTCGAATAAGATTCTAAAAGCGAAAATACACCATAGAAACAAAATGTTATGCCAGCAGACACACTGCCAGGGTGAAGTCACTTAGCCGTTCCCTTCAGATAATTCATTTACAGTGTTTGCATTGACTCCAAAATCCTGGACAAGTGAAGGAGTCAGGAAAACAAGACTAGGACTGAGGTCATTGGGAAAAATGATTTTTTAAAAAAAGTTTTCAAAACCTGGAAAAGTCAGGGGAATTAAATTATTTTTTCTTGGGAGAATTTGTAACCGGAAACACGTTTCGTTTTATCTTCCCAACAATCTACCTTTTGAGTAATACAATTGCTTATAAAAAGGTTCTTTCACTTATTTTCAAAAATGTTCAACAAACGTGATTCATTTGATTAACTTACAAAGTTGAAATGTAACTCTTATCTTTAGCATGTTAAATCATTACACAGTTATGTAAAATACCTGGAAATGTCAGTGACTTTGCAAGATGGGTGTGAACCCTCTACTATCAACCCCACACACATATGTTGCTTTTCGTAGGCTATTTGAATTGAACAATTTTTCTTTTCGCTCTCTGACAGAAACAAATGTCAGGGTAAACTGCAAATATTTGTCACGTGGTTGTATACATATAGGTTCGAAAATGCTGTTCTGCAACATTTCGTAGCAAAATGAGCAAATTTCTCTAACCACCCTCTCCCATACACCCCACCCCCACACACACACACATATATATATATATATATATATATATATATATATATATATATATATATATATACACACACACACATACATATATGTATATATATATATATATATACATATATATATATATATGTATATTGTATAATATGAGAGAAAATTTATGAAAATTCGCCTATGGTTCTGTCCCCCCCCTCAAAACAATCTTGGGTACGGCCCTGATTAGAATGATTAAATCAAGAAGACTTAGGTGGGGTGGCCATGCGGCACGAATGGGAGAGTAAAGAAGAGTTTACAAGATCCATGTTGGGAAACCGGATGACAAGAGACCAGCAGAAAGGCCAAGACGAAGATGGAGATAACGTTGGGATGAACCTAAAGGAAGTTGGTAGGGGTGGAAAAGAGTATATAGATCTTGATCAGAATAGGGACAGATGGAATGCCTTGTGTTGCTGCAGCCATAAACCTTCGGGTTTGCTAGAGTTAGATTATTTCGAAGTTTCAATGTAAGCGTCTGCCAATGAAAGCGCTTCCTCAGCATGTGACTTCACCGTGTTAAATAAATCTTGACTCAATGGTCTGTTACAGTAAAATTAGCTAAAGAGCTTCCGAGTAGAATCTTTATTTTATATATTTTCTTAGGCCTGTCTCTTCAGTTTCGTCAACTTGTCTTTACTTACCTTAATTATGTAAAATTATCTTTCCTGGCTCGCTCGCCCCAGCACAAGACAAGAACGCCGTACGTAGTCATAAAATTAACTTAATTATAGCTCTTAATAAAAACTAATGCATGCTCGCGTTTGTCCACATTTTACAGCATCTACTCTTCCTTGATGCCAATTTCGCGGCGACGGAAGGCAAAAAATTATAATAATAAGGAAAGCTTTCTTTGAAGTGCAAAAAACTTGCAGAAAACTTAAACGTAACTTGTATATTATTTTTTTACTGTCCGTTTCTTGAGTCTCGTTTTACAAATATAACATTAGAGAAGATGAAGAAAACAGGTTCAAGCTCAGGTTATAATTTTCGGAACTCGAGCTGTCCAGTTAGCGAGTCTATCAACAGTGTAGAGCGTCATCAAGAGGGTGTAGGGTTGAGATGACGTCATCGGTTCGCTGCTTGGTTGGTGGGTTGAAGAGGCATGATCTCATTTTTTTACATTGGGGGGGGGGGACGATAACACGATTATTTCGCTCTTAATTCTTATAATAATTCTCTCATATTTGAAACATCTGATCGATTGTCACTGATCTAAAGAAGACTGTAATCTTGAGATTCATCGTTGCAACAGAGCACACACACACAAATATATATATAAAATAGCCCTTGTTATTTTAAATTGGAATTATAGAAGTATCGGTATCGGTGGGTATCTGTGAGAGTATCGGCATCGTTATCGGTATCTGTTCAAGGTGGTATCGGCTTAGCCCTATGCATTATATTTTGGTCAGTACCATGAACACAGGATTACACATTAATAAAAGGGTGTCCCAAAAGTAACGCAGGATTTAAATTGCGCGCCATTTTTTTCGTTGGGTTGGCAACGCTCTCTGAAGCACATGTTGTAAGCACATTCCGGTTAGTAGTGAGTTAGTCGTGATGGAGAAATACACGATGCAGGAGCGCATGAAAATGAAAATGAAAATTTAGCGATGGTCTATGACATGGAAATACTGGAAACAAGAAAAAAAGAAAATGAAAATTTGCTTTTTTCCTGTTTCCAGTATTTCCATGTCATAGACTATCACTAAACACACCTTTTGTTGCCTTCAAACATCAACAGTGTTGCCACTGTAGCTCATATTTTTTTAAAACACCCATTTGGACCGGTACGCCTTTACGAGGCATTTCAGGATTGGCTATACGCGAAAACGATCGGTTTTCTTCTCTGAACTATAGATGACGAAATAGTCCACCTACCCAAGGTGGAAATTGACGTCTAAATTTACGTACGAATGTTTGACATGCAATTTTCCATGCTTTGTGGAAAAATAAATTTACACTTTCACTTCCATTTGGCAACACTGTATGAACAACACTGCACCCCGTTTGTTGTTTCTATGTTTAAAAATATCTACTTGGACAGGGCTAACATTTGGTGTATGACTTATGTATGTACAGGTTTCGGTTACAAAGTAACGCCACTCTTAATTCCCAGTTGCGCCGTTCGTAGGACACCCTGTACTTCTCTGGCAGTTCCACGACGTAATGAATAAACTGATACGAACTTGGTACCTACATCCACAAGGGATAGTATATACTGATAACCTTCTGAGATAGGTAATTGACCTATTAAGTCAATTGACAATAGTTCATGAGGGTCCTTTTGACTAATGTGGAGTTTTCCCTTAAGAATGCCCAACTTATCCATTTTAATTTTAGCACAAGTAAGACAGTCTCTGATATGCCTAGCTATATCTTGCTTTAACTTTGCCCAAAAGTATCGGAGTTTTACCCTTTAAAGAGTTTTTCCCAACCCAAAATGTCCTTGCTCATCATGGTTTTCTTTAATAAGTTTGGTTTGAAATTGTTCAGGAACACATAATTTCCACAAAATTTCGTCACCAGAAGTCTTTTTGAACAATAAGTTTCCATGAACTTGATATAATTTTCCCAGCTTGGTCTATAGAGGAGAGGATTCTTGGGAGTTTTGGTTTAGAAGCTTAATGATAGGCTGACAAAAATTATCAGTTTCTCGTGCTTTGGTACAATTCTCAGCATTCTCTAGCTCTTCTCGTTCTTACCATACGTAATTTACATAAAAAAAATTGGATTCTCTTCTATATGGTTATCCTCTGCTGGATACCTACTGAGTATATCAGAAATTACATTATCCTTTCCTTTAATGTAAATTATTTCGAAAGAGTGAGATTGTAATTTTAATGACCATCTAGTAAGGCGACAGTTCCTGTTCTTGGAATTTTGTAGCCAAATTAGACCTCTATGATCTGTGTAGATTTTAAAGTTTCTTCCATTAAAATAATTTCAAATTTATTTACCCCAAATAATATTGCCAAGCATTCCAACTCGTGAATAGAATAATGCATCTCATTATCTTTTAGCTTTCGGCTAGCATATTGGATGATGGCTTTTTCACTACCTTCATCTTGAAACAGTATGCAACCAAGGCCTTTAGTAGAGGCATCACTCTCAATGCAGAATTCTTGGTTCAGATTGAATTGAGCAAAGGCTGAGGCACTAACTATTTCTTCTTTGACCTGGTTATAAGCTGTTTCTTGATCTTGACTCCAAGTCCATGTACGAACAAGCCTTGGATAATAGCTTCACTAGTGGTTCTGTCTTTGCTGAAAAATTTTCAATAAACTTCCTTCGCCAGTTGGCCAATCCCAAAAATTTTCTAACGTCTTTCCTACATTTAGGTTGAGGGAACTTAAGGATGGCTTCGTTTTTCTTGGGATCTACCTTAATTGTGTCTCCAGAGATGAGATGTCCGAGATATACTAGTTCTTCCTTTACGAAATCACATTTTCTTAATTTAACTTTTAGACCCACTTCTTCCAATCTATGGAGGACATCTTCAATATGTCTCAAATGAGATTGGAAATCTGCATAAAAATTAGATCATCAATATATACAGTTAGATATTTTTTCGTCTCGGGGCCAAAAACTTCATGCATTAACGAAACAAAAGTTGAGACATCATTAGACAGGCCATAAGGCATCTTCAAAAATTCGTACTGCTGACCTTTATAAGAAAAGGCAGTATAACTTCTGCACTCAGGTTTTAAAGGAATTTGTAGATATCCTGAGGACAGGTCCAAACTTGTAAAATATCGAGAACCTTTGAATCTTTGAAGACTCTCGTCAATGGGTGGAACTGAACTTTTTGTAATATAATTAAGCCTTGTTTCCATATTAAAACCAATAAGTTGCTGACCAAGGCAGTTTATTAAGATAAAAACACTTAACACGTAACGTTTCGACCCTGTATCAGGGTCTTCCTCAGACGAAGAAGTAAACTAAAATGATTTTAGTTTAGTTCTTCGTCTGAGGAAGACCCTGATACAGGGTCGAAACGTTACGTGTTAAGTGTTTTTATCTTAATAAACTGCCTTGGTCAGCAACTTATTGGTTTGAACTTTTTGGTATAATCATGACAGCATTGAGCTTACGAAAATCTAGACACGGTCTTACGCTTCCGTCAGGCCTGTCGATAACCAGTAAAGGATTCAGGTAGGGAGAGATGGAAGGTTGTATGATATTCTACGTCTTCCATGGATTTAATTATTTTTCCAAAGGCTTTCTCTTCGAAAGTGGTACCGGATATGGAGCCCGGTGGACAGGTTCAGAAGTTTTCACTAGTTTCAACCTTCTCTTTGAGGTCATCAGGGCTATTCATCCATTCATCATCCTCTTCTTGGATCCTTTGGACGTAGCGTACTATATCTATATTTAAGGGATTTCCCTCTTCATGTTCAGGAGTCCTTCCGAAGTATAAAATTACTTTATTATCTTTGAAGCTAATTTCGGCTTCATGCTGCTTAAGAAAAGGCATTCCTAATTACCCTCACACCCCTATACGCCTTCATGGCGTGGTGCTAAGCACATGGAGAGCACTTTACCTATATATTATTTTTTACTTTAAAATTTTTAGCTCCATTAACTTCCTTCACTCGTGAATCCTCTTTGTTTTTTCAGGGCTCTGGTCCATCGTAGATGTCAAAGTCTTTCATAAACTGAGTTAGTTCATACACTGTCCTAGGAGCATGGGATAGACAAAGGCTTCTCATCCGATAAGACAATTGTCCAATAATTAAGTTAAGAACTTCACTTTCACAGAAATTCTCCGCCAGATTCCTGTATGCAGCGCAAACACTCCAAGCAAAGCTTTCCATGTTTTCATACACCAAGCGAGAATACTTTCGATTTCTGACAGCCGCCAATTCTCTTTGCTTAGCTTTCTTAGAGGCAAACTCCTCTCTGAACCTATCACAGAAATCTGTATAATCAACAAAGTTATCCATGTTGCCTGCTAACCAATGTTCTGCCTTTCCAGTAAAAACTCGGGGAAGTTATTCATGCCGATAGTGTTCTGGTACCTGCATAAGCTCAAAGCTAACATTGAGCTCTCTGAGATATTTCTCAGCAGATTGTGCTTCTATATCGCCTTTAAATTTAGGTATATGAGCGATAAATGCCATTCTGGAAATCTTAAAGTGCGAATTTCTCCTTGGAGGTAATTCATCTGAACTATGACCATCGCGAGGCCTGTTTCTCCGTTCTAGTTCGTCTTTATCTGTAATATCGAATGGATTTGCACTATAGCTGGAAGTTCAAATGATTCTGCTTCGGGATTTAAACTTGTTGAATTTTTAAATTTTGGAACTGCACCTGCAAGACGTCCACTCTTCTAACAAATAGGCCAGTTTGTTCTTGTAATTCTAGCCTTATTCTTACTTCCAGTTTCTGATTTTGTACTTGAAGATTTTTAATCTTATCTACTGTTGTCCTCTCAACTTCATCCCGAAGAGTATAAGTGGCAACTTCAATAACTTCATGCTGTTTTTGGACTTCTCTTTCTATGTCTTCAGTTCTGTCATTTAACACTTGAATAGAAGCTTGAATGGACCCTACTGTGTTTTCAATATTTCTTACCTTCTCCTCATGAAGTTCACTATTCTTTTCTATCTCAGCTAAAGCCTGAGCCAGCTCCAAGTAAGAACCAATTTGTTTATTAATTTCACTTTGCCAAGCCATTGAAGGTTCTATCTTTCTTTGGACAGCTTCACTAACATGCTCATCTAACTTCTCAGCTATTTTATCAATTTGTTGTAATCTAGAATTCAGAATCTCTAGTTGTCCAGATAGAGACTGTAACTCTTCTCTACGCTTTATATCTTCCTCCTCCTTCTCTTGGTTTCTCTTCTCTTCTTGACTTTCCACCAACCGGCGAATCATTTCCAAGTCTTCTTGTCTTCTAGCTTCCGATTCTTTTTTCTCAATTTCTCTTTTCTCTTCAAATTCGCGCTTCTCAAGTTCTCTATTTTCTTCTTGAATCTGCATTACAGTTTTAAGCTCTTGCAGCTCTTGCTTTCTTTCAGCTATTTCAATTTCACGTTTAGATTCATTTTCGGCAGCTTCTAGAAGTCTTTTCTCATATGCGCAGCCATTTCTTTCTTTCGCTGTTTCTCTTCCTCAATCATTTCATTTTTCCTTTCCTCTTTATCGTTCATCAACCAGTCTAGTAACCCTTGAGCTACTGGAGTCTGAGCAGAGAAACTTGGCTGTGGATCTGAGGCTGAAACACGACTGACACAAAATATCACCTTCTGTTACATTAGTCCTCTCTTTACCTTCACAGTCCCAATGGAAATTCTTATGACACTGCCTACACTGGAATGAGTCCTTTTTCTCTCCCCGGTTCCTACAGCAAAAAAATTCCGTCTCTACTTCCATGGTTCTCTTACGTCTGCTTCGTAGATTCTTCCCTGCTTTATCACCTTCCATGTTTTCATGTGTTTATCACTTTAAAAGCGGAAAATTACTTTGCAAGGGTGCTTCCAGCTGTTTAACACAACAACTAATATTTCACGTTCACTCTAATGTTGCACTCGCGAGTAATGTTAACGGTTCAGAAATGTTAACTTCGGGCCCCACGGTGTAAGCGCCAATTAACTTTGCAACGTCCGTCGGGTGCCTACTACACCTACACGAGTATGTCAGAGGAGGTGCAAGTCAACTAGCTTGGCAACGACCAATCAGTAGCACCAAACCCACTGCAAAGTTTTACCCATCATGCTAACTCTTCTGCCAGCGGTGTCATGAGACTCTATTTCACTCAGGGTTCGGGAAAAAGTACACTGTCTAAAGTTAGAGAAAGTTTAATGACTATAGCTGGATACACTGTAAACGTTGTAAGTTTAGCACACGCCCGCGTAGGATATTACACTCACTGACTAATGTTCTGCCACACAATGGGGGTGGGGAAGAATGGCTTCTGCAACTGCTGAAATCTGGGAACAGGAACACTGCTGCTGCTGCCCTCTGCCGTCGAAAACGTAGCTCCAACTCTCGTTAGGAATGTGCTGTCCTTGTGCAGGCTTCTGTAGCTGCAGGCTTTTTACAGGAAACTGTTGGCTTTTGGGGAGACAGGGGGCATCTATTAAGGTCACCCTCACGATAACAGTAGTATTTTATCTGACCTGTAATTTTACCTTCTTGGCGGTTGCCTAGAATGCCAACGGCACACTACCCTGGCGGGGTGCTGCAGGTTGATAGGGGAGGAAACCTCTTGCAGCAAGCGAAGCAGGTCCTCTCACTCTAACGTGGAGTTTATCTCTCTCGCCAATAAGCAGAGTGGGTATCTCTCACTCGAAAGTGGAGTGGGTTCTCTTGCCAGTGGCAGAGTTCAACCTCTCTCGCTGATAGGCGGAGTGCAGCTTCTCTCGCCCGCAGGTGGAGGACAATTTCTCTAAGGTTCTTGGCCTCTCGCAAGAGCTGAGAGCACCTTCCTACCTTCCTTCCTTAGGATGCTTGGCCTCTCGCAAGAGCGGAGTGTTCCTTCTTCCAGGTCAGTTTTGTAAGAGATATCTTATCGTGAGCCGACCTGAAAGCCAACTGAAGAAAATAATAAACCTTTTCTTCGAGCAAGGCCTCATCTCCAGGAAGCTATCAACTCGCGGCAAGCCACGGCCCCTAGCGACCTGTTGAGTGAGATGAGTCAAGGCAAAATGGATAATAAACATTTTTCTGCTCCCACAAAAATAGGCAATATTTAGGCTCTGGAGAGTTCAATGAACTAACCGATCTCTAACTACACACTGGTAATGATCAGGCTAGAAAGTTCATACGAACTAACCGATCACTGATCTAACTGCTTATATAGCCTTGGTTCAAGTAGCGCCTGCAGGTTTCGAAAGGATACGGATATTGCAAATTAAATGCTTCTATTCTCGTAGAGCCGAATTTCAAACATGCATTTCATTAACAATGAAAAAAATGGGAAATAGATCTAGAGAAAACGACAGATATTTTAGGCAGGTGGGAAAAGTTTTGAAAACATGGTATTAAAAAAAATTGTATTCAATTTTTCCAAGAACGATCCAAAGATTGGAATCTCAAATATAACTTTCTGTATTATAGTGTGTTGCGGGAGCTTACTAAGGAATGGTAAAACAACGCAAACTGAAATAAAGCAAATGAAGAAACATTATTACGTATGCATTCTGAGAAACGAAATGGTGTCAAAGTTAGGAGCAGACTCCCCCATTTAGATCGCCATGAAACTGTATTTGTCGCTCATGTTATACAAGAGAGAGAAAACGCGAATAGACAACAAATTGTAACAGTTCAAATGAACGATGGACGGGAGTATACAAAACTTTCAGACAATAAGGAAGTACTTTTGGACCATTATAGTAATCTTTATTCGGACAAAAGAACTTATGGTAATTTAAATGCTGATGAATTTTATGAAAATATTCAAACAGTATTTCATGATACTGATGGACATAGTTTAGACAATATATTCACTCTGGAAGAAGTACATAATGCAGTCATGGCGGGGAAACCATTTTCCTCTCCTGGAATTAATGGCCTTCCCACTGCTCTCTTTCAAACTTTTTGGAATTTGATGCCGAAAACAATAACAAAATGGGTACATGCAGTTTTTAGAAACCACATCACCGGTAATACATCAAATATTGGTGTCACAGTAATAGTATCTAAGTACCTAAGATAGTGCAACCAAAGAAAGTATCTCATTATCGTCCCATAACTCTTCTGTGTGCGGATTACAAAATATGTTCTCGGTGTATAATGCAACGACTGGCTCCCTAGGCTGAATAATTACGTAGTTGGTAAGATGCAATATTGTTACGGTGAAAACAACAATATATATGGTGTGTTGCAAACACCCCGTGAAGTAATTGCTAATTCAAACTCCAACTCTGCAAATGTAAATCATGCAATTTTAGCTGTAGATTTCCAACAAGCTTTCGACTCTGTTCATCATGTACATATGTTCAATGTTTTTGGTAAACTTGGTCTTGGTGGTAATTTTCTAAATGGGCCTTACAAGGCCTGTACAAACACGCAGAATCCAAAATCCAAATAAATGGATTCTTAACGAATCCCTTCCCAGTGTGTGCAGGGGTTCGACAGAGAGATCCTCTCTCCATGTTGGCTTTTACAAGTTTCTCGCTCATGCCATTGTTAATATCTTTAAAAAAGGAAATATCTGGTATTACAATTAGCAATCAAAATATTAAAGTATTATCATATGCAAATGATATAAGCATTCTAGTTCAGTCCCAGACTCACACAACAATTATATATCAGCAAATGGAGAAATACAAACTGTTTTCATGTTTAACGATAAATTATGTAAAAACTCGTATGATGTACTTAAATTCCACAAATCAAAACAGATCTCAAGTCAATTTTTGAAATTGTTCCAAAACTTATAATATTGGAATAATGTTTACTATGTCAATTAAACAGATGCAAGAATTAAATCATAATATGGTAATACGAGCTATGAAAGCTGTTTTTGTAAATATAAACTTAGGAATTTAAGCTTAATATCACGTGCAGTTTTTGTAAATATATTTGCGCTCTCCAAGGTCTGGTTTACCATGAAAAATAGACCTTGCGAAACTGAAGAGTGCTGTAAACTGGTTTCTGTGGTATGGCATGGGAGTATATATAACTCATGTAAGGGGGGGAGTTGAACTCTTGGTTCAATTAGGGTTTCTATATTTCATAAGTGAAAATCCGGTACACTACTGACCGGTAGCTTGTTAGGGAGCGGGGGGGGATGGACCCGATAAAGTTGTATGTATATACAATATAACTGTCATTTACATCACACATCGTGTGGGAACTTTATTTGAAAACTGTGGACTGAACAGACAGGCACCCAAGCACTGACTATACAATGGAAGAGAATCGTAACTGAAATTCAGCACTCCCAGCAGACGGCAGCTCCATCGTGCAGTACCGCCTGTATCTCGTTAACTCTTTTATTATGGAGAGGGAGTGGTTCAATGTAGAATTAGATTGTTTTGTAAAATGAGCATTTTAAAATTACGTCCACGCATTTAAATATTAAAAAATTTGACGATAGTATAGTCTTACACATTTCTTCTTTCCCACCCGATTCCAGGACATTTGTACATCCCGAAGAAACTATTCGGAACATCGGGACAAATGATAAAATTCCGGGATTGTCGCTGAAAATCCGGGACGTATAGCGTCCCTAGGTATGATCTGGCTGTCAAAATCCACTCTGTCACCACATGAAAGCTCACACGTTTATTAAATTAAGTCTATCTACGAACTTCTAACTTTTCTACATCAAATGAGCAGAAAATGCATTTGAAAAGATAATGCTAGCTGCTCTTTAAAGAAGGATTACAATGTTAGAATCTTTCTTTTCCTCCTTGCTACAAAATTGAAAATAACATCATCGGTGTTATTTTAATATTCGTATGTATGTACACTTAACAGTGTAGGGTCCATTAGTCTAGGATTTCCCGTTGAATTGAGAGGACATTATTTCAACTACATTTTTCATTCAGATTTGGAAATGGAAAAAATATTAACCAGGCCATCCAACATTTTGACACACTGTTCCAATGAATGAGGAATAGGCATTTCATATTGGAATAAGTTGTTGCAATTTTTCAATGTGTTGACTGTGTTCAGATAAACTTGGGTTCATTTCTACTACAAAATGCTCCAAAAATTGACAACAGTAAAGTTTCTACTATTAGTGTTTAATATTTCATAAGTCAATCTACTGAGTATTGATACTTGTCTGCCCACCTTGTGTCAAATAACTTGAGAACGTTACAGTACTTCCCTAGCTATCTTGCACTGCATGTTTTACAACCAAATTACTTTGAGAAGACTGATTGATTTATTTGCATTATTTTGCTTCGCATTTTGTGTCACTTTTGGCTAATTTTCGAAGATCGGGATGAATGATGACATGATGAAATTGATGAATGGACACACACAATCGTCCATGCCCATGCCTGATTTCGAACCCGGGACCCACGATATTCTAACCACTGCTCCTTTCAGAAGACTCGAGGTGGAAAATTATAACTGATTTGACAGTCTCAATATCGCAGAAATTCCACAGAAATGGTCAATAGCCAGGGTTAAAATATGTGCTGAACAATCTACAAAAATTGCTTTTGGACACTTCTCTGAAATTATCTATCTATCTCACCCCCTTAATTCTACCATATTCTTCAGAAACTATTTTTTTTTCTAAAGCCACATCCACTGAAGCTAACCCAGATGCAATTACAATCTCCAATAGGGACAAGTTTCCCTTTCCAATCTAGAGTTTGGAAAATGGTATATCGACTTTCGGGATTATCAACCAGTTGTAAAATTTCAAATTATCAAAAAATTAGCTGAGGAATACTTGATTCTTGAATGGTAAAAAAACATATGGAGAACTTCTAATGAAATTATAATATTCGAGCTATAAGATCACAAGCAGCTGCTTCGGGCAGAAATTACATGTGGCATTATAGAATTTGTGAAATGTTTTTTGAGTATTTTCCAGAGAAATTCCGAATCTATCAGGAAATTGCAGACATTTGCTTTGCAGTCCCATCTGGTGTGTGGAATCAATTTCTTTCCCATCCGTATCCCGTTCTATACGCTTGTAATTAATGAGAACAAAATAAGTTTGAAGAAATTTTTACGAACAAGTCTCGGCGCATAGCGGATAGAACAGGTAATCTCGTAATTTTACAGAACCTAAAGGGGGGTTGAACTCGTTGAACCCCCCCCCCCCTTAAATACGCCCATGTGGTCTGGATATATTCTTCGGGTTAGCCATGAAACAATGTGTTTACCTCTAGAATGCGGCGGATAAAAGTTGGTCCATGTGCCAACCAAAAGTCAAGCACTAATGATTCAGGCTAACAATGCCGCTATGATAAATCATCCTGATGGTCTGACAGGTACGATCATACAGCAATTTTTGAACACTTTTGTATTAGATTACCCAATTGATACAAGCAATATTCCAAAAGAGTATCAATATTTGGTAGATTCTATTGTGGAAATATGTTATTCCTTGTTACTATCGAATAATGTTCAAATACCCACTGTAAAAGACATATACAAAATGAAATGTAAGACTATGTACACTAAATGTAAAATAATGTTGAAGCACCCTCGCGTTTTGTGGAACAGAGTTTGGATCAATGTACAAGCAACACACTTATCAACAAGGATAAGGTCTGCATGTATTGTTCACCAAATCTTGATAACTGGAACTAAACTTCATAGATTCCGATTAGCGGAAAATTCGCTGTGCAAATGGTGTAATCACGATTGGTCACCTTTTGTATCCAAGTTTTACATATTCCCGAAAACAAAGTTAAATAGTATACAATGCCGGACCCTGTGGCCGAGTGGTCGAGTGGTTAGCACATCGCCCTGCGACGAATCCCGAGTCCCAGGTTCGAATCCCGCTCGGGCTTGGTTGTTTGTGAATGTCCATTCATCAATTTCATCATTTCATCACTGATCCCCATTTTCGCAAATTAGCCAAGGGGCAAAAAACGCGAAGTAAAATAAACTAAATCAATCAATCAATCAATAGTGTACACTGGATGTTAGGGAATTATGCTTGGTTTGTTAGTACATATAAGAAACATGATTTTCGTGAAAGTTTGTGTATATATGCATCAAGAATATCAACAAATTTCTTCATATGTTATGCGTACTACGCATGCAATTTTTTTAACTGTAATGCATACTATGTAAATATCACATAAAATAGTTGTCCTGACGGTATATACTTTGTATTATGTAAATGCATAAAAGAAAATAAAGTTATATAAAAAGAAGTCCACCTGGGTTCAGTCTCACGATGGCAACCCGCCATCGTGAGGAAATTGGGGAGCTACAAGTGAGTAGCTTAACCCGATCTGAAAAATCTCCTATAACGGCTGAGGGTTCGACGTGTTGACCCCATGTCACCCCATTGCCGGTTGAAGATCTCCACACCTCTAGGTAGGATTATTGGAGGGAGACTGGCAGTCGGGAAAATAGGCCAAGACCCTTACGGGCTGTAGAGCTACGGGATATTTTATTATTATATTATATTTCGGAGATATAAACATTGAAATTTAGAGGCAATATTATGTAACGATGATAATCATTGTTAGGCGACTGTTAAGACAAAAGAGGGAGAAAAACTTTGATCAGAGTGGAAGACGTTTCTGATGTAAAAGTCAATAGTCACATATCTTAAGTATACTACTAATTGATTAGTATCTATGGTATCCATAGAAACATCAAGACTTAAGTGGAAGAAAATATTGCTCTTCTCCTGTGACGATGTTAATCAACTTCAGTAAACAAGTAGAAGATTTACAAAACAAAGGTAGATATGCGAAACTTTGATTTATTACGTATGCATTCTTTTTCCAAAATTGAAGACTAATATGGAAAGAAATATCGTGCGTCTTGATTGAAATTGATTGGATATTAGAATTTCAGTGTAGGATTGCTTCAGCAAGGCTGAAATATTCACCTCTAACCAGTGGTGGCTGGTGATCTGGCTCCATGGATGTGTACTTCAGCCTCGCGTCTACAAGGGGTGTTATCATCCTTCTCAATTACTCACACCCGTTTTCGCGTACATAATGATGCTAAATGTATTGGCAACCCAAGTTATGACCACCTTTCACAAATCATGAGATTATTGCAGGGTTGAATTTTTTTTAAAAAATATGAATTTTTTACAAATTGAAATAACTCGGTGATTTTTCTGTCGATCGCGAGAAGAAAGAGCGGTATATGACATGACGCAGCACACCGTACCAAACCAAGTTAAAAACAAACAAGGGCAAAGGAATTGTGAGTAATGAGTTGGTGGGTAAACGCCACAAGTACACAGGCTACTGTTAAATAATAGTCTAATAATCTGTAAAGTCTAAAGTGTAGGGACATTTTAAAATATGTGAAAATTGGTATGAAGATCCAAATTCTCTCTTCAGGAATTTTGTGTATTATGTATTATTTTGGGGCCAAATCTATTTTTAGCGCCAGATAGAAGTGATTTTTGTAGCTTGCGTTAGGGCGGCGATAAATTTTAACAACAAAGCCTTGACATACGATTGTCATATTAAAACTGCAAGAAAGCAGAGTCCAGTCATAAAAACAGTACAAATATAAGTGTATTTTTGATGAAGTATTGTGTAGTACGTATACAGTATGTTATAGCCGGGATTCAAACACGAGACCCCTGGCTTCGTAGCGCTCTATGCTAACCACTCCACTACGCTACCCCACACGCAATCTTATTCTAGAGAAAACAAAACTATTCTTGAACTTTTGAATGAGTCGTCATCACCTTTGCATAAACTCGCACTACAGCCAGCCTTTGCTGTACGTTAATTTTTTAGAGTAGTTTGTTGGAACAATACGAAATAAATCTGAGAAAGATTATTTCATATCGAGTTTACGTATATGTAACCTCAGACGATGTTCCTCTATTTAAAATGAGAATCTGCGAAGAAATCTCCTACAAGTCTCTGAAATTTTGATTAGACACGTCTCTCGTATTTACACTGAAACGAGATATCTTATAATGCATTTGTGAAGTATCAGTCCAAAAATTGGATCGCCGTGTTCCAAGTTCTTGTTGGAAAGGTGAAATATATATTTACAACGCTAACTTTTAAAATTAAAAAAAAAATCCCCGGGGTAGGATTGAAATCATGGCCCTGAGATTTGAGATACACGTGCTACCGACTGCGCACCGACACTACACATTTGATTTGAAATGTATTTCGTCAATTTTTTTATCATCCTAATTGCTTTCATGATTAATCAAAGATTTGACACATGCCGAAAGTTCCGCTATAACTACCTCGAACCGAAGTTCCTATCAGATATTAATATAATTCAACAAAATTAGGATCTATACCTGTTTATATCTTCTCTTGTGAAGCCCTTTAAGATTTTGAAGTAAATTACATTTTTCTTGATGCCCTTCTCATCCATGCATCAAAGTAGTAAACACTCTTCTTGAGCTGCTCAATTTTAATCGGAATAATATTCTGCTACAAAGTCTTGTTCGCAACCTATTATCTTCAGAGATACGTGATTCAATATTTCTGTGGTTTCTAATACTTTTTGTCACGGTTCCGATTCACTAATAATCTTTCAAGGTTTACAGTAGGAGCAGCATATCATTTAGGATACGTCAAATGAACATGAAATTCATGTTCGATTAAATTAATTTGTGCATAATTAGAAGCTGTCAAAGTATCAACTTGCCACTTTGTCTTTTGAAAATCGGTTTGTGTCAGTGAATTCTGTATTTGAAGTGTTATTTCCCGATGTAAATAGAGACAGTGGCTTTAGAAAAATGTGACAATTCCACAAAAATCGAATAATTGTAGACGTGTGTAACCATAGTAATTGTTACGTTGTAGTGAGAAGTGAATAAAACATACAAGGCCGATCACTTAGTTACGTCAGATAACTATGAAACCAATCCTTAAGGAGAAAGGCAGTAGGTAATGGAATAATGTTGTACGCTATGAGTTAATGTATATTTACGAAGTTTGATTTATGTATCTAATTCCTGTGCGCACTTGAATTACAGCATCGGTTCCTCGGTCAATGTTTTACCCTCCTGTATAATTGAAGTGTGCAGAATAGTAACGCTGAAAGCTAAGTGAAATACGACACAAATTACACAGCAGTAATCGTACAGAAGGTCACTGTATTTGACCCAGTGGAAATGTAGAAAAATTTAATATAACCAAGACTTTTCTTTAAATTGATAAGATTCTTATCAAACTTTGTAATACAGAAATCATTTGGTAGCGGTGTCATTCTAACCCAGGCCCTCTAAGAGACTAGTGCCCAAAACCTGCGCATTAGATTTCTCGGCCATGCTACTCCACACGCAAACCTTTTTCCACAGAAAACTCAACGATTCCTTAAATGCTGAATGAGTCATCATCAATTCTGATCAGACACGTCTGCAGTATTTACACTGAAATGAGATATCTGTTTATGCATTTGAAAAATCTAAGTGAAATAAATTGGATACTCTTGTCCCATGTTCTTGTTGGAAAGGGGAAATATATTTACAACGGTAACTTTAAAATTTACAAAGGAATTGCCCTGGGTGAAGATTGAACTCACGACCTTGAGATTATGAGACTCACGCTTTCTTGAAAATCGTTTTTTCCCAGTAAATTTTGTATTTGGAGAGTACTTTCCCAATGTAAATAGAGGCAGTGGATTCACCCATCTTATGGTTCTTGTATGAAAGACCATTTTCCAGCACATAATAAAAAGCCTGTCGTTCGAAGGGGGGTTGGGCGTCATCTGCCCCCTCCAAAACTTTTATGATTTCTGAAAAAAATGAGTCATCACGCTGGTGTTTTCCCACATCTATTGATTCATCCTGGAGAAGAAATATAAGAGGTTCGCCCAATTCTGGCGATTCTTCGTCCGGGGGTTTGGTTGACTCCCTGCTAAGAGCGTCGGAAATATTTTGTGTAGATTTACAATGAACGACCGTGAAATCGTATGAATCAAGCTCTGCACTCCACCGCGAGAGCTTCGAACTCAAATTACGGGTGGTACGTAAATAACTGACTGCTTTGTTGTCCGTTACAAGTTCGAAATGTTTTCCAATCAAATAAAACCTAAAGGTTTTGAGGGCATACTGAACTGCTGATAGTTCTAGTTCCATGATGGACAATTTTTCTTCCCCTTTTTTTAGTGTTCGACTTGCATATGCTACACAAAGGAAATTATTATTTGCATTTGGCTGTGTTAAAATAGCACCAAGACCTTTCAGAATTGCATCACAGTAAACGCGTGTTTCTGTAGAAGGGTCATAGGGTAGCAAAACTGGGGCAGTTATTAAAGCGTGTTTTAAGTTTGTAAAAGCTGTTTCTTGGTCCTGCCCCCATACAAATTTTTTGCCTTTGCCCAAAAGGAACTGCAGAGGTTGGACCTTCTCTGAAAAGGATGGGACGTATCTACGGACATATGAACATAAACCTAAAAATCGTTTTGTGGTGGAGGGGTGCGGTAAGTCTTAATAGAAGAAATAATACGGTCACTCAAGCGTAAGCCATAACGCTCCACCAAATATCCAAGAGCGAGTATCTCAAAATAACCAAATTTACATTTGTGTGGAGAGATTTTCAAGCCAGCGTTTTGTAGACACTTAAACAATTGTTCCAGTGTTGTCAACATTTTATTAAAAGTATGGCCCCAGGTAAATAAATCATCCATATAAAAGGCGAAGTTATCACTTTGCATTCCGCTACACGCTAATTGAACTGTTCTGTTCGCTGCGGGAGATGTAATATGACCCTGACTTAAAACATTAAATTCAAAATGACCTAGGTTGGGAATAGAGAAGGCTGTGTACTGTTTACTGTCTTCTGTTAGTGGTATCTGAAAGAAACCAGAACGTAAGTCTGCGCTAGAGTAGTACTGCTTTTCGCCTATGCCGTGCAAGATTGACTGAATGGAAGGCATGGCCATCGCATCGAACAAAGAGCGTTTATTTAAAAAGCGACCGTCTTGAATAAAACGGTAAATTCCGTCACGCTTTTTCACGAGAATAACTGGCGAGTTATAAGGACTTGTACTATCCCGGATTATTCCCTGTTTTTTCAAAGTCTCAATTTGTTTCTTTATCTCTGTTCGCAAATGTACCGGGATCGGATATTGCAGCTTATGGAACGGCGTAGGATCAGAAAGCTTTATCCTATGTTTGTAATTGGTGGCAAGGCCCATGTTATTCTCGGACCAACTGAAAACCTTTTTTGTATTTTAACAAAAGCACTAAAAGTTGATTTTTCTCATGTTCCTTCAATTGTGGATTAATGTCAAATTTGGATATATCCACTTGTGGGATATTCTCGATTTCTGATTCTTCCTTTGTTAAATTAATTGTTACAGAACTATTTTCCTCATCCACCGTTGCCAACTCACAAGATTCTGCGCCACCGATCCGAGATGCAGAAAAATGTGGGAATTCTACAAAAATCGAACAATTGTAGACGTGTGAAACCATAGTAATTGTTATGTTGTAATGAGAAGTGAATAAAATATACGATGCCGATCACTTAGTTACGTAAGATAACTATGAAACTAATCCTTACGGAAAAAGGCAGTAGGTAATGGAATAAAGTTCTACACACAACGGCAAAGTAATAGTAGACCAAACGGTCAGCCATGGCGAAGTGATTTAGAAACCATGCGTGCTTCAGTGCAGCTTTGATAAGGTACCTGAATTGTCTCGAGCTGAACTAGGAAGTGGGCGATCTTTAATCCCCAAGGCCATTCTGCAAGACGAATGCCAGAAGAGGTTTGTGTGTGGATTTGCTTGGGTGATGATAAGTGGATATGTTCTTGTTTTCTGTTTTCGTTATTTTATGTTGCTTTGCTACCTTTAGAATTTGAATGACGAATAGAGTGATTTGATGAACTGAAAAGCCAACCCCGTGGTTAGCGCAACGTGTTTCAAAGTCGAATAGCTGGGTTTATAACCTGGTCTTCATCCCACCTCCAACTATCACATCTTTAATCTTTATTATCAAAATTAACGGAGGGAGACTGGTAAAAGAATGGCGTGAAATAACAAAAATCTAACCTTCGGTGTCGGCTTCTCAGCTTGTAGCATTGTTGTTTCGTCAATCAATAGCAACGATAGACCGTGAGAGTGAAATGAAATGATTCTTATTTTTTAATGAATAGTTGCCGGCACCTGTGGCGGAGTGGTAATCTGCCTGCAACTCGTGCAGGAAGCAGTTCGTAGCGAGCTCCGCTCTTCGCGTGAGAAGGCTTAGTGATCGAACTGTCCGAGTTAGCTAGGGCCGTATACGGTTTGCTAGTGTTGTGTTAGTTTTTTTCCTTTGAAGTGCAAGCGAAATTTCGTTTATAATTACCAAGAGCCAGTGAAGATACGATGAAATAGATCACGATGAATACACAAAGAGAAAACACCTTGAAATTTGTTTTCATTGATGTAAAAACGCGACCCACGTCATTGGATTTTCATCGATGGTTTCATGATGTCTACCAAGTGCCTACGACCCAAGTGCTCAGTTTTGAAATAGATTTCTTTCGTAAGTGTTTGTACGTGAAATTTATGACAAAAGTGGTAGGAGAACGGTTACTGAATGATTTTGGTGCTGAGGTAATCTATAGTGACGTAGATGTTGACCATAAGGTTGAAGTAGAATGTGCCCACCAGCGATATGTAATTGTCAGAATCCATGTAGTCCCAACTGAATTAAGTGCAGAAGTGATAAGTGGGGAAGTGTTGAAACTTGAAGACGAGACATACTCTGCGGATCACATTTACCCTACTCGAACTGGACGTGTCTTGATCAAAATGATACTATGTAAACCCATACCCTCATACGTAATAATGAATGGAGACTCCTATTGGGTAACATACCCTAGGCAGGCTCGTAAGTGCATCGCGTGTTCGAAAGAGGGTCAAATGAAGCACAATGTCCCAAGCGTCGATACCCTGGAAACCAGTCCCGCAGGGGGCCGTTTAATATACCCGCTGACAATTTACCGATGGTATATGAACCTACTGTGCTAACCGTACTGACTAACCCAAGAGATTCATCTCCATCAGTTGCAGAAGTCCCTGCATCAAGAGATAACAATGGAGGGAACACGGATAGCTCCAGAATCACCGACGAGGAAACAGGTACCAGACACGAAGTTAGTGTGAAGAATACACCAACAGAAAGGGAAGAGATGGAGCAGCCAACATTGACCACTTCAGAGGAGATGCATCACATACCCCCACCCCCACCCCCAAGTGCATTGTTCACGGAAGCAGAATTCCCCGTAGTTACCTCCCCTAGGAAATCACGGTCAAGATCTGTATCAAGGTTACGGTCAGTGGCGGAAGAGTCCATGGTGCTAGGTAGAAAGAAGAAGAAAAATAATGAATGCGTAAGTTCAACAATAGTTCATAACAAATTTAGAGTAGAACCTGGTACCCCAAAACAAGATGTTTCAAAGGTTAGTTTAACAAGTAATTCAGCAAATCTAAAAAACCTTCAACGAGTAACAAACTTACCCCAGATTTATTTAGTTGAAAGCATAGTTAATGCTTTATAGGCAGGAATTAGGGATCAGTAATGTTGAAGAATGTAAGTAACTTTAGTTATCTGTTGTGGACAGTTATAATCATGCAAACATTTACCTTGGCATCTATAAATTTGAATCAAATGCAAAGTAAGACCAAAAAAAGTGCTCTCAATGACTTTCTCATTAAATCGTCTATTGATGTCGCCCTGTTTCAAGAGGTTTCTGTACTGAGGATGTTTAAAGTATACAACAATTTTACTCCCTATGCTCAAGGGACTACCATAGCATGTAGGCGACACTTGGATTTACGTAATGTAGTGCCCCATCCCACGGGCAGACAAATAAGTGCCAAATTAGACTCAGTGTTTCTCTGTAATGTGTCTGCTCCGTCAGGAAGCCAAAACATACGGGAAAGAGAAGATTTTTTTCAACAGTTCTAGGGCTCGAGTTGACATCCCACACACTAGACACTATACTAGTGGGAGATTTTAACTGCGTAATTCGTTCACAAGATCAAAACCCAGGATACAACGTCTCACGTACGGTCTATGAATTAACGCATAGGGGTTACATCTGCGTGATGCTTGGATACACGCCAACGGTGAAAGTCCAGGTTACACACATATCACCTCCAATACTGCGTCAAGGATAGATAGGTTTTATGTCGCACCAATATTTCAGGAATATATAATTAGTGTTCAAAATTTTCCAGTATGCTTTAGTGATCATAGTGTACCAATTCTCAAAATAAATGTAGATTTGATCAAACCCCGACAAGGTAAAGGATACTGGCTTTAAATAGCGTATCATTCTAAAGAATGATGGGATCTGAACCAGTCATTGTGCAATTAATTGCTGGGTGATATAAGTTACTCATCAATCATCCTCTGATGAATGCACTCGTCATTGGCATGACGAGTTAACGCTTGGCAATACGAAAGGTACAAATAAGATTAAGGAACTAAACTGCAGAAAAGACAATGGTCAGTCGTTGGGTTTTCTGAACCTTTGAACCTGAATCATGGCTGGGTCTTAGGATAGTTACCTGTCTATCTGATGAATAAAATATACGAAGTCCTCTGATGGCTTCTCACTTGGTTGACCAGAGCGTCGTCTCACTTCTGCCCTACCGCTCTCCTAACCTCTTCTCCCTTCTCAACTCCAATCCCAAGTCAGTCACCTCTCAGCTTGTCTCCCCTCTATATCACCAGCCATGGAGCTCTTCCTCCATGCTGAATCGTGTTCTTAATTGCCACTATGCAAACCGCCGACTCCATAGGCAGAAGAAACTACCTGTTTCCTGGATAGCTCAGGAGGTTTGCATAGCACAACACTGTGCATTGTTTACATGCCTCAGAGGCTGAGACAACTGAGAAAAACAAGTGAATGCCCTGGTCAACGTGAAGCATTCAGAGAGACAGTAGTGTAAAAACCCCCATAACCAGGACGAGAAAGTATGAACCCCCCTCATGCAGATTTGGCTACACTTAAAACTTGCTCAACATGCCCATATGAGTTTTTTGCTCAAGTGTGGAACCCCGTCTAATCCAAGATTTTTGTAAAAATGCCCTCGGGGATTTCCTGAGAAAGTATGACCCCCCTCAGATTGATTTGCCTACACTTATAAAAGGCACTTCTGTGAGATTGTTGTCCATAAACCTGTCAAAAATATGCCCCTCTTGATATTTTTTTTGGCCACACCTAAAACTACGCCAAACGTATTAACACACACACACCCATATACACACACACCCACCCACACACACACACTGACCTTGACCTTGAGATGACCTTGACCTTGACTATTTTTTCGATTATTTTTTTCGATTATTTTTTCGATTATTTTTTGATTATTTTTTCTATTATTTTTTCGATTATTTTTTCGATTATTTTGACCTTGACCTTGAGATGACCTTGACCTTGACCACACCCACCCACATACACACCCACATACACACCCACACCCACCCACACCCACCTACATACACACCTACACCCACCCACACCCACCCACATACACACCCACACCCACCCACACCCACCCACATACACACCCACACCCACCCACATACACACCCACACCCACCCACACCCACCCATATACACACCCACACACACCCACACCCACCCACACATATTTACTTCCGGTCCACTTGTGGCCTATTTCTGGTTTATTTATATTGCATCATGTTTTGCAACAAATTATTACCCAATATTATGCATTAGACATGTGTTGTTTTCTGATTGGTTGGTTATGACATAATGTGATGATGTGTTATATTCTGATTGGCTTATTGCTTCAGATGCTTTCAATGCGGTCTGTGCTTAGGGTATATGTATATGTTTCTGTTGTGAAATACATATACGTTATGAAACCAAGAATACATAGAAAACCGTATAAGTACGAATGTTGAGAAGAAGTGTGATTGACGGGAAAACCACAGAGTAAGGATATTCGTTAATAAAAAATAGTCTAGGGCGCTGGTTCTAGGCGCCAGTCTCTTCGGGGGCGTGGGTTCGAACCCCACTGCTGCCAAGTGTTGTCTCTCTTACAATGTTTGATAAAAACGTTATCTGTTTTCATAAATAAATGGGTTATATCGAGTTCTACATTTCCACTGCATCAAATACAGTCACCTTCTTTTTGATTACTGCTGAGTGCTTTTTGTCGTATAATCCTTAGCTTTCAGCGTTACGATTCTGCACACTTCATTTGTGCCGGATGCACGGATAGAGAATTCACTGACACAAACTGGTTTTCAGAACTGTTTTGTTCACTTCTCACTACAACGTAACTATTTCTATGTTTTCACACGTCTACAATTGTTAGATTTTTGTAGAATTTCCAAATTTTTCTGAATCCACTGTCTCTATTTACATTGGGAAAGAGCTCTTCAAATTGAGAATTCACTAACACAAACTTATTTTCACAAAATAATTGCTGGCAAGTTTGACCGCCACTAAAAATGCACAAATTAATTTAATCGAACATGAATTTCATGTTCATTTGACGTTTCCCAAATGATATGCTGCTCCTCGTGTACACTTTGGGAGATTATTAGTGAATGGGAACCGTGACAAAAAGGATTAGAAGCGACAGAAACCTTGAATCACATATTTCTGAAGATGATCGGTTGTGAACAAGACTTTGTAGCAGAATGTTATTCCCCGTTAAATTGTGCTTCTCAAGAAGAATGTTTAGTACTTTATTGCATGGATGATAGGGGAATCAGGAAAAATGTAAGTTTTGGCAAAAACGTAAACTGTTTTCCCAAAGTTTCCTCAACAGTTCCCTAATATGTTTTCACGAAGTGCCGATTTATGGTTCTTTTTTTACTCTAGATAGTAAAACAATACTCTTGTGTGCTATTTACCACCATGAATAAAACTGAATCACGGTGTCTTAACATAATCTTAAAGGTACAGGGATCTAAAGATGGGATGCGTTACTGCCCAGTAAGTAGCGTAGGCTTCCATAGACCATGGGAAGAATATACAAGTAACATAATTTAAATAAACACTTAAATGAAAGGTTGCACACACAGATTGGTTTAAGTACATTTATGACGGAACCGGCATGATCATGATTAATGAGAAGGGATTACCTGTCTCGTGCTATAGATCTCGTCAGATGTGTCCTCATTGATCTCCCATGCACAGAAAATCTATTTAACTGATTGTCGAAAACTTAAGTCCAACTGACATCTCCCTGTTCCCAAAATCGTTGGAGTCTTTAACTGAGTGTTCCTCCTGAACTTTAAACGACAGACTCACTCCCTACTTCTCCCTAAGATCAACCCTTTCTCTCTCTCCCAAACTCCAAGCAGCCACTCTTTCTCTCTGGAAAACCTCAGAACAACAACTGATCCTCTCTCCTCAAACACCAACACTCTTAACCTCTCTCTCCTGCTCCAAGCATAGTTAATTCCCATCAATTAACTTCCCCTCTTTTCTCCTCTGCATTCAAAGCTTACAACAATGTACAATACCTCCTATCTTACTTAGCACATTCTTAACTTTTCTGCCAACTGTAGATCGACTGAACTACACAAAAATGTTAAGGATGATACGAAATTTACAATTACACCTCTCCGAATAGAAACTTACCCATCTATGGACGTAACTTGCGACTTACTTTTTGGGGGCGCAAAATTAAATCAGGCTTTTAGGGGGGGGGCAGAATCGGAACGTTTCGATCCAATGACAATTATGTCCAGGACTGCTAAAGAACTGTTACATTTGAATCATAAGAATTATTCTTAATTTCTTTGTTCCTCAGGTCCCAGCAAGTTAGAAAAAAATGCTCTTAACTTCTAAACTTTTGAAAATAGTTCCAAACTTCTGTTCCCCCTGTACACCTTGGAAGATTATTAGTGAATCGGTGGTAATGTGCATATTAATCTGAACAACAGAGAAGGGAATTCTAGTCAAACGAAAAATGCCTCGAAGACTATAAGATGCGTGACAAAATGAAATCTATTTCAAATCAAAAGAATAAGAATTCAACTTATGATACACAAACAGTTAACTGATTTTTTTACTCTCTTTTCAGCGACATCGATGTGTACGTATCAGTCACAAAAATTTAATATGTATTAGAACCGAATGAAGAAGATATCGGCTTTATTTCTACTCACTTGAATGCAGGGGTGGCCACGGGCGGGTTTGCGGACGCAGGTTGCGTCCAACTGACGTTTGGGAGGGATTTTTTAATTTGTTTTTTTGTGATGAAAATTAGACTGAATAAAATTTTCAGCATTGGACGGAAGATGAACTTCGTTAACATGTAATAATCACTTCGTATACTGCTAATATACTACTAAGGGACGGATAAGTATTATTTTGGGGGGGCAGTGCCCAATTCTTATTAGGTTTAAGTTGTCAGGCGAATTCTTGTGGGGAGTTTAAGCATTATTTTTTGGGGAGACACTATAAAACTCTTGACTATCAATGTTAAGTCTTAGATAATCAAGGGAATTCTACTAGGGCGGGGAAAGATTGAGAATTAAATGGGGGGGGGGGATATCCAGATATTGGATATCAATATTTTAAGTCTTAGATTGGCACAGCATTCCTACGTTAAGGGGGAACGTTCTTTAAAGTTCGGGGGAGGGCAATATTTAGCGCTTTGGTATAAAATTCGTATGATGATTAGGCTGCAAGTTTTTAATATCATTAGGAAGTCGATTGTATCAAGTTGATTTACTCTAGATTATTCGCTAAGCGAGTTGACGCTTGGTGTCATAACCATCCGCTTTTGTTCCTTAGCTCCTAAAATAAATATCGGATGCATGAAAAAGTAGTGAAGTAAAATATAGCCTAAACAAGAAGTTCACGGATTACTCTTATTTATTTTATGTCGCTTATCTACCACTTTAGGATAATGAGGATGAGTGTTTGTTAGACACAGCATTAGCTGTGGGGCAAGCAAAGGAGGTGCCACAAACGCCGGTGCTGAATGAGCAAAACGAGAAAAATTTGGAAGGAGTAAAAGTCGCGGTGCATTGAGCAAATATTGACTCCTTATTAAATTAGTATTATTGCCAGTTTCGAAATGAATAGGCTAAAAATTTTCTTTCTCTCTTCGCTCGCAGTACTACTCACAGTGTGTAAGGGCGGATTCAAGGAAGGACGAATAGGGCTCTGGAAGTGATCTCTCCTGAAAACTTGTATTATTTTTGCAGGTAATGGTAGATAATTATCATGGTTCACATTTTGTCATAATACAATTATACACGATATAGTTGTTATTAGCATTTAGTTGATATTGTACCATTTTTCCACCCCAATTCTTAATGATGCACCGTTTTCACTTTCGGTGCCCATGAGCAAGTAGAGAAAAAGTTGGGAAAGAGTACATATCACGACATCCTGTGAAATTATCGACGGCAAAATAAATTAAATTAATATTTTTGCAAGTTTGCAAGAAATAGATATAAAAATTAGCCTGCTCGCTTCGCTCGCTATTATCCGTGTCTTCATAAAATGATTGTGAAGGATTATACTATAGCTACATTACGATATAATTTCTGTTATTTAGCGTCGCTTTTCTGCCACTTCTGGCTAGTCTCGACGATGAGAATAACTCACATGATATGATGAAATTGATGAAGGAAAACTTCACAGAGAGCACTCATGCCCTGCCCGGGATTCGAAACCGGGACCTCTGGTATGCTAACCACTACGCAATCAATGTCGGGTGCGGCATTAGAAGAAATTAACAATATTCTTGGTGTTGATTAATAACATCAGTTTTAAAAATATAATCCTTAGCGTTCGTAAATAACTATGCAACAGTTATTTTAATATTTTAGTAAATTTTCATCAGATGATGCCGCAGTTCATTAGATTAAAAGATCACAGCCCCAAAATTGCTCCTTTGACAGAAAAAAGCGCTGTCCTACAGATCGAGCGTCGCAATGGCCAACTTGTGCGGATTATACTTCGAAAGAATTCCCCATCCAGCTTATTCACATGACTTTGCCTGTGCAATTTCTTCCTGCAGGTGTATTATTTTAACGATGTTGTTCTATTAGAAATACAACTGTATTGTCTACTCCCTTTGCTGTAATAGTTTTACTAAATATGCTACATCGTAACGCATTACGCATTGTAAATAACCAGATACAATATGACGCTTGGTGTCATAACCATCCGCTTTTCTTCCTTAGCTCCTAAAATAAATATCGGATGCATGAAATAGTAGTGAAGTAAAATATAGCCTAAACAAGAAGTTCACGGATTACTCTTAGTTATTTTATTTCCGGTTCCTGGACCGTATTTAAATCGATCCTGAAAAAAGGTTCCTGGACAGTATTTATATAGATCCGGAAAAAAATGGTTGGCAAATGCCCCCAAGCCCCAACGTTCCCTTTCAGGGCCGCCAATATTCCTATCAGCACATATCAACAGGTGAATGACTATGAAGAGCGACGCATAGCGTTACGCAAAATTAGGAAGGAAAACATAACAACTGATGAGGGAAAACGCTCAAAATCAAAATAAAACAAATAATATCTTTTTTTTGCTTAGCTGCATGGCTGGGGAGTGACCTGCGCTCGATCGCCAGCTCTAAACTTCGAAGGAGACGAAGAAAGTGAGCGGAAACATCCATCGCGACACTTTAGGCTGCTCTCATACTGAACTAGGCTTTGTGGCGGTTCCTCTCTCGAACCTCTAGGCCACCCTCTGTCGTCAGCGTCCTCGAGCATAAATCGCCTTCGAAAAACTATACAATCGCAGCTATTACATTAAAAAAATCACGAAGACAAAGCGTCCATCCTCATCTTTACCTTCCTGTTTCCTTCAATCACCTTTCAATATCCTATGTCATCTGTTTTTTCACCTCGGCTAAAAAGAAATACGTGGGATATGAAGCTTCGACTGTTATGTACTAAATCATTTGACAGGCTATGGAAAAGGGAGATTTTATAAATGAATAACATCTGTTTCCGAAGAAAGGTCTGCGTCTTCAGTAGGCTTCTTTATGGGTAATTATTTTCCTGAAGATGGTTTATTTTCAAGATACTTTTATAAATTTACATCTTAGTTACAGATCTCCATAAATAAAGGACAGAACAGATTTCTTTCTTATAATTAAATCTACGCGACTTTTGCAGTTTATTTATATAATATGGATCAAGCTGTCATATCAGTTATATACAGACGACCAGGCGCTTGCTTGGAACTTTATGAACGCTCCTTGACATAATGAAGCATAACTTTGACGTGACTGGCGAAGGTTTTAAGTATTGACTCCGATTTTAATATAAATTGGACATTATCGTCTGGCTTCAAGATATATGCAGAAATACAAACTGCTATAATTCGTAAAATATTAGAGACATCGACTTGATATCGGGTATGGCAACATGTTAGCATGTTCACAGGGCGAAACCTAACCATGCCAGATATCAATAATGAATAACTTGATCAATAAATAATAATCATGGAGACGAAATAATCTGAACTTATTCTTCCGTATGATGGCATGTTAGCATGCCCACAGGGCGAACCTACTCATACGGCAGAATAACATTAAGACCTGTTGCATTATGCAACAATTGAAAATATATTACGTATAAGTTTCGAAGAGATGAAACTGAATTATCACAAAGGTTGAAAGAAATCGTAAATTTACTTATTTTCACGCATGGTGACATGTTAGCATGTCCACAGGGCGAACCTAACCATGCGTCAGAATAACAGTAAGTTCTGAGTCGAAATATAACATTATTTTGTGAAGATTTTATTTAAAATTTCAGAAAACTTCAAAATAAAGTTGAAATAAACTTATTCTTTCGTATGGTGACATGTTAGCATGTCCACAGGGCGAACCTACCCATACGACAGAATAACTATGTCTCTAAGCTAATTTGGGAACGAAGACTGAGTTCTTTTACCCTCCCATAAAGGGAGCTGAGTATTTAAGATGTTAATCCATCGGAGTCGGTAATGAAAATGCCCCCGAATTAGGTTCCGAAGCTGTATTTATACCCCCGCATGTCAAGCAGAGCGCCTCCCGTGACACAAAAGATAAACATAGCTACAGCTGTGATATGCAGAACTAATTTGTGTATAATGGCAATATTCTAAAGATTAAACAGTATGTTCCATAAGGTTCATTTGTCTATGTCTAACACAACAGTTATGATCCTTAAAGTTTCTATAATATTCTCTACTATAAAGTTGTCACATTCTTAAAAACTTCTTCCCAACGTCCATAAGGCTTATATTACTAATAACTCCAACTGAAATTTAGCTCTTATGGCCTTCATAATAGTTTGATTCTAAAACTGAGAACACGTATTTTTGACTAATTGTCAACAATGAAAGGTTTTGCTTTCAAGAAGCTTGCAAATAACAAATTCTAAACTTCTCGAATGACAGAATTAGGTCATTAGTTCAACTATTAAATATCTCATCTTTCATAATGTTTTTATAGTGAATATAAAAAGTAAAATAATTAAGAATAATATTAAATATGACCGAATCTTTGATATGGTTCGGGAGGATCATATCACGTAATGCAATAGAATCAGCAGCTAAAGAAAGTATAGGATACCATACACCAAGAAAAAGTAAGCCATGGTTTGATAATGAATGTCATAATCTAATAGAAATAAGAAATCAGACTAGACTTAGGTGGTTAAATAACTCTTATGATACAAATGTAAGCAATTATAATAGAATAAAGCAAGAAGTTAACCGCACGTTTAGAAGTAAAAAAAGAGATTACTTGAAAAGCAAAATTAATGAAATTGAAACAAACAGCAAAAACAAAAATATCAGAGATTTATATAAAGGTGTAAATGAATTTAGAAAGGGGTGGCAACCTAAAGTAAACTTGATAAAATATGAAGATGGTGATTTTCTATCTGACCCAAGCGATATTCTAAATAGATGGATGAACTACTTTAATGACCTTTTAAATATTCATGTAGGTGATAAATCAGAAGTAAATGAAGTGCACACAGCAGAACCTTTAGTTCCAGAACCTAACTTGACTGAAGTTAAATATGCTATTAAAAGGCTAAAGAATAACAAAGCACCTGGCATTAATTTAATACCAGCTGAGTTAATTAAATATGGTGGGAAGCCGTTAATATATCAAATTCATAAACTCATATGTTTAATATGGAATAAAGAAGAAATCCCTCAACAGTGGAAAGAATCCATAATTGTTCCTGTGTTTAAAAAAGGTGATAAAATGAACTGCAATAATTACCGTGGAATTTCTCTACTCTCAACAACATATAAAATATTATCTAACATTCTTTTAACAAGACTAACTCCATATGCTAATGAAATTATAGGTGATTATCAATGTGGATTTAAACGTAACGGATCAACTACAGATCAAATTTTTCACATTAGACAGACACTTGAAAAAAATTGGAAATATAATCAAATTGTCCGTCAGCTATTCATTGATTTCAAAAAAGCATATGATTCGGTCAAAAGAGATGAATTATATAATATATTAATAAAGTTTGGAATACCTAAGAAGCTTGTTAGTATGATAAAAGTATGCACCAGTGAAACAGAAAGTAAAATTCGTGTGGGTATTAATGTGTATGACAAAGTTACAATTCATGATGGGTTAAAACAAGGAGATGCATTATCTCCATTGCTCTTTAATTTTGCCTTAGAATATGCTGTTAGGAAGGTAAAATAAACTAACGAAGGACTAAAATTAAATGGTGTGACTCAGTTGTTAGCATATGCAGATGATGTAGACTTATTAGGGGATGATATATATACAATTAAGAATAATGCTAAAATATTTTTCAAAACTGCTAAAGAGATAGGTTTGGAAGTTAACAAAGAGAAAACTAAATATATGCTTACACGCCGAAACCAAGTGTTAGGTAATAATCAAAATCTAATTATTGATAACAACTTGTTTGAACCAGTTTCCAAATTCAAATACTTAGGAGTAATATTAACAAGTGAAAATGATATTAAAGAGGAAATAAAAAGTAGGCTTAATTCACGAAATGCATGTTACTTTTCTCTTCATAAACTTTTGTCTTCTCGTTTAATATCTAAGAAACTAAAAGTTAAAATATACAAAACAGTAATTTTGCCTGTAGTATTATATGTCTGTGAAACTTGGTTCCTTACATTGAAAGAGGAACATAAATTGAGAGTATTTCAAAATAAGATCCTTAGGAAAATATTTGGACCTAAAACGGATGAGGAGACAGGTGAGTAGAGAAGGTTACATAATTTAGAACTACATAATTTGTATTCATCTCCAGATATTATTAGAATAATTAAATCAAGAAGACTTAGGTGGGCAGGCCATGTGGCACGAATAGGAGAGGAAAGAGGAGTTTACAGGATGCTTGTTGGGAAACCTGGTGGTAAGAGACCTGTAGGAAGGCCAAGACGAAGATGGAGGGACAACGTTGAGATGGACCTAAGGGAAATCGGTAGGGATGGAAAAGAGTATATAGATCTTGCTCAAGATAGGGAAAGATGGAATGCCTGTGTTGTTGCAGCCATGAAACGTCGGGTTTAAGAAAGCTAGAAAGTTAGTTACAACAGAAAAATAATGTAAAATGTGTATTTCTAACTTGTCACAGATAGTGAAATTTGCACTTGAGATACAATCAAGAAAATTAAGGCTATGAAATACTCTAAGCATAGGAGTAAAATTTATTGCAGGAAGCGCCAAATTATATTTTAACTGTCTACGGCTGTGAGTATGAAACAATAATTGAATCAGTGAAATGAAGGAACCAGTTTGGTTTAAGAAAACTACAGCACGAATGGTGATGGTGCTGAAGTTCTTTACGAAATTTTGAAAAAAAAATCAATTTTTTCAAATGAAAGCAGTAAAGAACGCGAAAAATAGCAATATGATAAATACAAATTCTCCTTAAAATGATCCAGGTTTACCATTCTTGTGATTGAACAACTTTTAGAACAAAGGTAAAGAAAGATATTTACGAAATATTTTATAATGTATTCCGTCTTCTCCCAGAACGCAGCTATGTAATATCCATGTACCTTTAAATTTCCAGCCCCCCCCCCCGAAAGAAATCCTTCGTACGCCAGTAGTGTGCCCAGTTAGGTTTCTCTATCTTATCCTTAAGTTATGGGCTTTGAACATTTTCTCCTCTGTTCAAGAGCACTGTTTATACATAACTTATTTTCTGACAATCTATATTATCTAACCAATCAATATGCTAGCTTTCTGCGTGTCGAAAATTTACAAAATTTTAAGATATATCTGTCGACCACTTCACAAGCTATTGCATTCAAATAGAAATCAGTTACTATATATTTATCAAAATAATTGGAGGGAGATTATGATGAACGAATTTAGGGGGAACTGCGTCCAGGGTCTTTGGGAGGATGGGCACTCCTGTTTCAGCGTCCGACATTGCGAGCTACATGCGGAAGTCCGACTTATACTAAAATAGCTCTGCGAGTGAAAATTTACTTCCTGGGGAATGGCTTAGATTGATAACAAATGACAGTTTGCAGTTTGTGGATTGAGTTTTTCAATCAAATTTCTACAACTGAAAAAAAAAATAAAAGTTTTTAAAATTCAAACTAAACGTAGAACTCGTAATATTATAAACATACAGTAACACACAAATGTCTGCAGCGAATTTTTATTTTTCGCAAATTGATATTGAGTTTCGCAACTCGTATGTTAAGAATATTTTCGTCTAATGGAAATATTTTTAATACATACAGAAGTTGATAAGCAACGTATACAATTTGTGAGATTTTTTCAAATTCAAAAAATAAGTAAGAACCCTTACATTAATGATGTAGATTTCCACATTACAGTAACTTACGTAATACGCGACTTATGTGAATTCGCAATTATGTAATAACTAAACGTAACTGTCACAAGACATTTATTTTATTTGAAAAGTGTGATTTCAGTTTGTTTTTATATTATTTTATATATTTTTCATACTTTTATAGTTTATATCCGAGTAAATACTGCTGCATGATGTTTCATTTATAAAATAATACTGTGTAAATAATATGCATATACAGTGTGTCCCAGAAATCGCAGAACTCGGTGTTTACGACCGTATAACTGAAAAGATAAACGAAATGAGAAGAAATGCTTTCTTCGAAGATAAGGCCCTGTATGTTGAAAAAATTATGTGATACAAACATATGGAATACCATGCATAATTTAATTTAATAATAAATAATTAAAATGTTGCCAGAAACAATTTTTTTTTTTTTTTTTTTTTTTTTTTATTGACACAACTCACTGAGGTAAATTATTCCAACATCTTTCAATATCACCGAAGAATCTGGATGGAATTATATTGAATTTGACAGAAAAAATACGTTGATGAAGTCTTATAAACATTGCACAAGGGTATGAATGAGCTATTCCCAAACTCCATGTTCTAGCAATATTACGCACCACACTGGCAATACTGTTGCTGGCAAGTATCACTGACAAACGTGTTTCACCTTTGGCTATCACACTAAGGCACTTACACTAAGGCACTTTTAATGAAAAACAAGAAAGTTGGTTATTTTAGAAAAATTTCGATATACATACATATAATAAAAATAAATATTGCAGTTTCTTACGAAGTTACACTTAAACAATTTACAAATTCGTCTTACGTAAAATTCTAGTTACGTAAAGGTTTACGGAACGCATTACTTATGTAACTCTGAGGGTTACTGTATATCAAAATTGTTAAACATTTCTTGAGAGTAAAGTCGTACGTGTTGTCATCTATTGTAATAATGCTGTTTGAAAGCACGAAACTAACATGAGCAGGTTTACTTTTAAAATTGAGAAATTTCTATATTGTACTACTATATTTGATTAACATGTTTTTAAGGTATTTGTGGAGGCGAAGGTGCAAACTCTGTCGCTGGGTATACTTGAGAAATCGCCTCCAGCCTCCCTTTAATTTGTACCCTGCTATGGACTAGACTTGCAGTAACTCAGCTCTGGTTAGATTACGTTCTAAAAGAGTAGCGATTTTCCTAAATTTTCGGAACTAACCTCGCACCTCGTTTTACCTAATTAACTACAGTAGTATAAATCACACTAGTTAGCAAGGGTATAGGTGCCGAAAACTACAGCACCTTGTCAATTTTCACTTTGGTTTCACATGTAGATACCTAAAAGGATAATTGATTGACTCATCTTCCTGGGCATTGTGTAACTTGGTGTCTAATGAGTGCAAGCTCTTGGGATTCCTTGAAACGTTCTGCAATGTTTGGCATTGAATTAGACACGAATTTTCTCCATAAATATAATGTATTCATCCTAAGCACAAAAAATTAAGCAGCCATAAACATTATTGTGATTGTTGTTTTTAACACTTTGCTTTGTGACTGACTTCAAATTATAAATAGTATTGACGGTTGTAATACCAGTTCTCTCTCACTAATAATAATAATATTAAGTTAATTGTTACTTTGCTGTTTCGTTCTTAAACAACGACCTCTTGAAAACAACTGAATATATATATAAAGATGTTTTGTTTAGTTCGAATCACATTAAACGAAACGGAAGTTAATGCATTTTTTATTGCTAAATAATAAATACATCCGCTAGAGAACTGTGTTTTGATTTTGAACTACGTATATGCACTACTGCTCTCTATCGAATTTGCTATGAAGTGAAGGAATGATAATAGAACATAATGCAAAATGCCCAGGGCTCAGGCATCCACTCCATCATATCAAATTCAAAATTGTAAACAGTGACATTGTATTAACGTTGTAAGCAGTTCTCACAATATCCTGCAGAGAGCACTGTTTTGTCGCGTTATCTACTACCATCTGTCATCAGTGATGTTAACTTTGTACCACTCCTGAATTGGTAGGCCAGTTTTTATATGCGAATGCCCATATCGAACTTGATCGTGAAAACCCCTACCGCTGTGTATACAGTTTTAATTTTAACTTTTACGTTAATTTATGCCAGATTCTAGAACATATATTTTTATCACTTTTGTATTTCTTGTAAAATTTCAGCACTTCTGAAAGTTTTTCTTTGTCAGAAAAAGCATCAAACCAAAGCAGTGACTCCAAAACCACCTTAAATCCAGGCTATTATTCAATATTAATTATAACAACCCATTAATATAATATAATAATAATAATTATTATTATTATTACTATTAAGTAATTAATCTAGCTTTTGGTGCAAACGGTCTGGAGTTCGTTTCCCGGTGGAAACTTTTTTGTCCGGGGCCTTGTACAATAAACGAGGGGCCCACAACCAACATTTTTTAGAGGTCTGAAAAATCGGAGATTTTCGTCCCTTAGTGTGAAGTACTGGTGCCCTATATAGGCCTAACCAGATTGTAAACATTATTCTAATGTGACATTCACCTTAATTAATTACAAAACTGAATGAATTCAATATCAAACTATTATATTTTCTACTAAAGTGGCAAATTTTAATCATCCCAATAATATTCTACATCATAATTCACTTTTGCTTACGTTTCATTGAATTTTGATGTTGTAGTGAATTTACATTGTTTAATATAACATAAAATGATTTCATTATATTATAATTAAACGATTTTTTTTATTTAGCGTCGATTTTATGCTACTTTTGGCTAATCGTGACGATGAGAATAGGTGATGATATGATGAATTGATGAAGAGACACTCACAAAGAAGAGCCATGCCCAGGCCGTCATTCGAACCTGGTACCCCTAGCGCCTTAGTGTGCAGTGATAACTATTCCGGAAAGGAGGTAGGCTTATAATTAAACGCATAGTGCATATATTTTTGATTGGAATATTTCAAAATGATTTTATGTAATACTTTTTAGAATATGATTTTAGTAATTCTAAACAAACAATGAAGTCAGGAAAATTAGGTTAGTTGCTTTATTGGAAGCACCAGCGTCCTATAAACTAGTAATAAACCACACACAAACAATTATTTCATCTGACGAGTGCCCGTGTTGCCCTTCCTAGCGCCGACTCTGCATTCAGGGCCGGATTTACCTCTTGCCGCCCCTTGGCCAAACAAGCTCTGCCGCCCCCCCATACCGTTTATCAAGAATGAAAAAGAAAACATTATTTTCTGTATTACTATGTTCACTATTAACGGCATGCAGAATTAATTAAGTGATAGTTACATACAAAAATGTAACAAAGCGAAATGACATAAATTATATAAATTACATTTTAACATTTACCTTGTTTTTCAGAGAATACTTCCATTTTTACTTTATTTAAGTGATGGTACATACCATCATACAAAAAATGTAACAAATCGATATTACATAAATTAAATAAATTACATTTTAACATTTACCTTGTAATGAGCGTAATGACGTTTTAAACTTGCTCCAACAAACGCACGTCGGACACTGACACACGCGAGACGCGACACACCACCTATACTTCTTGAATAATATTCTCGAGCAACTAACAGTAGAATAGTACAATGCGATACCCCTTTAATAAAATGCTTGCCACAACAGTTTACTTCTCAACAATTCACATGCTTTTTGATATGCGGCTAATGCCGGCAATAACAAGGAACGGCGTTCCTGGAAAGCAGCCAAGCCGATGTTGTCTTTCAAAAGCAAGCTGCAGGCTCCACGTTCTTACCGCAATCGCCGACCCGGCTCAGCACAATACTGTACATTCGAAACAACCACATCGGTAATTAAAACAACAAATGGTAAACTAGTTCCGAGCCCTGCTAGCCTAGCTCTCTTAAGAAATATTCTTCGTTAACTTATATTTACAATACAATTACATTAAGTCATTCCATTCGTGTGTCACGAGAAAAAAAAGAGGCAATTTGGGAATTAGGTATTCTTCATAAATTTAAAACAAACAATCGTGCCGCCTCTACCAAAGTGTTGCTTTAGGCCCGGGCCTATGAGGCCTATTGGGAAATCCGGGCCGGTCGGCACTACAGTGTAGAGGTGTAGACAACGGATTTCTATGCAATTATTCATGTTCCGTCAATGCTGTGGTGAAATCAGACATATGTATAAAGAGATTTTGCATTGCATATCAGCCAGTATTGTGAGAGTTGTTAAAGAGTGAGGGTGTGTTGCTGCAGTGCTGCTCATATTTTTTTAAACACAAAAATATTGCAGATTTGTATAAATTGAATTACAAATCTATTTGATTTAAGTAGTAGGTATCTGCGCCAGTGGCTGTTTTCTTCGTGGGTGGTCTTTAATTTGCACGTACTTAGAATTTATTTGCACAGGTTTTAATTAATTCGCATGTACTTAGAATTTATTTGCAAGTACTTAGAATACTTTACATTTATGTATTTGCATGTTTATAACTTTTTATGAATATATATTTATTTATTTTATGAAAAATATGTATATAGCAGGTAATTAGAGGTACTAAACGCTATGCATATGTTTTTATATTCATTACTGCAAAGTATGTAATGTATAAATCGATAATATTAATGTTTATAGTATTGAAAATAAGTTTTCTATGGTTTATGAACCGCAATGAACGGTGGTAATGGGTGTAGGTACAGGTCCAATTACGATTGGGGACGGTCCCGGTACTCGAACCCGCGATATGTAATATTATTAATTAGTACTATGTAATAATTGCATTATATTATGTAACACGGTGGTGCAACACGCTAGACAGAAGACGGTTTTTGAATCTCAACTCCGCTCTGATGCCAGACAGAGAGAATGAATTAATATTCCGCGCAGGTAGAGGAGAAAGGAATTTGGGAGATGTGCGGTCAAGGTCAAATGACGTCACAACGTCAGGACAAAGAAGGAACCCGATTGACCAATCAGAGAACGCGTCGGTAGATTTTCAGAACCGGTTTTTTCAAGGTTAACCAGTACGCAAGAACAGGGGAAAGCTATGCAATGCTGTAGGGCAGGGGAGGGATTCAACCAGACAACAAAGGATGTCTGAGAATGCGCAGCAATGGTCAAATCTCTGGAGCTATGCGGTTTCCGCCGCCAATTAATATTCCGCTCAGGTTTGCCTCCAAGGCACAGGACGCTTTAGCGCAGGTTTTTTTTTTATCTGTACTATGAAGAAGGGAGAGCTATTAGGGACGGGGCCTACAGTTTTCACCATTTTTTTTTATCACGGGGTAACGAACCTAGGACCCTTTGATTATTGATTTAGGTAGTAAATGTATGTTACTGTGTGCTATTTAACTTAATTTTGAGTTTATTTTTTACCAAACTTTGACTTTATGTCAAACATTTTCACAGCTTATCCTTATTTTTACCAAAATAACACTATTTGTACTATTCAAGCAACATTTTTTATTAAATTTTGCACTCACAAAAAACATTTTTTCAACTTTTAACTTATTATTTTACAACTTTAAGTTAATTTTTTACCAAAATAACACTATTTGTACTATTCAAGCAACATTTTTTATTAAATTTTGGACTCACAAAGACATTTTTTCTATGTTTAACTTATTATTTTACAACTTTATGTTAATTTTTTACCAAAATAACACTATTTGTACTATTCAGGCAACATTTTTTATTAAATTTTGCACTCACAAAGACATTTTTTCAACTTTTAACTTATTATTTTACAACTTTATATTAATTTTTACCAAAATAACACTATTTGTACTATTCAAGCAACATTTTTTATTAAATTTTGCACTCACAAAGACATTTTTTCAACTTTTAACTTATTATTTTACAACTTTATATTAATTTTTACCAAAATAACACTATTTGTACTATTCAAGCAACATTTTTTATTAAATTTTGCACTCACAAAGAGATTTTTTCAATTTTTAACTTATTATTTACAATTTTATGTTAATTTTTTTACCAAAATAACACTATTTGTACTATTCAGGCAACATTTTTTATTAAATTTTGGACTCGCAAAGACATTTTTTCAACTTTTAACTTATTATTTTACAACTTTAAGTTAATTTTTTACCAAAATAACACTATTTGTACTATTCAAGCAACATTTTTTATTAAATTTTGCACTCACAAAAAACATTTTTTCAATTTTTAACTTATTATTTTACAATTTTATGTTAATTTTTTTACCAAAATAACACTATTTGTACTATTCAGGCAACATTTTTTATTAAATTTTGGACTCACAAAGACATTTTTTACAACTTTTTAACTTATTATTTACAATTTTGTACCTATTTTTAACCTAAATAACACTATTTACACTATTCAGGAAAGACTTTTAGTTACATTTTCGGCACACAAAGTGTGTGTTCTCAACTTTTATTTGTTTATTTCTCAAGTTTAGCCTAATATTTACTCAAATAGCACGATTTGATCGTGTCTTTTATTACATTTTGGACACACACACACACACACACACACACACACACAGAGAGAGAGAGAGAGAGAGAGAGAGAGCGAGAGAGAGAGAGAGAGAGAGAGAGAGAGAGAGAGATTTTTTCCAAGTTTACAGGATTATTCTCTAGTTTACTCAAATAACATAATTTAGATGTGTTTTGAATTATATTTTGGATGCAAAAGTATGTTTTGACAAGTTCTACCCTTTTATTTTACAAGTTTAGGCTTATTATTACTCAAATAACACAATTTAATCCAGTCAGGAAGGATTTGTTATTATATTTTGGATGCACAAAGAGAGGTTTTCAACTTTTTTATTGATTTTTTGCAGGGTATGTATTAATTTTTATTTATTTTGTTTTGTGTCATATATACATTTACAAATTTTTAACTTAGAGTTTAGTATTTATTTAATTTTTTCAAAAACACTAAAAAAAAGTACTTTTAGCTAAAATGTACGCCACAGAATATATTATTATTATTATTATTATTAGGGTTTACTGATTTCCACTATGCTATTTTTGGTTCTGTATTTCTATATTTATTTATTTAGGGCAGGTTACGCCTGCCACGTAGGAAAGTTTGTTTATTTTAGAGTTTGCTGAGTATTTTGTTACTGCTATACTAGGTAAAAGTTTTCTAAATATACCAGATAGAGCTCTATATACTTTTGTTTTTGCTATTTTGGAGATGATGCGATCAGCACCACTCTCCATCTGCTTTTTATTTTATGTACCCAATATTATTTTGAGGCTTAGTGAATTCTAGAGCCTATTTATGCAGGAGAGAGGAGAGAGGACTTGAAAATTTTGATCTCAGACAACCCACAACTATTTGTCAGAGTATTTTAAAGGATATTTTATACTTATTATGTGCCACTAGAATATCAAAGCTTGCTTAATTTTTATGTCTGTAACGCATTTATTGTATTTCTAGCTAAGGCTTACTGGATAAAGTACACGAAATGTTTATCATTTCAACTATTTGCTTTTATACGAAGCCAAATTTTTAGTGTAACGAAAATTATTGTGTGTCTATAAAGACTGAAATCCCTTTCCCGATGGGTCCATAACTGGACGCTTACGAACATTGTTCCTTTTATTTTAAAAAAATATAACCATTTATCAATATATTGACAATTCACAGGACAAGACGAAGTTAACAGACGGCTTAGGGGCCTAGGTCCACTTTCCAAACTTTTTTACTATTCTAGAAGAATTATTTAGCTTTATAGCCTTTTTCAAGGTATTTTTGAAGTATTACTGGCTTCTTTGGGTGCATCAACATTTGGGTTATTTCCATTTGGTTTATTATACGAGGTTTATTTTTTACTCTAAGATCAATATATGTCTCCGAGGACTAAAATACATTTATTGAAGCTAAAAGCTTAGGCTGTAACTAGGGACTTAGTATGTGTATAACGACAATTTATAGGACAACACGAACTTTACAAAGGATTGTAGGTGATGTAGGCCCACACGCCAGAGCTTTGTTAATCTGCAAGAAGCATTTACAGCTAATGCTACGAGGAAATGAGGTTGATTTTTACTGTTTCAAAAGAATGCTATTTTTTATACACCCAATATTTGCTTTTTCAAGTAACTACATGTGCCAGAAGCACTTACAGGCCAACTCTAACTAGACTTCGATTTATGTAAATGTAGCAAGAACTATATTTCTGAGGAAGCACGCAAAAGCAGATTACCAGATTAAAGTATCAGAAAAACAGATTTTTCTATGCAAGTATATTTTTATTGACTGGATTATTTAACAGATCAAACAGGAAGACTGCAAAATTCATTAAATGTAGGTCTATCGTATAGGTGGTTTCAGAGATATAAAAAGAACAAATATAAGATTTCGCTTTTTTTGCTTCTGAGGCTAATCGCGACGCTAAGGGTAAATGGCGAGGAAATGTAACGGAGGAGAAACACTCCCAAGAGTTATGGGCTGCATGTAAGTTAATACCACAGAGATATTACAGCAGGTGTAGGTTCTACTACCAGAACTTTTCAATTATAATAATACTGGTTATGCTGTACTGTTAGCTAAAGATGCTGATATTTGAGAAACTTAAAAGCTTATTTGCAAAATTTTAGATAAATAATAATCTGTTAGACTGTAAACATATTTTATATCCATTCTGCTAAAGATCCGATGACAAAATTTAAAAATTGTAATCGCCCAGACAGGGACTCGAACCCTGGACAGATAGGTTAAAAGCCTAATGCTATACCAACTAAGCTATCTGGGCACAAGGTATTTTTTCTTGAAAAGTTAGTTATGTTAAGAAATATATTGAAACATTTGAGAACACTTTTGGTCTGGTTCGACAGAGAAGGAGACAACATTTCCAAATTTTTACAGACTGGGTGTATTTTTCCACTATAGAGGCCTTCACTATATGTAATTCGAAACGCTAAAGTTCAGCTAGCTTCCAAAATCCAAAATTGAGGTAAAGATTGTGTTTGGCGAGATTAACAAGTTACAATTATATCCAGTTACGGACAAATAAAGCTAAAACTCTCAGATTTACTGTACTAGCCAAGTTTTAGTAACATTTTCTTCATTTTAGTACTAATACCAAAGAAATAGGTATATTTTATTTATAATTTGACAAAATGTACTAGTATTTAATTCACAAAGTTAGGTAAAAAAACAGTATTTTAAAAAAATATTGTTACTGCCTTCAAATTTTATGTTATCTAGCCACTAACAACTGGTTTACACTGTTTGACATCCTTTAAATAGCAAAAGAAGGAATTATTTGTTTAGTATTTTTACTACTTTATATTTATTTAAGAAAACAATACTACGGTTTAACTTAATTTTTAACAAATTGTTACTAATTTATATATCAAAGTTATGTTATTTAGAGTGTTTGAAGGCGTATAAAGTTAATATTTGTACTTATCAGTGCAACTAACAATTATATTTTACACACAAAAGATAATGTTTACAGTTAAATAACTTGAATCAGAGAATAATATTTTACAGTAATTGATTCATTCAGCACTAGTCAGTACTTTTATGCATCAGAAAGTTTTCTTAATTTTCTATTATGCATGCTATTTTGTGCTATTCTTAAAATGTATTTCTAAGGCAAACTGGTTTATTTTTCTGCGTATAATGGAAAGTTGACATAGTTTTCGCACAATGCTTTGTACATTTGTTATATTCACTACTTACAATTCAAATATTATGCTTATTTAATGTATAACTAACTAACTCTCTAGCCTTCTTAAACCCGAAGGTTCATGGGTGCAGCAACACATGCCTCTCATCTGTTCCTGTCCTAAGCAAGATCTATATACTCCTTTCCTTCCCTACCAATTTCCTTTAGGTCCAGCTCTACATTATCCCTCCATCTTTGTTTTGGTCTTCCTATTGGTCTTTTACCATCAGGTTTCCCAACAAGAATCCTGTATATTTTTTTCCTTTCCCATTTGTACCACATGATCTACACACCTAAGTCTTCTTGATTTAATTATTCTAATAATATCTGGACATGAATACAAATTATGTACTTCTAAATTATGTAATCTTCTCCACGCATCTGCCTCCTCATCTGTTTAAGGCCCAAATATTTTCCTAAGGATTTTATTTTCAAATACTCTCAATTTATGTTCCTTTTTCAATGTAAGGGACCAAGTTTATTTACTGTATTTAACTTTTATTTTTGTAATTAACAAAAATTAAAAGCTTATACTGTAGTTATTATATTTTTTTCTATCAGCTTATTTTGAAATTAATATTATTAGGTATAGTCTTTGATTTATAACTATATTGCTTTTTTTATCAATTTATCTAAGAGTACACGCAGACAAACACATGTGTTCACACTTTTATGTAAATAGATATGCCATTTTTCAATATTTTAGTATGAAGATTGCACTTTAGCTATTTAAGCAAGGGTAGGAAAGGTAGGATTTCTGAGAATTTGTTGCAGGATTTTGTTGTCCAAGTATAGATGAGAACTGAGCTGGGAGACTGTTTTGAACCTTTTCATGAGAGTTTGCATGTGAACTGTATGCAAATTGAGCACTATTGACTGTGCATGCTTCTAAGTTTTGCTGAGTCAGTTTGTTGTAGAATATTTTTACATGATTGTTTTGAGATATTGAGTGTCTGCTGTTTTACTTGTAATTATTTTCCTTCTTGTGTTGTGTATTTGACTATATTTTGTCCAAGTTCGTAGTATTTAGAAAAATTGTTATTGACTTGTAGATGTAAAGAGTAATAATCCTTTGCAAGATGCCCTATACTTTAGTCTGAATATTATTCTTAGTGTTCACTTTTGAAGCCTTAGTATTCTGGTAGTATTATTAATGTAGAGGTAAATTAGGCTGAAACGTAGGCATTTTTTCTGATAAATTATACTCACTTAGTTGTTTCAGCAGGTAGAAGTTGCATGATGGTTTACTGCTGATGATGTTCATTTGCTCTTCTTATGTACTACGTATGATGTAGCTTACTTGAGTAACTGGAATTTTCTACTGAAAAAAGGATTGCTTGTCTATTTTATTCCTATGTTGTTGAGTTTGTCCATAAGCAACCCATGTTTTTTACTCTATCCTATGCCTTGGAAGAATCTAGATATATTGTGTTTGCAGTTTTATGTTTCTCTAAGGTTTCAGCTATGTAGTTTTAAACTGTGCTATGGGTGTGACTATTAATTTCTCTTTCTGGATGCCACGTTGGTTCCTGTGTATTCCTCTTGCTGCTTGAATTTGACTTAGGTTGTTTGCTTTTTTCTTAGATCTTTATTTGTTCAGTATTTTTTATTTTTTTGAATTTTAATTATTTTAATTTTACATTAACTAACATATTTTACTTTAACAAAATAATTTACTCTAGTATAAAAACTTCTACTAACAAAAATGTACTATTATAACTTTTAATTTTAGAAAATTGTATTTTTAAAACTTTAACTTTGAAAAATTGAATTTTAATTACTTTAATTTTACATTAACTAACATATTTTACTTTAACAACAAAACAATTTACCCTAGTATAAAAACCTCTACTAACAAAAATGTACTATTATAACTTTTAATTTTAGAAAATTGTATTTTTAAAACTTTAACTTTGAAAAATTGAATTTTAACACACTTTGACTTTAACAATGTACTTTGAATTTTTTATGTAAAAGAATGTTAAAAAAATAAAAAATACTGAACAAATAAAGATCTAAGAAAAAAGCAAACAACCTAAGTCAAATTCAAGCAGCAAGAGGAATACACAGGAACCAACGTGGCATCCAGAAAGAGAAATTAATAGTCACACCCATAGCACAGTTTAAAACTACATAGCTGAAACCTTAGAGAAACATAAAACTGCAAACACAATATATCTAGATTCTTCCAAGGCATAGGATAGAGTAAAAAACATGGGTTGCTTATGGACAAACTCAACAACATAGGAATAAAATAGACAAGCAATCCTTTTTTCAGTAGAAAATTCCAGTTACTCAAGTAAGCTACATCATACGTAGTACATAAGAAGAGCAAATGAACATCATCAGCAGTAAACCATCATGCAACTTCTACCTGCTGAAACAACTAAGTGAGTATAATTTATCAGAAAAAATGCCTACGTTTCAGCCTAATTTACCTCTACATTAATAATACTACCAGAATACTAAGGCTTCAAAAGTGAACACTAAGAATAATATTCAGACTAAAGTATAGGGCATCTTGCAAAGGATTATTACTCTTTACATCTACAAGTCAATAACAATTTTTCTAAATACTACGAACTTGGACAAAATATAGTCAAATACACAACACAAGAAGGAAAATAATTACAAGTAAAACAGCAGACACTCAATATCTCAAAACAATCATGTAAAAATATTCTACAACAAACTGACTCAGCAAAACTTAGAAGCATGCACAGTCAATAGTGCTCAATTTGCATACAGTTCACATGCAAACTCTCATGAAAAGGTTCAAAACAGTCTCCCAGCTCAGTTCTCATCTGTACTTGGACAACAAAATCCTGCAACAAATTCTCAGAAATCCTACCTTTCCTACCCTTGCTTAAATAGCTAAAGTGCAATCTTCATACTAAAATATTGAAAAATGGCATATCTATTTACATAAAAGTGTGAACACATGTGTTTGTCTGCGTGTACTCTTAGATAAATTGATAAAAAAAGCAATATAGTTATAAATCAAAGACTATACCTAATAATATTAATTTCAAAATAAGCTGATAGAAAAAAATATAATAACTACAGTATAAGCTTTTAATTTTTGTTAATTACAAAAATAAAAGTTAAATACAGTAAATAAACTTGGTCCCTTACATTGAAAAAGGAACATAAATTGAGAGTATTTGAAAATAAAATCCTTAGGAAAATATTTGGGCCTTAAACAGATGAGGAGGCAGATGCGTGGAGAAGATTACATAATTTAGAAGTACATAATTTGTATTCATGTCCAGATATTATTAGAATAATTAAATCAAGAAGACTTAGGTGTGTAGATCATGTGGTACAAATGGGAAAGGAAAAAAATATACAGGATTCTTGTTGGGAAACCTGATGGTAAAAGACCAATAGGAAGACCAAAACAAAGATGGAGGGATAATGTAGAGCTGGACCTAAAGGAAATTGGTAGGGAAGGAAAGGAGTATATAGATCTTGCTTAGGACAGGAACAGATGAGAGGCATGTGTTGCTGCACCCATGAACCTTCGGGTTTAAGAAGGCTAGAGAGTTAGTTAGTTATACATTAAATAAGCATAATATTTGAATTGTAAGTAGTGAATATAACAAATGTACAAAGCATTGTGCGAAAACTATGTCAACTTTCCATTATACGCAGAAAATTAAACCAGTTTGCCTTAGAAATACATTTTAAGAATAGCACAAAATAGCATGCATAATAGAAAATTAAGAAAACTTTCTGATGCATAAAAGTACTGACTAGTGCTGAATGAATCAATTACTGTAAAATATTATTCTCTGATTCAAGTTATTTAACTGTAAACATTATCTTTTGTGTGTAAAATATAATTGTTAGTTGCACTGATAAGTACAAATATTAACTTTATACGCCTTCAAACACTCTAAATAACATAACTTTGATATATAAATTAGTAACAATTTGTTAAAAATTAAGTTAAACCGTAGTATTGTTTTCTTAAATAAATATAAAGTAGTAAAAATACTAAACAAATAATTCCTTCTTTTGCTATTTAAAGGATGTCAAACAGTGTAAACCAGTTGTTAGTGGCTAAATAACATAAAATTTGAAGGCAGTAACAATATTTTTTTAAAATACTGTTTTTTTACCTAACTTTGTGAATTAAATACTAGTACATTTTGTCAAATTATAAATAAAATATACCTATTTCTTTGGTATTAGTACTAAAATGAAGAAAATGTTACTAAAACTTGGCTAGTACAGTAAATCTGAGAGTTTTAGCTTTATTTGTCCGTAACTGGATATAATTGTAACTTGTTAATCTCGCCAAACACAATCTTTACCTCAATTTTGGATTTTGGAAGCTAGCTGAACTTTAGCGTTTCGAATTACATATAGTGAAGGCCTCTATAGTGGAAAAATACACCCAGTCTGTAAAAATTTGGAAATGTTGTCTCCTTCTCTGTCGAACCAGACCAAAAGTGTTCTCAAATGTTTCAATATATTTCTTAACATAACTAACTTTTCAAGAAAAAATACCTTGTGCCCAGATAGCTTAGTTGGTATAGCATTAGGCTTTTAACCTATCTGTCCAGGGTTCGAGTCCCTGTCTGGGCGATTACAATTTTTAAATTTTGTCATCGGATCTTTAGCAGAATGGATATAAAATATGTTTACAGTCTAACAGATTATTATTTATCTAAAATTTTGCAAATAAGCTTTTAAGTTTCTCAAATATCAGCATCTTTAGCTAACAGTACAGCATAACCAGTATTATTATAATTGAAAAGTTCTGGTAGTAGAACCTACACCTGCTGTAATATCTCTGTGGTATTAACTTACATGCAGCCCATAACTCTTGGGAGTGTTTCTCCTCCGTTACATTTCCTCGCCATTTACCCTTAGCGTCGCGATTAGCCTCAGAAGCAAAAAAAGCGAAATCTTATATTTGTTCTTTTTATATCTCTGAAACCACCTATACGATAGACCTACATTTAATGAATTTTGCAGTCTTCCTGTTTGATCTGTTAAATAATCCAGTCAATAAAAATATACTTGCATAGAAAAATCTGTTTTTCTGATACTTTAATCTGGTAATCTGCTTTTGCGTGCTTCCTCAGAAATATAGTTCTTGCTACATTTACATAAATCGAAGTCTAGTTAGAGTTGGCCTGTAAGTGCTTCTGGCACATGTAGTTACTTGAAAAAGCAAATATTGGGTGTATAAAAAATAGCATTCTTTTGAAACAGTAAAAATCAACCTCATTTCCTCGTAGCATTAGCTGTAAATGCTTCTTGCAGATTAACAAAGCTCTGGCGTGTGGGCCTACATCACCTACAATCCTTTGTAAAGTTCGTGTTGTCCTATAAATTGTCGTTATACACATACTAAGTCCCTAGTTACAGCCTAAGCTTTTAGCTTCAATAAATGTATTTTAGTCCTCGGAGACATATATTGATCTTAGAGTAAAAAATAAACCTCGTATAATAAACCAAATGGAAATAACCCAAATGTTGATGCACCCAAAGAAGCCAGTAATACTTCAAAAATACATTGAAAAAGGCTATAAAGCTAAATAATTCTTCTAGAATAGTA